>NC_088376.1:3657500-3957500 GCF_037993035.2 Macaca fascicularis
CAGGCACATGGTGAGAAAGAAAAGCAGGTTGACCTTCACACAGATCTATCGCCGTTTTCAACTCGTTACAGATAATGCAGGCCGTCTTTTCGGTGTCTGTGGGGATGACCCTCACTGCCACCATCCCCCTGCATACCACCATCCGGAAGTCCCTAAACAGAGCTCCTCCATGTGGCTGTCTGCTAACTGCGGGGCTGGGTTGCATGGTCACCCTTGCATGAAGGAGCAGCTGGAAAGACGAGTATTTTCCACGTTTCAGCCTCCACCATGGGAGGTAACGAGGGAGGTGTCTGGCAAGCTGCCGTGCCTTTCAGTCCCAGTTCCCCCAGAGTTGGCAAGGGGACCCAGCTGGGGCCCAGCATCTTGGGAGTTTTCTCAGCAATCCTTGGAGACCACCAGACCCTAGCAGGGCCAGCTGTGGGGGCTGATACAGCTGTTGCCGTGGCCCACCTTGATAGAGCCCAGGGGCACAGGCACCAGGGAGGCAGATCGCACAGAAATGAGGGCATGTTTTGTGGGTGGGTGTGATTGGAAACTGAATGGTTCTGGAGAGGCCAGGGCCAGGGCTCACTTACTCCGGTGGATAATAATCCAAATTTAAACCTCAAAGTGTTTTCAGGAAGTCAGCATTAGCCTAAACAATCTCATCCAAAACATCAGTGACAACTGAAAAATTTCATTAGAAAAGCCGGCTGGGCATGGTGGCTCATGCCTGTAATCCCAGTACCTTGGGAGGCCGAGGCAGGTGGATCATCTGAGGTCAGGAGTTCCAGACCAGCCTGGCCAACATGGTGAAACCCCGTCTCTACTACAAATACAAAATTAGCTGGGTGTGGTGGTGCATGCCTATAAATTCCAGCTACTTGTGAAGCTGAGGCACAAGAATTGCTTGAACCCGGGTGGGAGAGGTTGCAGTGAGCTGAGATCGCGCCACTGCCCTCCAGTCTGGGAGACAGAGTGAGACTCCATCTCAAAAAAAAAAAGAAAAAAAAAATTGGTTGCTGCTGCTGCTGCTGAAATATACTTTTCTATGTATCTCATCATCAGTTACCAAAATTTAATGGTTCCCATTAGTGATGCTGAATAGCCCTGTTGAACATTCTAATAAGTAAATTAGATAAGTTTGGCCGTGTGTTTGCTTGACAAGTTGAGCTCTGCAAATTGTCTCTTGCTGAATTGGTCTCTCAGCTTTCTGTAAACTGGCATTTGCTGGACTGACCTAGACTCGCCCTTCTGGATGGAGACAGGGAGAGCTGGGGTTACTGAGTCAGAGTCCTCAAGGATGAGAGGTCAGCATTGTGTCCAATGAGTCAAGGTGTAACTGGACCCGACTGGTCCTTGTTGAGACTCTGCCTGGCTTCTCTCCAGTGACTGTGAGGGGTACTGGTGTGGCTGAAGTGAACTTGCTGTTTAACTTCCAAAGGATCTTGTTGGAGAAATGCACAACAGGAGACATTTTGGCAATGCTTGTCCTTGATGCATCAGCAGCTCTGGAGGGTTCGGAAGCCCGAGAGTCTCCTCTTTCTCAGGAAGAAAAGGGCTGAGCTTGAGAATCCTGGTGAAGACTATTTGTAAATGTGTTAAGGACCTGACTCTGGGCAAGACAGCTGGGGGTACCTTGAAAAGGTCAGAGTGCCGCCAAATGCGTGAGGCAGCTGTGCCCATTTGCCGAGGCTGGTCCTGGGGGAAAGGCATGAAGCTAGACACCTTCTGGTTTGCTAAGGGCAACCCTGGGAGCACCTGTGGGTGGAGTGGGAGGGGGGAGAGGGTCCTGGAGCAGGAGTCTGGGGCAAAATCCAACATTATGGAGCGTGTCCAAAGGATGCAGCCCATCCAGTCCTTGTTAGAATGAAAGACTCTCAATCCTGTATTCAAAAAAAATTGTGCCATATTTACTTTGCAAACAGTCACAAAGTATTAGGTGTGTATGGGAGTGAGGTAGCTGGGGTGTGGTTGTTGAGTAAAGGAGGATGTTTTGGCAATTTTAGAGCATTGCTAAACTGGTCCATTTCTAAAGACAGATACATATTTGTTGATTGACCTAATTGTTAATTACAGTTCTGCCTGCCAATCGGCACAGCTACTGGAGTACAACATAAAACATGCTTAATCATGGTTGACTTTTTTTTTATACGCAGTATTGTCAGAGTTTAGAAGTTTTTAAAGTATTTTTTTCTGGGTAAAGAGGCTTCTTCGGCTGGGGATGGTGAATAATTTTCACTGTAAAGCATCTCAGAGCTTTGCACAGCACAGGCTTAAAGTACACTGTGATGGGCTTAAAGAGGATTTGATTAAATTGAGGTGTCTTAGGAATGGGAGCAGATTCAGGGCCCTTGAGAGAGAGACCCATGCTGCTGTCTGGATATCTGGGACCACTTGAGTCCCGGACAGGTCTGCAATCCTGACCATTGAAGCAGTGGCTTCTACATTTGGCATTCCTCCCAGTACCCATCTCTTTTCATAGCATTCCTTATCTCCAGCACTAACCAGGAAGCACTCTCTATACCTCCAACCCTTCTAGAAAGAGAAAAAACTCTCCAGAACATTACCAGCAACATATCTATGGGAAATGAATCTGGTTTTATTTTTAAAACTGCCAGTTCTGCAGAGCAATGCACCACACTTGAAAAACAGCATTCTTAACTATACGAGTTGCTGAATGAGTAGTTTTGGAGTGTTCTCATTGCCCATGCCGTGGGATCTATTGAGTTTTCCCAAAATAGAGAGGGACCGGATGGAAGATTAGTTGGTGTATTATGTATCCATTTCTGCATAACAAATCACCCAACCTTTAGAGGCTGAAAATAACAATAATTCTTTAGCACCTCTCACGGTTTTTCTGGATCCAGAAGGCAGAGGCAGCTTGGGCTGGGCAGTTCTTGCTTGGGGTCTCTCTAGAGGTTGCAATTGGATGTCAGGCAGGGCTGCAGTCCTCTACAGGCTTGTCTGATGCTGGAGGACCCATTTCCAGCATGGCTCACTGTCATGGCTGGGGAGGGGACTGGCTGTTGGTGGGAACCTCAGTTCCTCTCCAGCCTGCAGGGCTGCTTGAGTGTCTTCTCAGTATGGTGGCCAGCTTTCCCCACGCTGGGTGAGTCATCCAAAGGCCAAGGAGGAAGCTGCAGTACCTTTTATGACCTAGCCTTGGACGCCATGCACTGTAACTTCTGTCATTTCTGTTTGTCATCCACAGCAGCTCTGATTCAAGGTGAGAAGAGAGACCACATAGGGCTTCAACGCCAGGACATTAGAATCATTAGGTGCTGTCGTGGAGGTTGGCTACCACCTGAGAATCACGTGTTCTGCCTATAATGCACCCGGTCAATACCAGCATTTGGTCCAGCTGGACCGTGAAACTGGTTACTTCCTGATGCTGTAAGGGCCATATTTTGGATTCATACATCTGTACTACCGTAGACAAGACATTCTTTTGCTTCTCTGTGTTTAAACTATTTCTCTGTACAACAGTAAATCATTCTTTCCCAGGTTGTGTCTAGGTTGGAGTGCTTTGGTGCCTGCAGGAGTTACTTTGACCACTAGAATATTTGTTGGGAATCAGTCAAGCCTAGCCTCTGTTTGAGCTTCTCATACTAAATACAGTCCAAAGTGGTTGTTATCTCTTTCGATTCTGAGTGTTCCATTGCACGTGGCATTTCTCAGGAAAAGGAACATCATCTTTGGCTAGTCACCCTTCTTAATGGCAATGGTAAAAAGCAATTATGCTAACTTAAAACAAAAAGAAACTTCCCAATCTTGGATGTTTTACCATATCACTGGGAAAGATGCAGGACTGAGCTTAGAAAATGGGCTGGAGCAGAAAGGCTAGCAGCACACAGGTTCACGCCAAACCACAGCTCAGAACCAGGCTGGCAGGATGCTGCTGTCACATCCACTGGAAAACAGAACCTCAGCTGGCATGGCTGCCACTCCACTGCCACCAGCACCTGTGACGCTGGGTACTCACACTGCTGCCCCTGCTACCGGCCCTCTGAACAGTGTTACTGTCACAGGTCCTGCCATCCCTGCAATGTTTTTCTTGTAGCCCTCCTACCTCCCCTCAGCAGATCCTAGCACACATCTGGGGTAGGTAGGAATCTGACTGGCTGAGTCTAAGCTGTGCTCTCCTGTCCTAGCTGCAGGGGAGACTGGAAAAAACACAAATCTGGCCTTCTTGGCATCCGTCGTGGAGGAAGGGCTCTGCTTCCTGTAAAGACTCGTAAGGTAGTAAATTCACAAACACGAGAAGAGTTCCAGATGCTGGGCCATCAAAACAACAACAAGCACAGAACAGACAAATGTCTGCCACAATTAGTTGCTGCCTAGAGAACAACATTTTGGCTCATGTTTTGTTTCTTAACAAATACCTGGAGAGTGTGTGAGAAGTTGACCTGGGCTCTCTGATTTGTCAAAAAATCAAAAGAATGTCTTAAAAAAAAAAAAAAAAAAAAAAAAAAAAAAAAAAAGCCCGATAAAAAATAACAACATCAAAGCAAGAAGAAATATTTGCAACTCTATAATAAAATAAAAGGACAAATAGCCCAATTAAAAAACAGGCAAATGATCTAAGTGTTTATTCTTTTTCCAAAGGAAATATACAAATTGCCATTGAGAACCTGAAAGATGATCAATGTCATTAACCATCAGGGACATATAAACCAAAACCACAATGAGATACCACTTCATGCCCACTAGGAAGGCTATAATAAAAATGACAGATAATAATAAGAGTTGGGAGGATGTAGAGAAATTGGAACCCTCATAAACTATTGGGGGGAATGTAAAATGGGGGACACACTTTGGAAAACAGTCTGGCCATTCTTCAAAAGAGTAAACAGAGAAACCATATGAACTAGCAATTTTATTCCCTAGAGATATGACCAAGAGAAATGAAAATATTTGTCATTTTGGACAAAAACTTGTACATGAATGATTACAGCAGCATTATTCATAATAGACAAAAGGTAGAAATAACCCAAATGCCTATATACTGATGAATGGATAAACAAAATATGGTACATCCATACAATGAAATATTATTTGGCCATAAAAAGGAGTGAAGTGTTAATACGTGCCTCAACATGGATGAACCTTGAAAGAAGAGAAAGAAGCCAGTCACCAAAGGCCACGTATGGTGTGATTCCATTTATACCAAATATCCAGAATAAGAAAATCTATAAAGAAACCCGGAGCTTAGTGGTTGCTTAGGGCCGACGGGGTTGGGGGCTGAGGGTGATAGCTAAAATGTATAGGGTTTCTTTCTGAGATGATGAAAATGTTCTAAAATTGACGGTGGCAGTGGTTGCACAGACTGAATATACTCAAACCACTGGATTTTATACTTTAAGAGGAAATACTTGCTCATTTTAGAAAAGTAGAAAAAGAGAAAAATAAAACTACTCAGTGTTAACATTTTGGGGCAGGTCCTTTCATTCCTTTTCTAGGCAAAGCTTTTCAATGTCTGTGAGGATGGTACATATTTAAGTTTATGCAGCTTTTTTGTTTAATGTGAATATTTCCTGTGTTTTTATCACATTTGGTAAGCATTGTTTTCAATGATTGTGCAACGTATCTCACCAAATGGATGTATAATAGGCTCCTTAAACATTCCCCACTGTTGGGCATTTCAATTATCTTAACTTTTTTATTATCATAAATATGTTTTGAAGAACATCTTTGTTATGAGGTTTATTTGAGATTTTAAAATTATTCCTTGGGATAGATTCAAATGGTGACATTATTGGGTTAAAGAGTTGGAATACTTTCAAGACTCTTGTTATTTAGTGTCAGCTTGATTTGCAAAGGAGATACACTCTTGCAAAGGAGCTGCACTCCTGCAAAGGAGATACATTCTTACAAAGGAGACACAGCGTCTTAGAAGATGTCATTTAAGAGAAAAAATATCCCATGTTCCCCTCCCCCCACAAAAGCCCCCTATGGCCTAAACCACACTCTCTTTTCCTCTGATCCCCTGCTTTTTTCTTCTCCCTCCTCATTTCTCTTGGTGGTGGATTCGCGTTGTCATGTATACAGTCAATGACGATGGTTTATTTCATCTGGGACCCTTAGTTGATTGCTACTCATAACATTCAAGACTACGTATAGGATTTTTTTCAAGGCATAAATGTACAAGGACAAATCGTGCAGCAGAAGAGACAACAGCAACAAAATTTGGAAGCATGGGTGTCCTCACCATACCCAAGTCTTTTATAGCTCTTTGTAAAGTTTTATGTTTTACCGATTGTTAACTGATTAAAATTAAAATGAACAATTAATGTTAATTTCAAATTTTGGTCTTATTTTCATTGTCACGTGTGAAAGGAAACTTTCTTCCACATATTCCTGAACTGATCACTAGATACGTGTGCATGAAAGTTATTGCTTTTTATGCTTCTTATGTATTCTATTACTTTATCAAGCTCTTTCATTAATTCCAAGAATCTTCCGATGAGTCTTGGGTTTTATGGAATGATGATTATACCATCTGCAAATTACAACTGTGTCTCCTCTTTCTTTTCTATAGCTACATTTTTTATTTCTGGTTTATATGCTTTGGTCTCACATTTTAGAAGAGTGTTAATTAAGAGACATTCTTGCCCGTCCTTGACTTTAATAAGATTGTTTCTAGTAATGGCCATTAGGTGTTATGTTTGAAGTTGGTTTAGAAGAGATATTATCATATAAAGGGAGTATACTTTTCCCTTTTCTTCAGAAATTGATGTAAATTTTATCAAATGTCTTAACAGTCCTTACTGAGATGTGCATGGAGTTTTTTCTTTGACTCACTGATACATTCTGCCGAATACATTAAATTAATAGTATCTTGTCAGTATCCATCCTTTGAATTGATGGAGCAGGCATAGTGGCAGAATCACGAAGAGACACAGGCCTTCTGGGCATCCATCCTCAACAGGCAGCATCCCGCAGGCTGTCTCTCCCCAGCTACTTCTGCCTCTTCTTGTAGCCCCTGCAGATCCCCACAGGACGGGGAGCTCATTCTAATCTCTTGCTACTCAACATGTGACCCATAGACCAGCAGCTTCAGCACCACTGGGAAGCTTATTAGAAATACAGAATTTCAGACCCCACCACGGGCTGAAGCAGAATCGGACATTGAACGAGACCTTCCCCACCACCGTGATTCGTGTGCATGTTAAAGACTTAGAAACATGGTTCTAACACAGTGGTGCAATGGCTTCTCCCCGTTTTTCTTCTGCCAACGGGACAGCCCTCTAGTCCTACCCAAAAGCGGCTGAGAGAAGCTCTAGGTGGTTTTTCTGTGACTATGTGTGTGTATGTACGTCAGAGAGAGAGGAAGAGAGATAGAGACGGACAGACAGACAGACATGGACAGGCAGAGGTAGACAGAGAGAGAGAGAGAGAGAGCAGATCTGGGATGAGCACGCATTGCGTGACCCTTTTCAGGGTCCTTGGGCGATTATCACAAGTGATTAGTACCCATGTGTGAAGCCAGCTCTGTGTCTGTGACTTGGGAAAGAGAGTCTCCCCTGAGTTAGCACGAGGAGGGGAGCAGAGAGAGAGGAAGAGGAAGAGAGGGCAGGAGTCTTCCTAGAAACGGTCACCCGGTGATTTGCTTTCACCAGCTGCAGATGCTGATTCCTGAAGTGCTGGATCATCAGGAAGGGGACGCTGGCTGGTTAACTATCTCCAGACCTGATGCTACCAGCTGCTGGAGACAGGATTTCCTCTCCTTTTCTTGGAACACTGATCTGGTTAAGAAACTGAGGCTCATCAAGATCCTGTGTGTTTCTTCTTTGGAAAGTGTCCCAGCCTCTCTGTAGTTGCTTCCTCATTTGTAAAACAGAAACAGACATCTCTGCCTTGAACCCAAGCTTCAAGCGTGGCTGGGGGAGTGTGGACACGTTACAAAGTACAAGAGGAAGTTCGCTGTGAGCTCCGTAAGAGCGAATTGGTACTGAATCAAAGGTGTCCTTAACATGAATTGCAGCCGCAGGATGGTGTCATCTGAGGCGGAATTGATTTCCCATGCTGCTCCAGGGAGCTCGCAGGAAACATGGAACCAGCAGGGCAGAGAGCACAGCTGTCTTTCCGACGGACGCTCCAAATTCCTATGCGGAAGAGCCATGATGCGGAACGTCTTTTTCACTCTGGAATACAGATTGAGTTGACTTCAAAGAAGCTTGAATATCAAAAGCATTTCGGTATTAAATTTTGCAAGTGAGACCAGAAGCCATCATTTAAGACAGTGCTAGAGAGAGCAACATGATGGTACCAGGAGAGGAAAGATCAAAGGGTGTGATCAATAAACTGCTTTACAGATAGGAGAGGAACGAAGGCATTGGAGAAATATTTCTGCTGAAGAGCCACACTCTCTCAGACCTGAGAAAGAATCTTGGAAGAAGTAGCCGAGGGAGGGAAGAATGTCGTCGAGCCTCTGGCAGTGGCAGGCACTGTGCTGAGTGCTCCGTAACCAGTGCTCGTGAATTAGTTAAGTGAGAGTTGGGATTCAAGTTCAGCTCTACCAGGCTCTGGAGATCCCACTTGAAATACACCACACTGCTTTATAACCTCCCATAAAGCAGTGCTTGCCATCTTTAATGTGCCTACCAATCTCTGAGCATCTCTTTTAAATGCAGAGTCTGATTTGGAACGTTGGTCAGGGGAGGTGGCTGAGATTCTGTATGTCAAACACATTCCATGGCCATGCCGACACTGCTGGTCCATGGACCACAGTTACAAAGACCAGGCCTCAGGGAGAGTCTCTTCCAGGGATTCACAGTCTTGAGCATGCACTAGCTTTACCCAGGGATGCCTAGGCGCAGATGCTTTTTAAAATTTCTCTAGTGGATTTCAATGTTCTTTCAGATCACCGATCTGGGCCACTCATTCTCAAAGTGTGCGGATGGAGATGGAGTGTTGGTAGGGGGTAGGGTATGACTTGCAACAGAACCACCTTTGGAGTTTCCTCAAACTGTGGGGTATGTTTATCTCTTCATGGATACGTGTAGTTTCCAAACTGTACATGTGCCCCTGTTTTGAAATTCAAGTGTGTTTTCTGAACTCACACCCTTCTGCCTACTTTCTCTTGACATTTGAGGGACAGTAAAATCATAAAAAAAGCCAGCTAGCCCTGGAAGAATCAGACATAATTCAAGAAGCTAGTAAGAACATTTTAAAAAATTGTAAATAGTGTCCTCAGAGAGACCAAGAGGCTGTTGTACCCATAATGAAAGAGTAGTTTACTACGGCCAGGCACGGTGGCTCACGCCTGTAATCCCAGCACTCTGGGAGGCTGGGGTGGGTGGATCGCAAGGTCAGGAGTTCGAGACCATCTTGGCCAACATGGTGAAACCCCATCTTTACAAAAAATACAAAATTTAGCTGGGTGTGGTGGCGGGCACCTGTAGTCCCAGCTACTTGGGAGGCTGAGGCAGGAAAATCGCTTGAATCTGGGAGTCAGAGTTTGCAGTGAGCCGAGATTGCACTACTGCACTCCAGTCTGGACAGAGCGAGACTCCCTCTGGAAAAAAAAAAAAAAAAGTAGTCTACTATGCGAAAAGTTGTCTAAGAACAAGAAACAAAGATCTAGAAATTCAAAGCATGACTGGTGAAATGAAAAATTCAATGGGATAAACTAAATAATGCAACCGACAAGACTGAGAACCAAATTGGTCATTTGGAAAGGAAATTTCCAAAATGTAGAGCAAAAGTACAAAGAGACAAAATATCAGAGAAAAGTCAAGAGAAATAAAAAATAGATTAGAAGGCTCAATATCTGTTTAATAAAAGTTTTAATAGAAAATGGACATAAAACAAATAGAAGAAATATTTCCTGAACTGAAGAAGGCAGGAGTCTTCAGATTGAAACAGTCCACAGATGTCAAGGATTTATGAACTAAAGACACACTGATGGAACAACAGAACTCTAAGGATAAAGATAAAAAGCATGTAAGTTTACAGAGCAGGGAAAAACAGGTATCTTGAAAAATAATAAGATTCAGACTGACATGAGATTTCTTTTCATCTGCTACCCTGGATGCTAGACGTCCACAGTGTAATGTCCTGAAAATTCTAAAGAAAAATGATCTTTAGTATAGGAGATAGAATTTTATACCCTGTCAAATTGGAAATAAGAGGGCAGTGCTCAGAAAGTCATCTTCAGGTGTGTAAGAAATTACAATGTTACTGTGTTTTCTGTGGCTGCTGTAACAAATTATCACAAACCTGGTGGCTTAAAACAATAGAAATGTATTCTCCCATCATCCTGGAGGACAGAAGTCTGAAGTTAGTATTCTTGGGCCAAAATCCAGGCATAGGCAGTGCCAGGCTCCCTCTGGAGGTTCCAGGAGAGAACCCTCCCTTTCCTCTTCCAGCTCTCCTGGGAGCAAGCATTCTTTGGCTTGTGGCTTCACCACTCCGATCTTTAAGGCCAGTATCTTCAAATCTCTTCCTGATCCATTTTCAAATCACCTTCTCGTCTGTGTCTGTGTGAGAAACCACCATCTACCTCTTTCTTATAAAGATATTTGTGATTGTATTTAGGACCCACTTGATTAATGCAAGATCATCTCCCTATCTCAAAATCCTTAACTTAGTCATATCTGCAAAGACTCCTTTTTGCCACATAAACTAATACAGGCTCCAGGGATTAGGGTGTGAATATCTTTTGGGAGCCTAACACAGTTACCAGTAATACCCCTTAAATAAAAACAAATTCTGAGAAAGTACTCTAGCAAAACTAAAAAAGAATTTTAAAGGATGATGACATGAGAGACAACAACAAAAAAAAACAAGCCAGGTGCGGTGGCTCACGTCTGTAATCCCAGCACTTTGGCAGGCCAAGGCGGGTGGATCCCCTGAGGTCAGGAGTTCAAGGGCAGCCTGATCAACATGGTGAAACCCCATCTCTACTACAAATACAAAAATTAGCTGGGCATGGCGGCAGGCGCCTATAATCCCAGCTACTGGGGAGGTTGAGGCAGGAGAATCGCTTGAACCTGGGAGGCAGAGGTTGCAGTGAGCAGAGATCATGCCATTGCACTCCAGTCTGGACGACAGAGCAAGACTCCATCTCAGAAAAACAAAAACAAAAGCCGTGCAGCTGGAATTGACCCAGAAGTGGTGAAAAAAGTGGAAAGAAAAATAAGAGTTTCCATGTATTAGTCAGGTTCTCCTGAGAAACACAACCAATGGAATAAAATAGATAGATAGATAGATAGATAGATAGATAGATAGATAGATAGATAGACAGACATAAAAGGAGATTGATTATGAAAATTGGCTCATGTGATTATAGAGGCTGAAGAGTCTCATGAAATGCTATCTCTAAGCTGGAGCACCAGGAAAGCTAGTGGTGTGACTCAGTTGTAGTCTTTTTTTTTTTTTTTTTTTTTTGAGACAGAGTCTCGCTCTGTCGCTACAAGCTCCGCCTCCCAGGTTCATGCCATTCTCCTGCCTCAGTCTCCCAAGAAGCTGGGACTACAGGCACCTGCCACCACGCCCAGCTAATTTTTTTAATTTTTAGTAGAGATGGGGTTTCACCGTGTTCGCCAGGATGGTCTCCATCTCCTGACCTCGTGATCCACCCACCTCGGCCTCCCAAAGTGCTGGGATTACAGGCGTGAGCCACCGCACCCAGCGACTCAGTTGTAGTCTTAAGGCCTGAGAACCAGGTGATCCGATGGTATAGACTCCCAGTCTGAGGCCATGAGGTCAAATGCCTGGTGGTGCTGCTGGTGCAAATCCTGAATTCCCAAGGCCTGAGATTCAGGGCAGGAGAAGATGGACATCCCAGCTGAAGAAGAGGGAGTCAATTACCCTTCCTCTGCCTTTTTGTTCTATTTGCGCCCTCAATGGATTAAATGATGCCCACCCATGTTGCTCAGGGCCATCTTTACTTCGTCTACCAATTCAAATGCCAATCTCTTCTCTGGAAGCACCCTCACAGACACACTCAGAAATAATGTTTTACCAGCTATCTGGGTAACCCTTAGCCCAGTCAAGTGGACACATAAAATGAACCATCACACTCCACTAGACTCTTCACTCCATAGAAGAGCCTCCTTAGAATGTCAAAGCGATCATGAGAGTGAATTACAGTTTTTCTTCTCTCTACGTCTTCTCTCTCTCTTCTCTCTACGTCTTCTCTCTCTCTTCTCTCTACGTCTGATCACATTATTTGACTCTTCAGTAAAAAAGGTTCATATGTTCACAATGCTGTTTATTGGTTTTCAACCTTTAACACTTAAATAGCCACAGAATAAGCGTGCAAATGTTATAAACTTTGAAATTATGAAACATGATTAGACCATCACGAGTTAGTGCGAGAGAGGCAGAAAAAAGAGGGCTTCGCTGATTCCCTCCACTTTCACAGAGGGGAGTTACTGAATGCTGTGTGAAGTGAATAAATCAAGGCAGATTTTTAGGTAGATTACTGAAAGTAATAGGAGTAATCACTAGAAGAACTAAAAAGAGCAATATAAAGGATAACGCTGGGTGGAGACACGGAGAGAAAGAGGTGTTGTGAGGGCGCTGAATTCCTCATCCTCCAGGGGAGTCAAAAGTTACTATCTAAAGATAAACCAAGGCCAGGCCTGGTGGCTCACACCTGTAATCCCAGCACTTTGGGAGGCTGCGGCAGGCAGATTGCCTGAGATCAGAAGTTCGAGACCAGCCTGACCAACACGGTGAAACCCTGTCTCTACCAAAAATATAAAAATTAGCCTGGCATGGTGGTGTCATGCACCTGTAGTCCCAGCTACTCGGGGGGCTGAGACAGGAGAATCACTTGAACCTGGGAAGCGGAGGCTGCAGTGAGCTGAAATCACACCATTGCACTCCAGCCTGGGTGACAAGAGCAAAAGTCTGTCTGAAAAAATAAAATAAAAATCAAAGATAAGCCAAGAAAATCAAAGTGTACAGTTTTTTTTTTTTTTTTTTTTTTTTTTTTTTTTTTTTTTTAAGTATAATAGAAATTACCACAAGAAATAAAAACAAACTTTCAACAGAGGTTTCTTCTGGGGTGTGGTACTGGGTTTGGAAGACAATGAGGGGAGATTTTTACTTTTTCCTCAGATCCACCTGTGCTCTTGGAATATTTTTAACCACGTTCATGGATTACATTTATAGTTAAAAAGTAGGTATAATAATGCAAATAAACATAGCACTGTAAAACATGAAGCAAGCTGCCCGTGAGATTCCCAAGTCTCCCGCGGTAGGATCTGTTCTAGGACCCTCTCTGGAGGGCACAGACAATGATGTCTAGAGGCAACAGATGAGAGTAGTGAGCGGATGTGGATTTCTGTCCTCTGTGGAGCTGGGGACGCAAGGAGGCGGGGCAGCCTCCAGAAGAGCTGTGGGGAACGACAGCCTTCATCACACATTGGAAGGCTGCTAGGAGGCCAGAGGACACAGAGAAGGTTTTGTTTTTTTTTTTTTAGAGGGAGTCTCGCTCTGCCACCCGGGCTGGAGTGCAGTGGAGCGATCTTGGCTCATGGCAAGCTCCGCTTCCCAGGTTCACACCATTCTCCTGCCTCAGCCTCCCGAGTAGCTGGGACTACAGTTGCTGCCACCACGCCCGGCTAATTTTTTGTATTTTTAGTAGAGATGGGGTTTCACTGTGTTAGCCAGGATGGTCTCGATTTCCTGACCTCGTGATCCACCTGCCTGGGCCTCCCAAAGTGCTGGGATTAAGGTTTTGGGGACTTCATAGGAGTTAGAATGAGGACCAGGTGGTAGGACCTTCGGAAAGACTTTAGTATTTTGTAAAGAGCACAGTGACAGAGCGGGTGGCCTCGGGATGCAGTGAGTTCTCCATCAGTGGAAGTATGCTAGACCAGTATGTAAGGGGGGTGCACAGAGAGGTAGCACAAAAAGAGAACGTGAAATTTGGAATCAAATGGCTATGGAATCCGATCCTCGACAATGCTTTGTAGGGGCAGTGTGACACTGAACAAGGCAAAGGCAGTAAGGTCTCCGAGTTCCGTTGTCCTCATCTGAAAACAGGATGGATAACTGCTAGCTTATAATGTTGCTCCAGAGGCTTAAGTGAACTATTCCATGAAAAAATCAGTCCGTAAAGGGCTTGGCACTTAGGAAGTGTTGCATAGAGGGTGGATGTCATGATGGAAGCTTGGCTGGGGTGTGAGAGGCAATAGGCCAGATCACCTGTAAGGTCTCTCCATCCTGACTTTTCTATGTGTTTGGAAGCAGAGAGCGGGCCTGGGCACTGAGCTCTGAGGCCCCATCTGAAAGCTCGGGACTCTGAATGCTGAGCCCTTCTTCTGTTTCTGCTCTGGGGACCACAGGATAGAACTAGAGTGGCCTCTTTCCCTTTCTGCCAACGGGAGCCTGAGGAGGTGGGAGACTCAGGAAGTTCTGGATCACACCTCGAGTCAGGAGAAGGGGCCCATCTGCTGGGGAGATGCTAACAGGATCTGGGGCACCTCTTCAAAGAAGGTAGGCTTGGAAAATAACTGGGACTTGCAACCTTTGAAGCCCTTGGACAAAACCTGCCCTGCAGGGGGGAGGCCAGTGCACAACCTTGTCTTCCCATACCTCCACCCCCAGACGGGCAGGCTTCCATCGCAGGCTGTGCTGCTCCTGCCTTCCACCCCAGCAGACAGTGCGGAGGGAACTTAGGGTGAGACGGCTCATTCTGAGATGCAGGCATCATGGCACAGCCTGACGGATTCTCCAGACCAGACAGCAGGAAGGCGCCAGGCTCTTCCAGGGCCACGACCATGAGCCATTTATAAAGGCAGCTTCCGCATAAGCATGCCCCTGTTCCCGCAAGGACACAACCTGCCTCAGAGCGAGAAACCTGCACCCCACACCCTTAGCCCCATAGGAAACATCACAGCAGAAAAGAAGGTGACATTTGTTTTCCTCCTAAAACATTTGGCTGTGAGTATCCGTGCTCAACAGAGCTCTTTGTTTCAAACAGTGGAGTGATGGAGTCCTTGTCAAGGCACGACCCTTAGTGCCAGGACACGATGTTCAACCAGGGCCCACCCCATCCTCAGAAACCCTGGGTCTGGTGGCGTCCTGTGTGGGTAGGTCCTGGGCGCATCCCCAGAAGAGGCTGAAGGGGACCAAAGGAGCATGACCATCCTCCTTTCACCCTGGGAATGGAAAGCATCCCCTCACCTGCCGCCCGTCTCTGGGGGCCAGCAGTGCTTCGGCAGACATTGGGTGACAATGACCACTTCAGGGAAGAGTGCAAGGTGGGTGTCAAGATGTGAAGAAGCTGAGAGGCTTCCTGGTGGCCTTTTCTTCACGATTTTTCCTGAAATGCTCTTCATTTACAGAAGGTCAGACACCCTCGACATTCACATGTTCACTGCGCACGACTGAACTAAATGGAATTTGGGGACTAACACTCGAGGGCTTTTACCACCCCATGGCTCCTTCTCACGAGGACAGCGTGGAGCGCTGCACACCTGGCTTCCGACATCCCCAGCCTGCTCCTTCTCCAGGTCAAGCCCGATGGGATGGCCATGCCCGGGTGGTGGTGGTGGCATGTGTGCACACATTATGACCCCCACCAGATTGACGGAAGGTCCAGGAGGGTGAAGATCTTGTCTCGTTACTGGGTGCCCCTCCCCCCAGTCGCCACACGAACTAAGCCAGCAGCTGGCATTGGTTTACTAAGTTAGGATTAAGAATTAACAAATATGCGGCCATCTTTTCATAGTCCTGCAGAGCCCCGGGCCAGGGAAGTCCAGAGGCTTTCGGATGGCAGGCGTAGAGGCAGTCCTCCCCATGCTGACACTTCTATGTTCTCTCTCTTTCCTTTCCTCTCGTCATTTTCCTAAAAATTAATAAGAACTGGTACAATGTATAGAAACTACATTGCTAAGGGCTTTCTGCTTCTCATCTCATTTAATCCTTGCAGAGCCCTCTCAGGTAAATTCATCTATAAAATTATAGATGAGGAGGCCGGGCATGGTGGCTCACGCCTATAATCCCAGCACTTTGGGAGGCCGAGGCGGGTGGATGACCTGAGGTCAGGAGTTTGAGACCAGCCTGGCCAACGTGGTGAAGCCCCATCATCTCTACTGAAAAGATAAAAAGTAGCCAGGTGTGGTGGTGGCTGCCTAAATCCCAGCTACTCTGGAGGCTGAGGCAGGATAATTACTTGAACCCGGGAGGTGGAGGTTGCAGTGAGCCAAGGTTGTGCCATTGCACTCAAGCCTGGGCGACAAAAGTGAGACTCCGTCTCAAAAAGAAAAAAAAAAAATTATAGATGAGGAAACTGAGGCTTAGTGTTAAATAATTTGACTGAGGCTGCTCCAGCTAGCACCTGGAGGCACCGGGATTCGAACCACGTCTGCCTGACCTCACAGCTCTCCCTTCCTTCTTGCCCTTGCCCTTGCTGCTCATTCTCTCATCTCCTCTGCCCTTTTGGCTCTGCTCACTGCTGCTCACAGGACTCAGGGCTGACCTGAAGGCTGGTCCTTAGTCCCTCGTGGGCATTTTTCTTCATGGGGCAAGGGGATATTTTCTAAAGCTGTCCTCTGGTCTCGTTCTCTCCCAGGGGTCATGATACTCACTGGCTCTTGTTCTCAGCCGAATTATCCGGGGACTGTGGACACTGCAGTGAATTGTGTCTGGTGGAAAGCACTTGGGCTCTTGAATCAGACAGGCTGGCTGCAAATCTCGATTCTTTCATTTCTTAGCTTTGGCAAGTCAACTGCCCTCTCTGGACTTCAGTTTCTCATCAGAAATGAGTTACTGTAAAGGTTCGGTGCAATCACTTGCTAAAGCACTCAGCACAAGGCTTGGCAAGTGAGAGAGGCTCGCTCATGAGAGCTACGAAACGGCCTGCCTGGGTTTCCAAGAAACTCCTGGGAGCCTGCATCCCTTGGCTAGTCAGCTGAGTTATTAATCATTTTCTAGGCTTTTCATTAGTTTGCTGAGTTTCCCCTGTGTTATATGCCTTTTTAAGCTAAAATATTAACAGAGTTTATGGGTAGACTAAAGCATAGCATAAGTTAGAATGTTTTGTTATTTATTTATTTACTTTTGAGATGGAGCCCCGCTCTGTGGCCCAGGCTGGAGTGCAGTGGCACGATCTTGGCTCACTGCAAGCTCCGCCTCCCGGGTTCAAGCAATTCTCCTGCCTTAGCTTCCTAAGTAGCTGGGACTACAGGCACCTGCCACCACACCTGGCTAATTTTTGTAGTTTTAGTAGAGACAGGGTTTCACCATGTTGGCCAGGCTGGTCTCAAGCTCCTGACCTCAGGTGATCCACCCGCCTCGACCTTCCAAAGTGCTGGGATTACAGGTGTGAGCCACCATGCCCGGCCTTTTTTGTTTCTTAAAAAAAAAGAAAACAAAAACCAAAAAACATGTTTCTCATTTTTGATACTTTTCAAAATACAGATTAAATAAACTGAGTTTTTACATTTTCTAAAAAACACACATTTTTGAAAACACACACACACACGCACACACACACACCACTCATAGCTTCCAAACGACTGCAGGCGTGCAAAAAGCGTCCTGTGCTCTGGACCCAGCTCCAGAGCGGTGGTGAATGGCACAGGCTCTGGAGTCAAACAGTGAGTTTCAATACTGGCTCCATGCTTAATGCCCATGTGAGGCTGGCTATGATACTGAAGAGCCCTGAGCCTCAGTTTCCTCATCTGTAAGGCGTGTCTAGCAACAGACCAGTTCATGGAGTCACTGAAGGGTAGCAGGAAGGACTCATGATAGGAAGCAGAGCCCTGACCATGGAGCCCGGCACCCAGTGAGTGGCAGCCAGCGTCCTAGGGCTGCATGTGGGACTGCGCAGGGGGACCTGGAGAGATCTTTAAAATCTTTTTGTGTCATTGTTTGAGGTAACCCTGCTCCCCTGCACCGCCCCCCTCTCACCATCTAGATGTGGTTTTCAAAATGCCTCAGTAAAGGCATTCGGAAAAATAATAATTACTAAAGGGCATATTTAACGAATTAACTTTCCTATTGTCATTCAAGCGACTGGCCCCTCAAAAGTGGGGTGAGGTGCTGAGGGTTGAGCTGTAGCAGCTGTGAACCCTTATGGTATAAAGCTTATGGCTTCCATCAACCGCAAAGGCAGAGTTTACAGCGTTCCTCTGAGTAAACAGGACAGTGATTTTACTTCAGGGCAGTGAGCTTGGCGTCTGATTTTTGGGATGCCTCTATTTTAAAAAGGATCCGCCCTACTCTAAACGAGAGGAAAGAAAGCAAATGCTAAACACAGGTCAAGTGCCCTCCTAGAACAAACTGCTGGGTTTCCACACTTGGCCCACCCTGTTCTCCTTACACCCTGGTGGTCTCCCCATGCACATGCTAAAATGACACATCGAGGCTCACAGTAATGAGAAGTGAGGGTGGACTCACTGAGCGGGTTCTATGTATGCAGCCCAGGGCGTATGCAGGGATGAGCTAACCTGCCATAGACCCATTTGGACTTGAGTTGGATTGAGGCCATGAGAAGAGGGAGACTGGCCAAGACCCGGGTTCTGGCTCTGCTATCTGTTGGCCATGGGACACCGGCGAGTCCCAGCATTCCTGCAACTCACTGTTTTGTGAAAAGATAGATTCTGAGCACAGCTATGGCCCAGGCACTGTGATAAGCCATGGGGCCAGAGAAATGAAAAAATCCCACCACTGGCCACACACAGCTGTAGGCCCATCTTCATCCCTGTCCTGCTGTGGTGGTGACATCAGTTCACAGGAGCAGCTAGATTCCTTCTCCCTGGGAGGGAGTCAAAAGTGGTTCGAAAGAGGAGGTGGGGAGGCTTGCTGAGGCAGGGCCCAGGTGTCCTGACTCCCAGTGAGCAGCGTTTCCCAGCACCCCACCGCTCTCCTTCTCTCTGTTTCCCCAGGTTGGGGCTGGCGGCCCTCCACTGCTTTCTGTTCCTTCTTCAACGTTGACTCTTGCCTTGGACAGACTGAGCTGCCGACTGGCCCCTTCTCTGCACTCTCTGGCTAGAAGATGACTGAAGCCTCTCCGGGGATCTGCAAAGCCTGCCAGACAGAGGGCCTGGAGCTAAGGTCAGCACACCTGAGGAAGGCTTGTGGTCTTGGTCAACCAGATGCAGGCTCAATCGGCTGTGAGAGGAGCCAGCTGGAGCACCCGGGGCCTAGGAGAGGAATGGCGGCTGTGGAAAAGGGAGCAGCTTGCTCTCTTACGTGCAGACCCGTCCTATCAGGAGGGTCAGGTGAGGCTCTCCGCGTCACTCAGTAGTAGGGACAATGACATGCCAGGTTGCTTCCAGGTGATGACAGGCCGAAGACTGGGCCATGTGAGGAAGGCTGAGGATTCTTGGGGGTTGGAGTGAGGGAGAAATGGCAGAAACAGCATCCTGGGAAGAGCAAGCTGCTCTGTGCTCTGAGGCCCCGTTCGTCTGCGCTGGGACGGGCAGGCAGAGGTACAAAGATGCAGAACACAAGGCGTGATGAAGTATTTTGCTTTCCCCAGGGTTGCCGACGACGTCTGTGCTCCTTTGGGAGGTGGCAAGAGATCGGTTCCTGGAGGGGCTTGAGCAGAAGACAGAGCCTTTTGGCAAGGATGTGGCGGAAGAGATTCAAACATAATTCAAACATTCTTAGGTAGTGACTGGACCAGGCGCCCTTGACTGTCTCTTTTTAGCTTAAGATTCTCTGATTTTATGTTAAAATAGACTTCATGAAAATGGGGAGGACTCTTGAAAGTGAGACCCTCTATTTCCCTCCCTGTGTTTGGGGGTGACCGCGTTTAAGTCTTCCTTTTCCCACCAAATGGCTCCTTTCTTCTCCCCTTACTCGCTTCTTTAGTCCCCCCTGCCAAGGCCGGATGAGCCTCGAAGCCAGTGTGGCCCAGGACTCACTATTGCGCGTTCCAAAGCCCTTGTCAGCTGGAGCGAGGCAATGGTGCGGCCTCTGGGCAAGCGTCTCAAACTTGGGGGCACAAACCCCGTGTTTAACCTATTTTGCTGCAGCAAGTAATGGTTATTCCAGCACCACACACCTTTGAAACTCTCCTTGTTTTGAGATATTCCCATATTCAATTTCCTTTCTTATCTCAAAAACTGAAAACAGCAAAGTTTATTCATTGCCCATCCCAGCATTTTTTTTCTTATTAAATTCAATACAATTTTTTTTCTAAGAGATGGGGGTCTCACTTTGTTGCCCAGGCTGGCCTTGAACCCATGGGCTCAAGTGATCCTCCCACCTCACCCTCCAGAGTATCTGGGACTACAGGCACATGCTACTGCACCTGGCTTTTAAATTTTCTACCTAGGTTTTTCCTTATTAATTTCAGTTGAAACATTCAGCACCAGCCCGTGTTCTACCTTACAATGCTCTGCAAATTAGCACACATCTCTTTTATCGATTCAGTAATTGACATTTCCCAATAAAGTGGAGGCTTTTGTGGAAAGATGGAGTCAAGACTCTGTTTTGAGACGGAGTCTCACTCTGTCGCCAGGCTGGAGTGTGATGGCACGATCTCAGCTCACTGCAACCTCCGCCTCTTGGGTTCAAGCGATTCTCCTGCCTCAGCCTCCCGAGCAACTGGGATTACAGCCGTGTGCCACCACGCCTGGCTAATTTTTTTTGTATTTTTAGTAGAGATGGGGTTTCACCGTGTTAGCCACGATGGTCTCAATCTCCTGACCTTGTGATCCGCCTGCCTCAGCCTCCCAAAGTGCCAGGATTACAAGCGTGAGCCACCGCGCCCAGACGATGGAGTCAAGATTCTTAAGCCCCAAGAAAGCAATAAAAATAGGGGGTGCAATAAAAATAGGCCAACAAAGGAGACCCTAAAAGCAACCAGTATTACCCAGTTCCAGGATTCTGCAAAATGAATCACTTCCATCCAGGCTTCGGAGGTAGGATTTTTTGTTTGTTTGTTTGTTTTTGTTCGTTTGTTTGTTTGTTTTTTGAGACGGAGTCTCGCTCTGTCACCCAGGCTTCTGAGTGCAGTGGCCGGATCTCAGCTCACTGCAAGCTCCGCCTCCCGGGTTCCCGCCATTCTCCTGCCTCAGCCTCCCGAGTAGATGGGACGACAGGCGCCCACCACCACGCGCGGCTAACTTTTTGTATTTTTAGTAGAAACGGGGTTTTACTGTGTTAGCCAGGATGGTCTCAATCTCCTGACCTCCTGATCCGCCCACCTCAGCCTCCCAAAGTGCTGGGATTACAGGCATGAGCCACTGTGCCCGGCCCTGAAGTAGGTTTAACGCAGTATCTGAGAGGCAGATGGGCATAGTTGGGGAATGCATCTGCAACCCAGATCTTTTTTATTTGCAACAAACTGCCACCAGGGGCCCCAAGAATGTTGTTGTTGAAACAGTGAGGTCTGTAGAAAAAGCCCTGGGAGTGGCTGGTGGAAGTCAGAGTTGATAACTAACGGGGCCTCAGAGAGAGGGAGTGTGCGCCAGGCCTGAGCGGAGCCCCAGAACCATTCCTGGGGCGGCGGGGGGATGTAATCAGAAGAGTCGGGGGAAGGTATCTGACTCTAAAACGGGCTGAAAACCAAGGGCTTTGGCTACTTTGACCCATGGTGCTTCCCCAGCCACGCTGACCACTCTGCTGCCACCTTGTTTTAGGACCTTACCCTTTCTCCTCTAGACTGACACACCCTCTGCGACTGGTCAATACTACTCCAAGTTCTTCAGCTTTGGGACGCAGACTGGCTTTTCTTGCTCCTCAGCGAGTAGATGGCCTATGGTGGGACCCTGTGATCGTGTGAGTTAATACTTAATAAACTCTCCTTTATATATCTATCTATCCTATTAGTTCTGTCCCTTGAGAGACCCCTGACTAATACACCCTTCTAACTGATCTCCTTGCGTCAGACTTCTTTGCAACCCTCCAGCTCCCCAGTCCGCTATCCACACTGATCTGGTCTGAGCGTTCCCAGACATCTGTTCTTCCAATGTGTCCCATTTTCTTCCAGAAAACTCAGGAAATGTTCTTTGAATGAATGAATGAACAAATGAACAAAGAAGGTGGCAAGACCATCAACGCACATAAAAGTGAGGGACTTGGGCCTCAGGCATTAGGGAGCCACGAGTTCCTGTAAAGCCCATAAGGACAAGGTCACAGCTCTTTGAAGCGTGGGCTGGAGGGAGAGGAGGCAGGATCATGGTCCTGGGGGCCTGTCCCTTCCCATGGGATGAGAGGCAGAGTGCAGCCTCCGGCCTCTGGCACAGCTGGCGTGTGATTCACAAGCTTCTTCCCTTGTGCAGCTCCCTGGGCTGTGCTGAGAATCATTTGGGACATTGCGTGTGATAGTGTTGTGAGAATCCAAGCCAAACAATCTTTGAGAGAGAGAAGAGAGAGAGAGGCTGAAGAGACTCCACCTGACACTCCACTTACACACACACTCACCTGGAGGCTGCACACTCCCAGCGACCCCTGTGTGGCTTCTGCACGAGCGGCAAGGCTTTCTCAAACACACGTGAGGGCTGGGGTCATCTGGGGCTGCCGGTAACATGGCAGACAGGAGCTGCTTCCCTTCAGCAAACGCACAGGCCAACTTGCAGGGAGCCCTCCTCTTCAGAGGCTCGGGGGTGGGGCTCAGCATCTGGACGGTGGCTGAATCCAGGCTGGGATGTTTTGCCAGGAGAGGCCCAGCAAGTGCCAGAAAAAGGGAAAGGCTGGGCCGTCTCACGCAGCTAGGGTTTTTCTGGGTCTTCCCCCAAAACTCACTGAGGTCTGCTGGATAACACGCTTATTCCAGTGTCTGCAGGTGACAGGGTCCAGGCCGAGAGCCTCCAGAGCCAAGACAGAAGAGCCAAGGGCTTCTTGGGCAGCTTTTCCCTATGTTTGCAGCAAACCTATTTCCATGTCATTATCATATTATGTAAGCATAATAGTTCATTCCTCAAGATTTCCAAGGACTAACAAATACAGAGCATATAAAAAACTAGTAATCCAAAGTACACTGATTAATTATATATACAGTTGCTCTAAAATCAGGAAACATTACATACGGAAGTTAAGAGATGGTTTAGAGTAACAATTAGGCTAGAAATGCAAAACTATATTACACACATACTCAATGTTTGTTAAACAAAGAAAATAACTCACAAATGTTTTCAGTGGGCGGAAATGAAAGCCAAGGAAGAAGAGGAAATTTCACAGAATGGAAACTGGTTGGTGTCCAGGTGGAAGGCACACAGCAGCGCTCCACCCTGCACTCAGCAGGACACTGGGTGTTGGTGTCTGGGCAGCAGGGAGAGGGACGCAGGCAGGAGAACCCAGAGGACACCCAGGGGACGCAGGAGTCCTGCAAACAGCTCACCAGCAACTGAAGCAAAAGGGGAAGTTGGAAGTTCTTGAAGTGAGGAAGGAAAGTCAAATTTAGCAGGAGGAGGTAAAAATGGCTCATCTTGATTGAGTGTTCACTATGGGCTCTGCTAACTGTTTACTTTTTTTTTTTTTTTTTTGAGACAAAGTCTCACTCTGTTGCGCAGGCTGGAGTGCAGTGGCGCGATCTCGGCTCACTGCAAACTCCGCCTCCTGGGTTCAAGCGATTCTCCTGCCTCAGCCTCCCTAGTAGCTGGGATTACAGGTGCCTGCCACCATGCCCAGCTAATTTTTGTATTTTTAGTAGAGACGGGGTTTCACCATGTTGGCCAGGCTGGTCACGATCTCCTGACTTGGTGTGAGCCGCCCACCTTGGCCTTCTACAGTGCTGGGATTCCAGGCGGGAGCCACCGCGCCCGGCCTGCTAAGTGTTTTCTATGCATGATTTTGTTTCATCACATATAACCCTTTGTGGGAAGTGATGTTATTGTTATCACCATGTCTATCTATAGATGGAGAATCTGATGCTCAGAGAGCTGAAATAACTTCCCCAAGCCACAGGCAGCTACCTGGTGGTCAGCAGAGTTTCTGGACCCGACAGCCTAATGCCAAAGTCCAGGTGACTAACCTTCGTGCCACACTGCCTCTATGAGGCACCAGGCCAGCCTCAAAACCCGGACATCTCCCTCAGCCTGGCTTCCGATTTGGTCCTCTAGTGGGGTGTTTATTTCTGCAGGGGGTGGAGGGCAAACGTGTGCAATGTGTGTTTCTTTTTCTTTTTTTTTTTTTTTTTTTTTTGAGACGGAGTCTCGCTCTGTCCCCCAGGCTGGAGTGCAGTGGCCGGATCTCAGCTCACTGCAAGCTCCACCTCCCGGGTTCACGCCATTCTCCTGCCTCAGCCTCCCGAGTAGCTGGGACTACAGGCGCCCGCCACCGCTCCCGGCTAATTTTTGTATTTTTTTAGTAGAGACGGGGTTTCACGTGTTAGCCAGGATGGTCTCGATCTCCTGACCTCGTGATCCATCCACCTCGGCCTCCCAAAGTGCTGGGATTACAGGCTTGAGCCACCGCGCCCGGCCTTGTGTTTATTTTTCTATTGGTGCTAAAATAGTAAAGATTTCCGTTTCTGGAAAGCATACTTGACTAGAATTGTTTGAGGGAGGTGGACTCTTGACCCCTGCAACCAGAAACGTGGGGCGGATCAACTTCAGGCTGAGCACCTGGGCGGGACGGCTCTCCACAGAACCAGCCTCGGAAGCCACGTCAATCAAGTGGCAGCAGACTTCTGCAGACACGAGGAACTCCCCGTCACACACGCACTTCACAATCTCAAAAATTATCTTTTAAGATTTTTAGATATTTTTCTCTTGACACACAAGGGTGCCTGTCTGGAACTGGGAGCAATGTAGAGACTCAGCGTGATTCCTCTACAGCTAGCAGGAAGGACGGCTGCTGTTCTTTCTTTCTTTTCTTTTCTTTTTTCTTTCTCTTTCTTTTCGTTTCTTTTTTTTTTTTTTTTTTTTTGAGATGGAGTCTTGCTTTGTTGCCAGGCCGGAGTGCAGTGGCATGATCTCGGCTCACTGTAACCTCCACCTCCCTGGTTTAAGTGATTCTCCTGCCTCAGCCTTCCGAGTAGCTGGGACTACAGGCACCCGCCACCATGCCTGGCTAATTTTTGTATTTTTAGTAAAGACAGGGTTTCACCATGTTGGCCAGGATGGTTTTGATCTCTTGACTTCGTGATCCGCCCGCCTTGGCCTCCCAAAGTGCTGGGATTACAGGTGTGAGCTGCCATGCCCGGCCTCTATCTTTTTTAAAAAAATTGTTACTTGGAGAATGTTGTTAGGGAAGATGCATACCAGATTTTCTCACTGAGTGTTTGAAAGTTTTTTCTTAAGCCCATGCAACTCCAGTCATAACTTTTATTAAAATGCAAGCCAGGTGCCGACATACGCAGTTCCCTGCCCTGACACACCGCAAGCCTGGCTGAGTCCTGGTGAAGATGCCCAAAATAAACCTGTCTGTATCAGTGGGGACCTACCAACTGCCATGACATTCAACCCTGAAGTCTCAGGGGCTTCATTCAGTGCACGCTGCTGCCTCAGACCCTGTCCAGGGCGGGTTGCGGGAAGGCACTGCCGTGTACATCCACTCAGGACCCAGGCTTCTTCCCTGGCATGGCCTGCCTGTCTTCCAGAGCCTCAGGGCCTCATCCTGGATTTTCTGCAGCAGCATGACAGGCAGGGAAGCAGCAACCATGAAAGGTGTCATGGGTGGTTTGAAAGAGTCCAGGCTGGAAGTGGAGTATGTGGCCTACCTAGATGTGAAGGCTGAATTTTGTCCCTTTCAATTCACATGTTAAAAATCCTAGCCCTAAGTACTTCAGAACGTCACTGCATAGAGAGACAGAGCCATTTCAAGAGGGGATTAAGTTAGAATGAGGCTGTTGGGGCGGGCCCTTATCCATTCTCACTGGTGTCCTCATAAGAAGAGGAAATTTGGCACACAGAGTGGCTCAATGCACTTGCACACAGGAGTCATCTACAAGCCAAGGAGGTGGGGTCTCAGAAGAAACCAAACCTGCTGACACCTTGATCTTGGACTTCCAGCCTCCAGAGCTGTGAGGAAATAAATGCCTATTTTTTAAGGGACCAGTCTGTGGTGTATTTTTATGGCAGCCCTAGAAAACTGATGCACGCAGTAGCATGAACCCAGGGTAGGAGCCTTACTTACCAGTCTCTGCCACAGCCTGTCATTGGCTCTCCTCCCTGGGAGGGATAAGCAAAGTCCCATCCAGTCCCTGCATCTAGCTGCAAATTTAGGAACTTCGGGTGTGTTGGGATGGTCAAAGCCCTTTACATCCAGTCTCCTGGCTTCGTTGGCAACACGGTTCTCTCAACAACTTAGGAGGCTTCTAATCTGTTTGTGTCCTGTCAATTCTCATGGCTCTGGAGGCTGGAAGTCCAAGATCAAGGTCTCAGCAGGTTTGGTTTCTTTTTTGTTGTTTTTGTTGTTTTTGAGACGGAGTTTCACTCTTTGTTGCCCAGGCTGGACTGCAGTGGCATGATCTGGGCTCACTGTAACCTCCCCCTCCCAGCTTCAAGTGATTCTCCTGTCTCAGCCTCCCAAGTAGCTGGGATTATAGGTGCCCGCCACCAAACCTGGCTAATTTTTGTATTTTTAGTAGAGATGGGGTTTCACCCTATTGGTCAGGCTAGTCTTGAACTCCTGACCTCAGGTGATCCACCCAACTCAACCTCCCAAGGTGCTGGGATTACAGGCGTGAGCCACTGTGTCCAACAGTTTTGGTTTCTTCTGAGATCCCCCTCCTTGGCCTGTAGAAGGCTGCCTCTGTGTGCAAGTTCATTGAGCCACTCTCTGTGCCAAATTTCCTCTTCTTATAAGGATACCAGTCAGATTGCATAACATGCCATTAATTATACCCCCATTTTTTTCTGAGTCATAATTCTCAATGCTGCCTTCTTTCTGTTTGCTTCCTTATGCCATTCTTTCTTAACATAATGATGGCTATGTTGAGGCTATCAGGCTTGGGTAGAAAGGTACAATCCAGGAGTTGATGTTTGCCTCAAGGGTGATTCACTGTGTTTAGCTGAGAAGAAAGATTCATTGGGTCTTCCTTGTTCAAAACCTTTTAAAATTCAGACACCGAACAGTGTCTGAGAGAGAAACTTTCATTGTACTAAACACAGGGGATTGTTTGTTACCACGGTTAGCAGATCTCCACTAATACAGAGATTAATTTTATCTGAGGAGGTAGAAAAATAAAGCCCAAAGAGGAAAGAGTTTTCTAGAAGAGGTCATGTTTTCCCCATTGCTGCATGTCCCAAATTTCTGATTCTCTCCATTTTATCTCATTCCTTCTTGTGAATTGACCAGTTCTTTCCTGAGCTTATTGTTTTTCTTGTAATATATTGCTGAATGCAGCCAACAGCAAGCAACACATAGCGTAACATTCTTGTTTACTCGTTTCCATCTTCCTCTCCCAGAGCATGTGTTTTTGACTTCCAGGTTATCACAGCAATAGTTTTTACCAAATGTTTTGTCTGAGTATAACATGGATCTCCAGTTACCTAACCCACTACATCTCTTTCCTTTTTGCTCAGCCTTCGTATTTTAGTTTTCGTAATGAAGTGCCCCACTTCAAGAAATAATTATATCAGTCAAAAAATACTAATTGCTGAAACGAACAGCTGCCAAGTCTCAGTGGAACGTAACAATTAATACAAAATAAACGTTTTTTTCCCCCTCACGTCACAGTGCAATGTTGATTGACTCGAGTGGAAGTGAGAGAAGTGAGAGCTCTGCTCCATGTTGTCACTCAGGGATCCAGGCTCCTTCCATTGTGTGGCTTGGGTACCTGGTAGGGCACTAACCTTTTTGCTGGATTCAGATAACTGGTTGGCAAGTGAGGAAAAAGAGATCATGAAGAAGCTCATGGATGTTGTTAGGACAAGCCTGTAAGGGTGTGTCTGTTGACAAGAACTATTCACATAGCACCACTAGATGCAAGAGCTCTTGGAAAGTCAGTCTACTAGTATCCCAACAAGAAAAGGAGATACAGATATTGGTGTACAAGAACATCCTCTGAATATCCCCTCCTTCCTCCATGCTATGGATGCTATGGACACAGTGGTGCATCTCCCAATTCTCCCTTTAATGAAGCACTTATTGCACCAGCTGCAGGCAGGGCTCTCTGTTGACAGCCTTCAACTGTCAGCCCCTTCAGGAATCATCTTAACTGCAAAGAGTGACCTTGCCCAAGGCTACATCATCCGTCATTTTGACCCCAAAAAGGACAAGTCTGATATGGAGTACTTTAGTTCCAGGCCCTTGTGGGATTGGCCAATTCTGTTGTTGGGTTTGCTTTGCAGCTGGACTTTCCCCTCTGCCCAATCTGGTTTTCCCCTCCTCTCCAAAGGTATTCCCAAGAGCACTGCCTAAGAAACATTCTGCTGGCTGGGTGTGGTGGCTCATGCTTTTAAACCCAGCACTTTGGAAGGCTGAAGCAGGAGGATCGCTTAAGCCCAGAAGTTCAAGACCAACCTGGGCAACATAGTGAGGCCTTGTCTCTACCAAAAAAATTAATAATAATTTAAAAATAAATTTTAAAAAGAGAAACATCCTGTACACTAAACCCCAATCTCAGAGTCCATTTCCTTGAAGAGCCTAACCTGCAACAATGGGTAAATACTATGAGCCCTATCAATGGGTATATACTATAAACCCTATCAGGGTTCTGTTCTATTATTGAACTTTTCTGTTGTTCTCTGCTGTGGTCCAACACCTGTAATGATGCCTGACACACAGTATGTACTTGCTAAAATACATTTTAAGGCAGGCATGGTGGCTCATGCCTGTAATCCTAGCACTTTGGGAGGCTGAGGCAGGAGGATCACTTGAGCTCAGGAGTTTGAGACCAACTTGGGCAACATAGAACTCGTCTCTTTAAAAAAAAGAATAAAAAATAAAATTAAATACCTTTCAAGATGAATGTCTATTTAATTGTATGTGTCATTCTCCTTTTACTTGTATGCTTGTCATTCTCCTTTGACATTTTCTCCTCAAGGACAAAGTCTATGAAGTCATCTCATCTTCCCTGTCACTAGCTCCTAGCTTAGTGCCTGGGGACATCATCACTCAAAAAAGAAAGATGATTTTTTTTCAGCAGAGGCAAACACATAAATAGTGTAAATAGTCAGAGAATGGAGGGAAAGATATTCCCAGACCAGGGGCCAGTCTCTATGGAGGAAAGACTCAGGTAGAAAGATGGCGGTAGGAGGTGTAAGAGTCTGGTGATTGTCTCGAGCTGATATTTGCTAGTGAGTGTTCTTTTTTCTTAGTGTTTTTTTATTTGGGATGGATGATGGAAGTGACTGAGTGTAAGGCCAACTCAAACCACCCGTGGCTGCGCCACCACCCCAGCCGAAAGCATTCCACTGTGCAGTGAAGGTCAGAAGCCTTCGAGGGGGTGTGAGGAGGCATTAATCTCCCCACACCCATTTCCTGAGCAGCTGCAGGGCCTGGCAGGAGGGCTGAGGATGGGACTCAGTGAGGAGAAGGGGCTCCAGGGGCCATGGGCTTGTTCCTGAAGATGCTTACAGGGAAACTGAGGAGACGACAGAAATGCATGATGAAAAATTAAGCGCCGCTGGGACCGTGAGACAAAACAAACAGAGTCGATACAGGCGCTGCTCTAGGCAGCCTCAGAGGCCGAGGAGCTCAGCAGAAGGATCTGGCCCGAATCGAAGCAATTTGTTATCCGTTCAGTTTTCAGCACCGTGGACACACAAATAGAGATGAGTGTCAAGAGAAAAAGAGGGATAAATAAAGGCTTTAGACGGAGTTAAAATAAATGGAATAAGTGATTGATGAGAGAAGGACTGGGAAGCCAACATATGAAAAACTGGATGAATGAGAGATTCTAGAAAGTGGGAGAGAGAAGGAGGGAACGAAGGACAGACTTTTCAGCAGGCCCCAAGTTGGGTCCTCGCCTTCCTTTCAGACCCGCCCTGGGGTCCTCACATGCGTTCCCCAGTGGTGTTCGGGATTCCAGAAGGTGAATGTATGGTCTCCTGTGGCTCCTCTAGCTCCAGGAGCTCTCCCACTCCTCCCAGCAGCCCTGGGCCCCCTCAGGCCAGGAGGTGAGGCCCCGCACAGCCCTTTAGCACCTGCTGTCTGCTTTGAAAGGGGTTGCACAGAGCACTGGGGCCGCTCAGAGATGCCTTCCCTCCTCTCTTCTCCTTGATTCTTCGCTTCCGCTTCCTTCCTCCACTTTCCTGCCTACCTCACCCCACCCTGAAACCCTGATATGCCCACTGGGGAATCAAGGGGCTGCTGTTCATCATCTTAATGATTTTAATGATTGGGAACAGATCTTCCAGGCCCCTAAGCCCTCCCCGAGGTAAAAACTAAATGGTGAAATTATAAGGCAAAGTGTATAAGGAAGTTAGAAAAAAAAAAAAAAAAAGAAACTCTATAAAGACCAACAAAATGTGACCCATTAATGGGGTCAGAATTTTGTTCCCTGGTTGCTCTCAAAACAGTAGCACACTTAAATGAGAAAAGTAAAATTAAGTAGGTATATATTTATTTCTTCAGATGGAAATGAGCACAAAGGCCTAAAATAAATTGACCAGAGACCCTGAGTGATGTTAAAACTCAATTTAATGAGAGCTTGGTAAGTGCCTTCCTGGTGGAATGGAACGAGGACTGAAGTTAGGTCAGGAGACCCCATTCCACCGAGGGGGGGGGTCACCTTGAGCAGCCCATTCCCCTCCCCAGCTACAATTTCTCAGCCTTCCAAAGGAAAGGATTGGTTAACAACTAATTTCTAGAGTTCTTCCAGTCTTGCTGTTCTAGCCCAGAATGAAGAAAGGGGATAAAAAAATGATTCCAGCCCCCAGTGGGAATCAGCGTGGGTATCCTTGTGCCAAGGTTGCCAATCCATCAGCACAAGGGCTGCACCCAAGCCAGGAGTGTGGATGCACAGAGCTGGATGAACCAAAGTGAGGTGTAGAGAGAGAAATATGTATAAATAGCTGGGCGCAGTGGCTCGCGCCTGTAATCCCAATACTTGGGGAGGCCGAGGCAGGTGGATCACTTCAGGCCAGGAGTTTGAGACCAGCCTGGCCAGTGAAATCCCGTCTCTACAAAATGGTAAAATCCCGTCTCTACAAAAAAATACAACAATTAGCTGGGCATGTGGTGTGTACCTGTAGCCCTAGCTGCTCGGGAGACTCAGGCAGGAGAACAGTTTGAGCCTGGGAGGCAGAAGCTGCAGTGAGCCAAGATTGCGCCACTGCATTGCACTCCAGCCTGGGCAACAGAGTGAGACTCTATCTGGAAAAAAAACAAAAAAGAAAAAAAAAATCATCATGGGATGGTGAAGCTCCTCAGGGTTAGGAAGGGCAAAGTGTGGGAGGGGTGGTCTGGGAATTCTGATAGGCCTGTAGCTGTGGAAGAGTGTGGGAGAGTGTGGGAGAGAGTGGGAGGGTGTGGGAGAGAGTGGGAGAGAGTGAGAGAGAGTGGAAGAGAGTGGGAGAGAGTGGGAGAGTATGGGAGAGTGTGGGAGAGAGTGGGAGAGTGTGGGAGGTGTGGTCTGGGAATTCTGATAGGGCTGTAGCTGTGGGAGAGAGTGGGAGAGTGTGGGAGGGTGGTCTGAATTCTGATAGGGCTGTAGCTGTGGGAGAGAGTGGGAGAGTGTGGGAGAGAGTGGGAGAGTGTGGGAGAGTGTGGGAGAGAGTGGGAGAGTGTGGGAGAGTGTGGGAGAGAGTGGGAGAGTGTGGGAGAGAGTGGGAGAGTGTGGGAGAGAGTGGGAGAGAGTGGGAGAGTGTGGGAGAGTGTGGGAGAGAGTGGGAGAGTGTGGGAGGGTGGTCTGGGAATTCTGATAAGGCTGTAGCTGTAGGATAGAGTCAGAGAGTGTGGGAGAGTGTGGGAGAGAGTGTGGGAGAGAGTGAGATAGAGTGTGGGAGAGAGTGGGAGAGAGTGGGAGAGAGTGGAAGAGTGTGGGAGAGAGTGGGAGAGAGTGGGAGAGAGTGGAAGAGTGTGGGAGAGAGTGGGAGAGAGTGGGAGAGTGTGGGAGGGTGGTCTGGGAATTCTGATAAGGCTGTAGCTGTAGGAGAGAGTCAGAGAGTGTGGGAGAGTGTGGGAGAGAGTGTGGGAGAGAGTGAGATAGAGTGTGGGAGAGAGTGGGAGAGTGTGGGAGAGTGTGGGAGAGTGTGGGAGAGAGTGGGAGAGTGTGGGAGAGAGTGAGATAGAGTGTGGGAGAGAGTGGGAGAGTGTGGGAGAGTGTGGGAGAGAGTGGGAGAGTGTGGGAGGGTGGTCTGGGAATTCTGATAGGGCTGTAGCTGTGGGAGAGAGTGGGAGAGTATGGGAGGGTGTGGGAGGGTGGTCTGGGAATTCTGATAGGGCTGTAGCTGTGGGAGAGAGTGGGAGGGTGTGGGAGAGAGAGTGGGAGAGAGTGGGAGGGTGTGGGAGAGAGAGAGTGGGAGAGAGTGGGAGAGTGTGGGAGGTGTGGTCTGGGAATTCTGGTAGGGCTGTAGCTGTGGGAGAGAGTGGGAGAGTGTGGGAGAGTGTGGGAGAGAGTGGGAGGGTGTGGGAGAGAGAGAGTGGGAGAGAGTGGGAGAGTGTGGGAGGGTGGTCTGGGAATTCTGATAGGGCTGTAGCTGTGGGAGAGAGTGGGAGGGTGTGGGAGAGAGAGTGGGAGAGTATGGGAGGGTGTGGGAGGGTGGTCTGGGAATTCTGGTAGGGCTGTAGCTGTGGGAGAGAGTGGGAGAGTGTGGGAGGCTGTAGCTGTGGGAGAGCCACTGGGTAGAAGTCCTGTCTTTGGTACGGAGATACAGTTAATCTTCAGTAACCCGAAGGAGGAAGCTGAGGGAGTTACTTCCCTACTTTCCTCCTGCCACTGACCTCCTGCTGGTCCTACCCAATGGCTTGTGTGGTTTTTTTCCCCTCGAGTTGTGTAATTCCCCAATTCTCTGACACCAACTGGGTGTATAATAGTTCAATTCAATTTTTTTTTTTTTTTTTTTTAAATGGAGCCTCCTTTGTCACCCAGGCTGGAGTGCAGTGGCACGATCTCAGCTCACTGCAACCTCCGCCTCCCAGGTTCAAGCAATTCTCCTGCCTCAGCTTCCTCAGTAGCTGGGACTACAGATGTGCACCACCACACCCAGCTAATTTTTGTGTTTTTAAGTAGAGACGAGATTTCACCATGTTGGCCAGGCTAGTCTTAAACTCTTGACCTCAGTTGATCTGCCCATCTCTGCCCCCCAAAGTGCTGGGATTACAGGCGTGAACCACCGTGCCCAGCCATAGTTCAATTCAATTCTGACAGTAATTCCCAGACCCCACGGGTTAAGGGGTCAGTCTCATAAGATGGCCCCTACTTCAGATGAGTTCCAGGTTCCCAGGCTACCCACACTTCTGTCCTCCTTGGCTGAAAATTCAGGGGTTTCCCACTTAGGGTTAACCATTTGCTAGAATGACTGACAGAACTCAGGAAGATACTTCACTTATGTTTACCAGCTTCTCAGGCACAGGTGAATGGGAGAGATGCTCTGGGCAGTGAGCTGGTGGAAGGAGGGGTGTGGCCCAGAGCTCGCAGGCCCTGGCTGGGCACATCGTCTTCCCATCAGTGTGTTCACCAACCCGGAAGCTCCCCACATTGCTGTTAAGGAGTTTCATAACCCAATCTCTAACCCCTCTCCCCTCCCCAAAGGTCAGGGGATGGGGCTGAAGGCCCCGCCCTTTAATTACATGTTTGATCTTTTCTGGTGACTAGTCCCGTCCTAAAGCCATCTCGGAGCTCCACCCTGAATCATCTCATTAGCATGAACTCCGGAATGGTTGGAAGGGGCTGTGTTGAGTAACAGAAGACACTCCTGCCATGCAGGAAATGCCGAGGGTTTTAGGAGCTCTGTGCCAGAAACTGAGGACAGAGACCTAATATAGTTTTTATTATACCACATGGCTCAACCCAATGGAACTCGAAGGCAAGTCAGCCAGGCTGATATAGTCCAAGGAATGGCCTCCCAAAGCCCACGGCCGGGTGGAGAAGGGTGGAGAGGAGGCCTGGAGGGGAGTGGAGGACACCCCGCACAACCTGGCCACGTGCTCCTGCTGTCCAGGGGTTCCCAGCACCTCGTCTTCCCATAGGCCAAGGAGGGAGCAGGAAATTCACTGCAGCCCAGCCGGGCAAGAATTCAGAGGGCAGTGGTGCTCTGGCCCACTCAGGCTCCACCAGGGACACAGCTAGCTGGGGGTAGACTCTTGCCCCCTGCTCCCCATCCCATTCTGGCTGAGGGATGGACGACGAGCCAGAGCTGTTTCCTTAGCCAAATGCCCATGGCCTCTTTCTCCACTGCTTCTCAGCGTCAGCCCTGCAGCCCCCGCCTCCGGTTTCTGCCTGGCCAACTGCCATGGCTTCCGAACTGGTCCTCCCGGGTCCAGCCTCTCTCCAGCCAGCAATGGCCCCACACAGCCCCCTAACAACACAGCTCCTAGCCTGCCATCCAAGGCTTGTCACCCCATGTCACCTCATTTCTCAGTGTATTCATGTCCCTACGCTCCAGACAAACCAAACTCCTGCCAGTCACCAGGTGCATCCTCTGCTTCCTGACCTCCAAGGTCCTGTGGTGTGCTCTTCCTGTCTTATCCCATCTCTACCTGCCAGAGTCAAGCTCCTCCTCCTCTACCAAGCTCCTCCAGGACACCTTTCTACACTCTCAACCTCAGCTCTTCAAATGCTCTCAACTTTCCATCTGCGTAATTCTAGCAGTGACCTTGTCCTAAACGCTTTTTCTCGTGTGTTTTCCCAAAACATATTGACGGGGTTCTTCCTAGGCCAGGCACTGTGCCGAGCACTCAACAGAGAGTGGTGAGGGAAATGGGCCCTTGTCCTGTCCTCATGGAGCTTGCATCAGCCTAGCTGGGGAGACACGCATTAATGAAAGAATCATACAGGCGACTGTCAAATGCAAGAGGGACAGTGCTGCCAAGGAGTGGGATGTGGGGCCAACCGAGGACAGAACTGGGGATTTGCTTGGGTCGTGGAAGGCTGGGAAAACTTTTCCAAGGAAGTCACACTGAGCTGCAAGCTGGGGGAAGAGTAGGGAAAGTTAATTAGGTGGAAAGATGAGGGAAGGGTAATCCAGACAGAAGACACGGTGTGGCGGGAGCCTCGTGTCATATCTGCTATGCCCCTGTCTTCCCCCTGAACTATGAATGGTGGCCTTTTTGTGGCTACATCTGCTTCTGGATATGTCTAATCTCAGCACAGGGCCTGGTTCTTATAGGCACTCAACAAATCTTTAAGTTGAAATAAATGGATTGGACTGAATTCCCACTCCCAAGCAGGCCACTGCAGACCCCAGAACGCGCTCCCCTCCCCTCCTGAGTTCGAGCCCAGGGCCCAGGGCCATTTCAAGGACTGCTGCTGTCTGAGCCACATTCAACTTTCAAGTGGTGCCTGCAGCCTGAGCCCCTCTGAGCCAGCAGCGGGGATTGTTTGTGGGCTGCCAGCAATATGGGCCATGGGGGCTGCAGGCAGGGCCGGGAGCAGTGACCAGAGTGACCAGCACTATCTAGATGCTGCCTTTGCAGACAGTGACCGGAGGATGCCATGTGGAGGGAAAACTGCTGACCCAGCATCAGAGCAGCTTCTGCTCTGAGCAGATCCTCTGACCCCTGACAGGCGGGTGCCTCACCCCAGACCCTGGGGTCAGACACAGAGTGCCGGAGTCCCAGAGACGCCAGGGAGGCACTTGAGACGGCGCGGCACTGCTGCAGATCAGAGCCATCATGGTAACCGTCATTGGAACCTGTGAGCTGACAAGGCCACTGTCTGCTAAAGAGGCCTGCTTAAACCAGTCTGTCAAGTGGGACCTCATGTTCAACTGCTTCTTGCAACTCCCTTTAATGTGGGAGAAAGGGGAAAGCTGGGGCTGGGTCTTCCTGTTCTGGCCCTCTGGGGAGCCACCGGCACAGCTGTCCCTAAAGCCTGTGGTGCCTGGATCAGGTCGGGGGTGGGCAGGGCCCCTCGAGGACATTGGGGGGTCGTGCAGGGGGTACACACCCTGCGGGGTCCATCAGGCCTGATGTCCTGGCACCCAGTAACCCAGGCCTGTCACAGAGACAAGGAGGCACATACTTGAACTCATCAGGAGGCAACAGATGGCCTGCACTCCCCAATCCAGGGCCGCCCCAAGCCTTCCAGCCTCTCCCTATTCCCTCCTAGAGAAGCCCGTGCTTAGCTCCGCATTTTAGGAGTTGAGCGCCATTGCACACAAACCCCCTTCAGGCTCCTTCACTCCAGCCCTCCTGGACCGTGCCTCCCTACGCAGCATGTTCCCGCCACATCGCTCATGCCACCTGGAGTCCTCCCCCTCCATCCCAGCAGATTCCAGCTCTGCCCAGCCCAAATTCCTTCCACCTCCTCTGTACAAACTTCTGAGACCTCTGCAGTTAGAAGCAATGTGTCCCCCTTCTCTGAGCGGCGCTTCTCACTCCCTAGGTTGTCTCAACGCTACTTGTGCCCTTGTCTGATCAGCCCCTTCGGCCTTACCTCTGAGAACAGGAATCCTGTCCCCCACACCCATCCCCCTCCCCTCCACCTCCCCTGCACCTCCCCTGCACCTCCCCTGCACCCAGCACCCTGTACCAGCCTGGTTGCCCTGCCCATACTGAACACCAGTTGACCTTGGGGTAGTCACTGGGGGTTCAGCCCTGCGACTCCAGCTGGCCCAGTGAGCCCATCAGCATTCAGGGAGCCCGCACAGGACAGTTACAGAGGTGCTGCCCCTGTAGTCTTAAAGCCCTTTTCATCTCCCAGAGGAGGTAGAGATCTTCTTGCCCAGAGAAGAGCAGAGCCGAGATGATGCACAATGTTTTCTGGGCTGTCAGCCCTCCCGGCGGTCATTATTAATCCCTAGAAAGGCTGTGCTTAGGTCATTATTCAGGAGAAAATGTACAACCCAGACCAAGGCTGGCTCTTGGCAGAGGCAGCAGCCAGAGGAGCCAAGAACATTTGTCAAGAGGGGAAGCAGCATAGAAAGCCTTGCGCTGCTGCTCCTCCCAGGGGGCCAGTGGCTCCAAGATCCTCTTCAGCTTCTCTCGCCTCTTGCTTGCTTTGGAATGGCCCCATTCTGGGCAGATGCTGGCCTCAAACCACCCTATTGAGGTCTGATGGGGGAGAGGAGAGCAGCCAGTGTGGAAGATGGGTGGCTCACAGGAGGGTGAGGCAGGGCTGGCCTTTGAGTGACACCTCCTTTGAGGGACAGGGTGCTTTTCCCTTCCCACTTCTAAAGCTACTCTTTTCCCTGCCACTGCCAGGCATCTGAATGATGTGGGCACCATGATGGTAGCAGCCACTGTTCCCATGTCTGCCATGCCCAGGTACTGCTGCTGTAAGCACTGCGCATCTTAGTACTCACAAAATATTGTGAAATGGTTTCTAGTTTCATCTCCACTTGACAGTTAGAGAATCTGAGGTACAGAGAGGTTAAGTAAGTCATCTAAGATCACACAGAGAGTAGGCAGGATTTAAATCCAGGACCATCTATTTTAAAGGCGGTACAGTTATTTATTCTGCTGTTTCTGATGTTCAAAATTCCACTGCCATCAGCTGAGGAGATGCCTGTGCAACCCTGACCACATCACCTCGCCATCCTGGGCCTGCTGCCCTGTCAGCAGCAAGGAGACGACCTTGGGAAATACTTGCAGTGAGAAATCATTTCATTAAGGGAATTTTGCAAAATGCTTGGAGGCCCTGGAGGACAGAGAGCCAGAAAACATCTGCATAGAAGCAGCGTGGGCATGAACAGGTTCTAGACCCATAGGTGCTGATACCTTCCCAAAGCCATGTCAACAAAGCAAAATTAGATGGTGGCACCAACCATTGCTCCAGCCAGCCTTGGTGCTGGCACTTTGACCAAGGAGGCTGTGTCTTGTTCTACCTGATGACATCACCTCTGGCAATGGGTCTTCCTGCTTCTCTCCCAGAACTCTGTGTTCCATTCCTTAACAGAAACTAGGCAATAACATAAGGAAGTCCACGTGTCATTAACATTCTGAGGAGATGGAGTCACTCTCGTGAACGAAACACCCAGTTCCAGGTGGCTTTTACCTGACATCTCACTGTTTCATTATTTCACTCAGCCTCTCACTACCAATGCGGGTTGCTGGCTCTTTTCCCCAAGGCCCCCATCCTAGGCCTTTAATTCCTTTTGGATTCCTGGGTGAAGAATTACAGGGTGTACCAGCTACAGGCGGTAATTCTTTTTTGAGGCAGAGTTTCACTCTTGTCGCCCAGGCTAGAGTGTAATAGCTCATTCTTGGCTCACTGCAACCTTCACCTCCCGGGTTCAAGTGATTCTCCCGCCTCAGCCTCCCAAGTAGCTTGGAGTACGGGCATGCGCCACCGCATCCTTCTAATTTTGTATTTTTAGCAAAGGCAGGATTTCTCCATGTTGGTCAGGCTGTTCTCGAACTCCTGACCTCAGGTGATCCACCTGCCTTGGCCTCGCAAAGTGCTGGGATTACAGGTGTGAACCACCGCACCCAGCCAGTAATTCATTTTGGAAAGCATCTGACCTGTTCCTTTCCAGGGTGTACCAGCCACAGGCAACGATTCGCTTGGAAAGCTTCTGACCTGGTCCATTTGGCTTGGGTCTGGCCATATTACCTTTGCCTGGAAGGACCAACAGGCACAGAGTGACTGACTCACAGCTTTTCTAGGTGACTGGTTCTAATGACAAAGACGGACTCTTGGGGAGTTTAGAGCATGTGAATTTTAGGAGACTTGGGTTGGAAGCAGCTCCCCACACAATCTGCAGTTTGACCCTTGTTGATGTTTGAATCTTTTCTATTATATTCCCAGCAAGTGGTTGTCAAGCGTTTCCTCGCATGCCTTCATTGATGGAGAGCTCACTACATCCCCAGCCAGCCCAGATGGAAAGGGCAGTCTTTTGGTGTTTTCACAGAAATTTCCCTACCATGGAAACCAGAAGTGGGGAGCTAGGAGCACCTGCTTAGCTAATCCTGCCAGAGGCTCGAACATCCCCTCAGCCATCAGCTCTGAAGGGGCCCTTGGAGATCACCTGGCCCCACGGCCTGATTGGACAGAGATGGAAGCAACTTCTCTAGGCACAAGCCATCAGCGGCAGGTCTTCCTCTAATTGCACTGGCAGCTGACATTGGTTGAGCCCCTGATTACCTTCCAGGAACTTTGATCACCGCTTTATGCTGTATGATCTCATGTAATTCAAGCTGCTGTTGGGCACTTGTAAGATGGTTATTACTCACATAACAGATGAGGTGACCAAGGTTCAAAGAAATAAAATAATTTGTCCAAAGTCACAGCAGCTCGTTAACAGCACAAATGCATGTTCTCAGCTACTCTTCTCGTCTAAGCGTGGCGCCTGGCTTCACAGAAAGTACAAGGGTTGAAGTTTCTTTTGTGAAGGAAATTGATTGGGACTTATGATTAGGAATTTAAAGATTCATAGTATTCTCTGAGTCTGCGTAAAAATCTGAGGTTAGGTCTATGCAAATAAGAAAACTTGGGGAAATAAATAAGCAAATGATAGAAATCTGGTTTAGCTGCTTGTCTGGACATCTAGACACTTCATCCCAAACTGGTCTGCATGTGTAGTTACAGTCCGAAGGCCTGGAGGGTACCTGTTATTCTCGTCAGGAGAGTAATTTGTTTCATTTCCTGACTTGTATGATCTCCAGGTGAGATCATGAGAAGCTAGAGATGCCTAATATTTAGTTTATAAGCACAGAGCGCCAAAGAAGATTTTTAAAAAAAATTTCAGTGGAAATTGCAGATTGCTGGAAAAGAAGTTAGCATGATCTTATTTAAAACAATGAAAAGAACTTTTTAGCAATTAATTTTGCCTCAGGTGAAAACTTCTGTTAAGTCAAAGCTACAGTTTGAGATTTAGCTGTGAGAAGTGCTCTATTATGGAGACACAGCCTTTGGGTACTTAAATTTTTCAGTGCTGACTTAATTACAGTTTTAGAGCATCCCAAGGCACTCGTCAGAGCTCCTATGTCTCCCGTTCCCTCCCAGCAAAAGTAAGAGGGGAAGCTGGCTGAAGTTTCTGTAGTTCCACTCGGTTTCTCCAACAAAACCTGCTAGTTGGAAGGTAAGATTTCTTATTAGTCTGGAGGTCATTGGGCTAAATAATTCTTCACATTTTCCTGAAGTCAGATTGAACTTTGTTGTTGACTTTTCTGTTGCACGATTGAAACTGCCTTTGTAAAAATTACAACTGAGACAATTATGACAGTGAAAGAGACCCGTCCTGACTGGCTCCATCTTGCTTCTAACCTCCAGGCTGTCCTTGGTCATTCTGGGGGCATAGGCTGAACTAACTTTGGGAGGAACATAGTTTATGGTTTAGCTTTGAAACAAAGATGGTAACAGCCCTTTCCCAAAACAAACCCCCTTTCTGCCTGGGGACTAGCTGCTTTTGCAGGACTAACAAATTAGACACAAGATTAGAAATTATGGTTTAGGAGTCCTGCAGCTGGAGGCTACAAGATTCTAAACCTTCCCAAATTTCTGTTGGGGATAACATCACTATTGTAAAACCTAAGATCAATGATTGAGACATTTTGCAGATCCTGCACTCAGTGGATCAGCTGTCACCACCGAGACTGATAAACTGGCTCATCTAGTCTTGTGGCCTCCACCCAACAACTGACTCAGCACAAGAGGATAGCTTCAGTTCCCTATGATTTCATCTCCAACTCAACTGACCAGAACTCCCAACTCACTGGCCTTCCCCTACCTACCAAATTATCCTTAGAAACTCTGATTCCCAAGTGCTTGGAAAACTGATTTGAGCAATCATAAAACTCCAGTCTCCCACGCAGCTGGCTCTGTGTGAATTACTTTTTCTCTATTGCAATCTTCCTGTCTTGATAAATTGGCTCTGTCTAGGCCACAGGCAAAGTGAACCTACTAGGCGATTACGCTCTGATGGGGTTGCCGTTGAGAAGAAAGCGTCTCCAGAATGCAGGAAACAGGATCTTTCTTTTGCCTTTTCCAGCTGTCCTGGAGGGGGACTTTTACCAAAACTCCATGTCACTTTGCACACAGGGCTGGGCTTGGGGCAGAGTGGCTCTGACCATGTATTTAGGGCAAGCTGGGGCCTTCCATTAATACCACTGGCAATTTGGAAACAGACTCATCAGGTTGGTGCCTGTGATGAATAGCCATGGATATTTCTATATTTATAGATGCATCACTTAACAAGGGGAATGTGTTCTGAGAAATGCATTGTTAGGCAAGTTCATCGAGTGTACTTACACAAACCAGTATGGTATAGCCTATTAGACACCTGGACTGTCTGGTATTGCCTATTGCTCCTACACCACAAACCTGTACAGCATGTTACTGTACTGAATATCACGTGCAATTGTAATGCAATGGTAAGTCTTAGCGTATCTAAACATGCCTAAACATAGAAAGGGAACAGTAAAAATACAGGATTATGATCTCTTTGGACCCTTGTCATGTAGACAGTCTGTTGTTGACTGAAATGTACTTATAGTTGTATGGCGCTTGACTGCATTTCCATGAACTTTTGGACTCTAGCAATGTGCATTTGTTGGATAACTGCGGAGGAGTGAAACGGCACTTTGGTCATTTTGATAGGTGTGAAATTGCCATCTCAAAAGACTGCACTAGTTCAAACTCACACTAAGAGTCTCTGCCTCTGAAGTCTGCTTCCTCATGCCGTTGTCAACACAACGTGATATCAGAGTTTTCCATCTTTGCCCATCAGAAAGATGAAAATGGTGTTGGCTTGTTTAGTTTGTAGTTCTTTAGTTAGGAGTGAGCTTGAACATCTTTTCATGTGTTGATTGGTCCTTTGTTTGGACTTCTATTCATGTCCTTTGCCCATGTTTTCGTCCATTGTTATTGAACTGTAGACTGACATATTCATTTGATGTGTTGATGTCAACACCCTCCTCCCAGCCCCTCTCATTGCAGCACCGATGATGTCAGTGCCCTCCTCCCAGCTCCTCTCATTGCAGCACCGATGATGTCTGTAGGCCTGAAATTCAAATAGATGGGGGAGCTCTTTAGGGTCCCTGACTCACACACGGCTTTTGAGGCTTGAAAGTCTATGACCCAGAGAATTCAGCATTCCCGATCATCTCTGGTTCTGCAGGAAACAGGCCAACAGGAGATTCTGCTTGTTGTTCAGTGCCTCAGCCTGACCAACAGGATGGTGACAAGGACAGGGGTGTGTCCTGGTGTCCGGATTCAGCCTCAGTCTTAGGCAGGCCTTGTTTGTCTCTTGATTTGGAGGTTGGAGCTTTCTCAGTAATCCTGCCCCTCTTCCTTGTGGCAGCCAAACTGCCGTGTATTTTACGCTGTTCTTGTGCCCAAGAGAGTTTTCTGTCCCCTCCCCACCACCCACCCGACAGAAGACCGCTAATCAGCTGGATCCAGCCAGGGTGGTCTCTGCCCCTCCTCAGAGGTTGAAGGTTTTATCTTTGCTCCTTCTCCTACTCACAGCGAGTGCTCTTGGGACAGCAGGGTTCACCCTTTCCTTACTGGCTTAAGGCCTCAGGGGAGAAGATCCTGGACAAGACCCCACGGAATCCTTCACAACCATCCTCAGCGAGGGGATATTTGGAGTGTGCCCTTGGGTGATTTAGCATGTGAGGTGGGGGAGACTTGGGGTGTGAGCAAGAGGATATTGGAGCTGTGGGCTAGGGAGGTTTGGGAGTGTGAGCCGACCGTTTCCTACATTTAGGCTGGGGCATAGGCCGAGGCTTACTTTGCCGTATTAAATGCAAATTCTTCCATCTATCACTTAAGGGTCTTCATAATCTTGCCCCAACATACTTTCTTAGCCTTCCCGCACTGCTCCTCAGCTTGTCCCCTGGGCTTGGGGTACATAGTATCCCATCACTCTCCTTGAAGAGCAGATCAATTTTCATTCACTCACTTACTCATTCATTTATTACAGAGGAGCACAAAAATGAATGAGTTAAGGCCCTACCCTCAGAAGTTCCAGTGCTTATGTGCAATGACCTTTTCAGAATGTGCCTTTGCTGGGAACTCGAAATGCTGATACCAGAAGGCCTCCTTCCTTGCGGAAATATTCCTTTACTGCTCTGCCTTTCTCTGAGTCAATACTGACTGCAGACACTCTAGGCTGGTTCTGCCGTCTACACAACACAAGAGTCCCTTCCACAGATTTCCCAGCACCTGGGGCGTGCTAGAGGGAGCCCAAGGTCAGGGGGGTTCACTGCCTCCTGGGGCATCCAGTTAAAATGTTCTTCCTTGTCTGTTTCCCTTTTGTTCCTACTTTGGCCCTCTGGGGTTAAGGTACAAATCTGCCTCATTGTCCCCAAGGGAGATCTTCAGAGATTCATTGGGTCTTTTCTTTAGAAAGACCTCCATGAGACACCACCATCTTTCTCTGAGACCCTGCTCACCTTGGTTTTATTGAATACATCACAGAGGTCCTCCAGGTCACTCTTCCCATTCCTGGCACCCTCACTTGCATCTGTGTGGACTCTGCTTCTCAGGTCACTGACCGCATGCCAAGGAATGGCAAAGCGCTCGCTACGTTAAAACACCGTCTGCTTTGACGTGCTCCAGCCAACACCGTGTGGGAGGAAACTGGGAAGGCTGTCCTGGTAGACAGGCACTTTGTCCTCTCACTCTGGAAAACTTTAAGGAAGATCTTGCATACATTTGGGCATATTCAGAGATGGGCTTGCAAAAGGTTAAACTGAGTTTTTTAGAAGTTATGAATTTGCTTTTCTCCCTTTGGGCATTCTCCAAATGACACTCTTTTTGGAAAAAAATTAAATTGTCTGAAACTCCATGAAATACACTTTAAAGTTGTAGTGGGTAATAAAAATGTGGCATCTGTTTAACTGATCACAATTTCTACTGGAAGGATCTGTGAGCAGCATTTTTAAAAGCGTTTGCTTTGCCTTTGGTTTCTCTTTGTGTCCCATTTGAGTAATTTCCTCTCACATCCTTCTGTCCCTGGGCCTAGAAGCCTGGTAAATAAGCTGCCCCAGAGAGATCCAGGAGCCAGCAATATCCTGGAAACCTTAGGCCACGAGGTTAAGCACAAAACCGCTCTCTTTCCAGGAAGGAATGACTGAATCAGAGTAACGACCTTGGCTTTCAATTAGTCCTTGTCCAGCTTTCCCCACTCTTTTCCTCTCTGCTCCCTGCCCACATGCCCCAAGCTGTGGAGGAGCTGGACCTGCTCCAACTCTCCTGACCCTGGGACACTGCACAAGTGTATCCTGTCATTGGTGTGTGCCTCGGGACTTCATGGGCCTACAAAGCTGAGCTGAGTCAAGCTTCCTCCCCAGCTCCGAGAAGAATGTCTGTCAGGAAGCTCAAATATTTAGAGAATGTGAAATACAGGATTTTAATGGAAGCCTTTTTCACCTCCTCTAGAAAGAGGCTATAGAGTTAGTGGTTGGTCTGTCTGCAAATTATTCTTACTCACCCTTCCTAAATCACCCAAGGGCACAGTCCAAATATCCCTTCGCTGAGGATGGTTGTGAAGGATTCCGTGGGGTCTTTTCAAGACTTAATCCTTCCTGATTTCGACACAACAAGCTCTCGGTGCTTTTGTCTACCACAAAGAGATTTTGGCCGCAGGATTCTCTCCACAAATGCAGTCCAGTGGCTGTTGAAACGCGGGCACAGCTGTTAGTAAAGGGACCTGCCTCTGGATGTTCTTCTGCATTTATGGTGCCAGCCATGCTACAGGAAGACATCAGGCCGGATGTCAAAATGTGTTTCTAGATACTGTTTCTGGACTTGAGACCATGATGTTAGCAGCAGGACAGGGGAAACTCCAGTGCCTCTTTTGCTACTTGGCTCCAACACAAGTGGATCAAGTTTTCATTAACATTTTACTTTAAATTGCCATCCTTTCCATGGGAAGTGCCAAGCCCTCTCCAGTCAATGCAATAGTGATGTTGCCAAAAGCAAAATTACATGATTTTTGCTTTGTGTGGTATGGGCTGTTGGATGAGTTCTCTTCTTTGCTGAAATAGATACATATTTACACATATCATAATGAAGATGCTTGAGGCTGGGCGCACCGGCTCACACATGTATTTCTAGCACTTTGAAAGGCCGAGATGAGAGGATCACTTGAGCCCAGGAGTTCCAGACCAACTTGGGCAACACAGTGAGGCCTTGTCTCTACAAAAAAATTAAAATATTATCTGGGTGTTGGGGCACATGGCCATAGTCCCAGCTACTCCTCAGGTTGAGATGGGAGGATTGTTTGAGCCTGGGAAGTGAAGGCCTGCGTGACAGAGTGAGACTCTGTCTCAAAAGAAAAAAGTGCTCAAATTAAACATTAAAATAATGAAGTTGAGAGCATAATTCACATCTCTGGGCTACTGAGCTCCAACTACTTCACTGCTTTGGAATTAAAAAAAAAAAAATCTTGTGTAGCAGTATTGGCTTTTCCAGATGAAACTGGGCTATACAAACACACTTTGAGATTGTGTGATTTCACTTAAAAGGTGTGTCCTGGCTCAGAGACCTCATACAAAACCCAGTGCATTCTGAGAAACATAATCCTTACTCTTGGATCACTTTAGAAAAAAAGAGTTCAGGCTTATTTGAAGCCAGAACAAAAATTTTTTTTAGAGCCAAAACCTTCTGTGTGGTGATTGAGCCCGACTATTACTTCCTTGAATGGGAGTAAAGGCAGGGGAAGGGAGAAGCCACGAGACTAAAGCAAAGTTCACGGTGTGACCGCTGGGGAATGGATCTGAGTCACACGGCACCAAAGTATGTTCGCAGCAGCGACTCTGTATGGACCTGCAGCAACCTCAATTCTTGCAGCCCTGGAAGAGAAAAATTGACCAAGGGACATAAGGCAGAGTGAGAGACCGAGGCAAGTTTCAGAGCGGAAGTGAAAGTGTATTCAAAAGCTTTGGAGAGGAGTGAAAGGAAGTACAGTACACTCGGAAGAGAGCCAGGAGGGTGACTCGAGAGATCAAGTGCACAGTTTGACCTTTGACTCGGGATCTTATCTGTTGGCACACTTCCGGGTGGTCGCAACCCATCTGCCCGGATGCTTCCCTTGGGGCGGGCTGCCCGCAGACACAGTGGCCTGCCAGCACTTGAGAGGGGCCGCAGGCGCGGTGTTTACTGAGGTCGTGCGCATGCTCACTTGAGGCGTTTTTCCCTTACCAGTCTCGCATTCCTAGAGGAAGGTCATATGCCACCAGTTAAACTCCGCCATTGTGCCTCTTAGTGCGCATGCTTCAGCCCACTTGCCAAGCTCCTGAGATCTCACTGGGAAGCTGCTGATGGCCCGTTTCAGGTGTTTCTATCTATCGGGAGACTGCCTTTCCCTAGTGCTGGCTGCGACCAATTATTATTAATATTTTAAAGAGACAGTTAACAACCGCCCGACCATCACCTGATGGTCGCCTGACATTCCTGGTCGGGGTGGGGAGCCCTTTCCTGCCCTGCTCATGTCTGACTACCTACAGTAACAAAAGTTCTTTGAGACTCATCCCCCTGCCTCGTTCCCTGGCTCCCCATCAGCACTGGCTGCTGCCTCTCCACTTGGGAGGAAGAAGGAGTGTGGAGAGACTGAGTAGGCAGGGAGAAGTGGGCAGTGAGAATTTGAACATATCTCCTTCAGTGTGGGATGTATGATTTGCAGGTGGGGAATAAATTGATAACATTTCTTTGACTTTGAAAATGCCTTTGACCCTTGCAACACAAAAACTTGCTTTGCTAGCTTGGAAGACACATACGACTACATCTGTTTGTAATGTTCAGACTAATCACTTTAGCCACCCCCACAGCCAAACTCACAGGAAGTTTGTCCCTCTTGAGATGTCCCACCTTGTTTATCTAAGAATTCTTGTGCTCTCTCAGTCTGAAGGGACTTGTTGTGGGCTGAAGAAGGAAAGAACCAAGGCTCCCCCGCCAGTCTTTCTCATTAACTGGTTGGGTTAGGGAATTCACCCTTAGGGAAGGATAAGTTTCTTTTGTCCTCTGACTCCACATCCAAACACTGCTCCTGGCCCATGGGGAGCTTTGGGGGAGGGTCTACTTGGACTTCTTTCCTGCCAGATCACCCCAGACTCAATCATCTCAGCCCATTAGAGAGCTTCTAATAGTGTGAATCTTCAAAAGGAAGGAGTCAGGATTGCTTGTGAACTCTTTCTCTCAGGAGGCTTCTTGACCTCTGCAAGTTCACTAGTCTCTTCCCAGAAGAGGGCAGTGGGATGGAGGAGGGACATGCTTATACTTGGTTTGGAAAATCTTCAAGCTTGTGAATGAATGTAGGTTTAACCTTTTCCCACTCCCAAGGAGAATTCTGTCCACAGTAGGAAGGTCTCACAAGATACAGGAGAGCTGTGATGTTTTGTTGTGTTAGGCACTAGAGAGTTTGAGGCTGTGGCAAGTGCTAGAAAGGCATAAAATTTAATCCTAAGAAGTTTACCACGACCTCAGCTATCTGCTCCAAGTAGAGGAGATACCTGGTAGCGGTGACATTAGTTTCGGAGTCTGCTCGCCTAGGCATGTGTGACTAACTGACAGTGTATAGAACCTAGTCTGTGACCAGTTTTCTTTTCCCCAAAATTTTATTTAAAACATTTCAATCCTCCAGAAAAATCTCAAGAACAGCTCCATAATGGGCACTTATGACCTGCATACTTTTCTGTAAGTATGTGATACTTCAATAAAAATTAAGAATAGTATGATAAATATTCATATATTCTTTAGCTAGATCCACCAATTTTAATGTTTTGCTACATTCAAATTCTTTTTCCTCTCTCCTCCACCCAGACACACACAGAGAGATACACACGAACATACACATATATTCATTATGTATTAAAATGTGTATATATATGCATATATATGCTAATTTTATTTAACTATTTGAGAGTATGTTGCAGACATCATGATTCTTCATCCTTAAATACTATTTATTGCCTAAAAATAGGACATTCTCCTATACAAACATAATCCTAGTATTACTTTGGGAAAGCAGAACATTGATACAAAACTATTATTAGATAGGTAGTCCATGTTAAAGTTTTCCTAAGTCCATTGAAGATGAATTTTTAAAATATCTAGGATACAATCAAGGATCACACGTTGCATTTAGTTGCCAAGTCTCTTTAGTATCTTTTAATCTAGAACAGTCCTCCTGACTTCTTTTTCGGTTTTTTATGACACTGACATTTTTGAGAAGTCTAGAGAATTTGAATATTTCTGATTTACAGAACTTGAATATTTCTGATTATTTCCTCAGGATGTATGTTAAACATTTTTGACAGGAATAGTACCTAGATTATATTGTTTACTTCCCATTTATTGTATTTCATGGTGGTGGGGTGGGGTAAGGGGAACCCAATGTCTGCTAGTCCCGTTATAGGTGATGTTAACATTCCATCATTCAATTAAGGTGACATTGTTTGATTGTTCAGTTACAGTGATGTCAGCCAGATTTCTCCTCTATGACTAAAATACAACTCATCTTCCAAACGAATCTCATAAACATGACACAAGATTGAACATCATTAAAAACACACAAAAAGGAGTTTCAAAATGAAGGTGAAAGGAGAAAAGAGTCAGTGAACCTGAATAAATATGAATAAAAACCATCTAATCTGAATATCATAGAAAAAAAAGACTAGACAAAAATGAACAGAGCCTCAGTAAACTGTAGGATGATATCCAAAAAGACCTAAGATACATGTAATTGTGGTTCCAAAAGGAGAAGACAGATATAATGAAGCAAAAAAAAAAAAAAAAAAAAAAAAAAAATTTAACAAATAGTGACTGGATTTTCTAAAATTTGATGAAACACACAAATCTACATATTCCAGTTCAGAAAATTCCCTTATTTTTCCCAGCTCCCCTGCTCCATCCAAATATACAAAGAAGGCCCTACCTGAGCACATTAAAGTCAAACTGCTGATAACTACAGATGAAAAACTTTTGAAAGTAGCCAGAGAAAAATGAATTTACATTTTCTCTGTAAAATTTACATTTATATTACATGCAAATTGAAATGACGTGACTTATCAGAAATAATGGAGGCCAGAAGATAGTGGAATGGCAGCTTTTAAAGTGCGGAAAGGGACTTTTGGTTTCAGCTCCAACATTTAGAGAGCTTGGACGTCACGATTTTCCTTTTTACAATAAGAAAACGCTGAACAAACTGAAAATCAGCACCTTTTCACGGGCTCCTCAGATAGCTGAGGTATCAAGGCAAACCCCGCCATGAGATCTGGGGAGACAGTTGCATCCACAGTCACAACCCAGATGTGTTTTCCCCGAGCAGAAGCCCCTGGAGCCATAAACTCCCCGGGGGCTTGAGTTGACTTTGTTCAAACTGGCAGGGACGCGTAAAGGTTGTGTAATTTTGATGGATTGCCAGATGCTGAGTGGACGAGTGTGAAAGTGGGAAGCTCCTGGGGGAGGCAGTCTTCGGCCCTCCTCGCACTGTACCGCTTTTACCGCCAGGAAATCACCAGGTTCTCACGGTGAAGAAAAAACAAAGAGCCAACAAAGGCGGTCTCATGGCTCTGGCAGGAGGGGAAGGGTGACCACAGTGAAAAGAACATTTTACACAACAAAATCCACTCTCCAAGATTCCCGGAGCTTTAACCCATGTGCAGGAAAGGCATTTCTCCTACGCCAGCTCCTCATCTCACCTGAGGTGGAAGTGGTGGTGGGAAAGTTGAGAAACACCTGCCAATGTCACAGCCCAGGGACCCAGGCCCACGACAAGACTGATTTGGCCGGGTGCGGTAGCTCACGCCTGTCATCCCAGCACTTTGGGAGGCTGAGGCGGGTGGATCACGAGGTCAGGAGTTCGAGACCAGTCTGACCAACATGGTGAAACCCCATCTCTACTAAAAATACAAAAATCAGCCAGGCATGGTGGCGTGCGCCTGTAATCCCAGCTACTCAGGAGGCTGAGGCAAGAGAATTGCTTGAACCCAAGAAGCAGAGGTTGCAGTGAGCCAAGATCACACCACTGCACTCCAGCCTGGGTGAAAGAGTGAGACACTGTCTCAAAAAAAAAAAAAAAAAGAAAAAAGACTATGATTTAATCATGTGATTATAGATGACTTCCTCTCCTCTACACTTTGTCACTGTAGAGAACGAAGAAAAACTTCCTCTTTGCTCTCTGAAGGTTTGCTGACAATCAGCTGACAAAAGGCAGATGAATCGGAGACAAAGACACCAAATTCATTGTACTGTGCGTAGCATGGGGGACTTGCAGGAGAATGATCACCCAATAACCCAATGGAATCCAGATGTTTATATAACTTTCTTCATAGGGGAGGGGGCAAAGGGGAAATGTAGGTATTCTTTCTTATTTTTTCTAAATCTAATTTGAAAAACCATGGTATCTCTTTTGAGGATCAATAAATTATTATTACGGAGAATGAGTGGACCTGGGGATCAGAAGTTAATCTGTAAATGATTCTCTTTGGAATGTGAATGACCCTGAGAGACAGAAATCTCATGAAAAGGTCCATCCTGGTGTGGTTTCATTCCTCAGCCTTCTTCTCTGTCATAGACATTGAGATTTCAGGGAGGGGATGGGAAGCAATTGTTCTCCTTGGTGGGTCCAGTTTTTATGTAGCTAAGAAAAAACCCCTTCCAGCGTCTGCTGGTCTCTGAGCCTTAATTCAAAATACCCATCGTACTGGGGCAACATATTTTGGTGTGAAATTCTTCTGGTTTCCTCCACCACCATTCCAAAAGGGCTCCAGTGTAATTCAGAACAGTGTGTTACAGCTGAAACAGTTGAAGACACAAATTCTTTCTAAGGAGGAGACAAAAATAAGGACAATAGGAATTTGAAGCAAGGCCCTTGGCCCCTTAAAGTCTGGCTGAAAACATCACTGACATGAGGCCGATTGATTAATGGGAGAAGAGGCACACAGATTTATTAAATGTGTATATGTGGGAGCCTTCGGAATGAAGACCCAACCTCCCAGTGAAGCACAAAAGCTCGTATACCATCTTGAGATTACCGAAAGAATGGGGGCTTGGATCCTGATCAAACAGGCTATGGTAGCAGGCAGAAGAGGAATTCTCTTGAGAGGATTGTTAGGAAGAATGAATGGATTCGGAAGTCTGAGACAGTCATTGTCCTTGTAACATGTCTGTTCAGGTGTGCTTACATTGTTGGACTTATTTTCTACAGTAGACAGGCAGATAAGGAACTTCAACTTAATGTGGCAGAGAAAGTGATGACGGAGGTCAGAGAACCCTTGAAGCTTCTTCGGCTCAGCATGTCCAAATGCCCTATTTTGGGGTATTGGTTTCTAAACCCCAGCATACAGAAAACGTTAAACATGGCCTAGCTTCCAGCCAGATTAACATAAACCTCACACTAACGGGCTATTTACATCAGTTTCTATTACTCAATTACATCATGTTTGGCTTTCAAAAAATGTTATAAGCTATGCTAAAAGGCAAGAAAAAGCAAAGTCTGAAGAAATGAACAAGCATCAGAACCAGATCTGGATATGATACAAATGTTGGAATGATCAGACGGGGAATTTAAAATGACTGTGATTAATATGTGCAGGATTCTACTGCAAGGGCATAGAGTTAATGTAAGCTCAGAGATGGAAACGCAAAGAATCAAAAGAAAACACTAAAAATGTGATGGGTGCAGTGGCTTGCGCCTGTAATCCCAGCACTTTGGGAGACCGAGGAGGGTGGATCACAAGGTCAGGAGATCGAGACCATCCTGGCTAACATGGTGAAACCCACAAAAAATTAATTGGTCATGGTGGCACACACCTGTTGTCCGAGCTCCTCGGGAGGCTGAGGCAGGAGAACCCCTTGAACCCGGGAGGCAGAGGTTGCAGTGAGCCGAGACTACACCACTGCACTCCAGCCTGGGTGACAGAACAAGGCTCTGTCTCAAAAAAAAAAAAGAAAAAGAAAAAGAAAAAAAATAAAAGAAAACACTAGAAATTAAATAAAAATACAGTAGCATAAATGATGAATGCTTTCTGGGAACAGTGGATCACACCTGTCATCTCAGCACTTTGGGAGGCTGAGATGGATGGATCACTTGAGCCCAGGAGTCTGAGACCAGCCTGGGCAACATGGCAAGGCTTCATCTCTACAAAAAATACAAAAATTAGCCAAGCATGGTGGTATGTGCCTGTAGTCCCAAGTACTCGGAGGCTGAGGCAGGACGATTTCTTGAGCCTGGGAGGTCGAGGCTGCAGTGATTGCACCACTGCACTCCAGCCTGGGCAACAGAGTGAAATTCTGTCTCAAAAAGTAAAAAAAAAAAAATATATATATATATAAATATATATATATATAAATAATAATGCCTTTGATGGGTTTATCAGTACACTGGACATGACTGGGAAAAAATCGTAAGCTTGAAGATAGATGGATAGAAACATCTCAGACAAAAATGCAAAGAGAGAAAAAATTTAACTAATAAAAGAACAGACTAAGTATGGGATTGTTACAGGAAAGGGGTCTCAGTCCAGACCCCAAAAGAGGGTTCTTGGATCTTGCACAAGGAAGAATTCAGGGCAAGTTCGTACAGTAAAGTGAAAGCAAGTTTATTAGGAAAGTAAAGGAACAAAAGAATGGCTACTCCATAGACAGAGCAGCCCCAGGGCTGGTGCTTGCCCACTTTTATGGTTATTTCTTGATGATATGCTAAACAAGGAGTGGATTATTCAAGCCTCCCCTTTCTAGATTGTATAGGGTAACTTCCTAATGTTGCCATGACATTTGTAAACTGTCACGGTGCTCGTGGGAATGGGGGTGTGGCAGTCAGGACGACCAGAGCTCACCCTCATGGCCATCTTGGTTTTGGTGGGATTCCGCCGGCTTCTTTTTTTTCTTTGTTTTTGAAACAGAGCCTTGCTCTGTTGCCCAGACTGGAGTGCACTGGTGCGATCTCAGCTCACTGCAACCTCCGCCTCCCAGGTTCAAGCCATTCTCCTGCCTCAGCTTCCCAAGTGACTGGGATTACAGGCATGTGTCACCATGTCCGGCTAATTTTTGTATTTTTAGTAGAGATAGAGTTTCACCACCTTGGCCAGGCTGATCTTGAACTCCTGACCTCGTGATCCACCCACCTCAGCCTCCCAAAGTACTGGGATTACACGCGTGATCCACCACATCTGGCCTCAGCTGGCTTCTTTCCTGCAACCTGTTTTATCAGCAAGGTCTTTGTGACTTGTATCTTGTGCTGACCTTCTATCTCATTCTGTGACTTAGAATGCCTTAACCGTCTGGGAATGCAGCCCAGTAGGTCTCAGCCTCATTTTACCCAGCTCCTATTCAAGTTGGGAGTTGTTCTGGTTCCAATGCCTCTGACAGGATAATTACAAAAGAAGTGACTTGGTGTAATTGGAATACCAGAAGGAGAAGAAAGATAGAATAGAGCTGAAGAGATATTTGAAGTAAAAGTGGCTGAGTACTTTTTCAAATTAATGACAGAACTAAACCACAGTTCCAGACAGCTCAGAATACCAAAGGATAATTACCAAGAATTCTACATCTAGGCATATTATATTCAAACTATAGAAAACCAAAGATAAAGAGACAGTCTCTAAAAAAAAAAACCCTAAGAGCTGGGGTGGAGGGGAATCTTACCTACAGAGGAACAAGGATTAGAATTTTAGTGGACTTCTTAGAAACCAAAAAAGCAAAAAGATTGTTGAGTGAAATATTTGAAGTGTTGAAAGAAAAAAACCTTACCAGCTTGAAATTATACAGCCAGTGAAATTATCCATCAAAAGAGAAGGAAAAATAGAGTTTCTCACACACATAAAAGCTAAGGGAATTTGTCACCCACAACATGTTCTGAAGAAATGTTCAAAGAAATTCATCAGGTCAGAAACTCAGATCAACATAAAGAAAGGACAAGTACTGGAGAAGAAATAAATGAAAGTAAAATAAAATGTTTTATTTTTCTTATTTTTAATTGATGTAATAATGCATTGGGCAATTATACAATGTGAATATAGGAAATTTAATGACAGCTATATCATAAGGGATGGGAAAGAAGGGTTGGGAATACTTTATGAAAAGGTATTGGCACTACATGTGAAGTGTTATAGTGTTTTTTGAAGATACACTTAGATTATTTTAAAATGCATGCTGCGAACTCTAGAACAACCACTAAAAATTTAATAAAGAAGCATACTTGACATTTTGAGAGAAAGTAAAATACAAAATCCCATAAACTGCTCATTACAACCAGAATAGGTAAAAAAAAAAGAGAGGAAAAATATAACAAAGAACAAAGGCAAAAAATAGAAAACAATATAGCTAGACAAATATAGTAGATATTAATCCAACTATGTAAATAATCAGTTTACATGTGAATTATCTAAATATATCAATTAAAAGAATGTCAGATTGGATTAAAAAAATAAGATTTAACTACATGTGTTCTATAAGAAAACTTTCCCTTTAAATGTAACGACTCAGCTATGTTAAGAGCAAAGGGATGAAGAAAGATGGACCTTGCTAACAGTAATCAATAGGAAGTTAAAATAGGTTTATTAATTTTGAACAAAAGAACAGCAAAATATGTGAGGTAAAAAACTGATGTAATTCAAGGAGAAATGGACAAAATCCACTCTTGTAGTTGGAGACTTCAACACACCTGTTTCAGGACTTGATAGATCAAGCAGACAGAAAATCAGTCAGGATATAGTTGCCCTGAATGGCACTATCAATCAACTTGACCTGAATGGCACTATCAATCAATCACCTTGATCTCATTGACATTTCTAAAATACTCCATCCAAAAACAGTAGACTGCACATTTTTCTCCAGCTTAAATGTGATGTTCACAAAGATACACCATGTCCTGGGCCATAAGACACACCTTAACAAATGTAAGAAAATAGAAATTATGCCAAGTATGTTCTTAGGACACAGTGAAATCAAACTAAAAGTAAATAACAAAAAGATGCTGGAAAATGTCCACATATGTAAAGATTAAACAGTACACTTCTAAATAACACATGGGTCAAAAATTATCAAGAGAAACCTTAAAATATTTTGAATTAAAAAACAAGTAAAACACAATTTATCAAAAGTTTGGGAATGCAGTGAAAGCAAGAACATTTATAGCACTGAATTCATTGATTAGAAAAGAAAAAAGATCTAAAATTAATAATCTAAGTTTCCACCTTAGGAAACCAGAGAAAGAAGAGTAATTTTAGCCTAAAGCAAGCAGAAGAAAAGAAATAATAGAAATTAGAGCAGAAATCAAAGAAATTGAAAACATGAAAACAATGGAGAAAATCAATGAAATTGTTTTTTTAAAAAAGATTAATAAAACTAATAAAGATTTAGGCAGACTAATCAGAAAAAAGAGAAAAGATAAATTACCAATATCAGAATAGAAGCAGGCTCATCTACTGATTCCATGGACATTAAAGGATAATAAAATAATACTATGAACAATTCTATGCTTTAATAAAATCTAACTTTTATCTAAGTTAAATTTGATAACTTAGATGAAATGGATTGATTCTTTGAAAAACACTAATTACCAAAGCTCACAAGGAGAGATAGATAATCTGAATAGGTCTGTATTGGTTAAGGAAATTGAATAAAAAAGTAACAACCTTGCAAGAAAGAAAGCACCAAGGTGATATGGTTTTACTATTGAATTCTACCAAACTTTTAAAGAAGAAATTCCTTAAATGAAATACCAATTCTGTATGCTCTCTACCAGAAAATATTGATTCATTAATTTTAACAAGTGTATAATACTAATAAAAGCTGTAATAATATGGCAAACTGGATGTAGGGTATATGGGAACTCCTATTATTATTATTATTCTGAGACAGAGTCTCTGTCAGCCAGGCTTAAGTGCAGTGGTACAATCACAGCTCACTATGACCTCAACCTTCTGGGCTCAAGTGATCCTCCCACCTCAGCCTGCCAAGTAACTGGGACTATAGGCACATGCCACCATGCCTGGCTAATTTAAAAAATATTTTGTAGATTCGAGGTCTTACTATGTTGCCTAAGCTGGTCTTGAACTCCTGGGCTCAAGTGAGCCTCCTGTCTTGGCCTCCCAAAGTGCAGGGATTGCAGGTGTGAGCCATCATACCCAGGCACGATATAATAGTAATAATAGTAATAATAATAATAATAGTAATAATTATATACTATCTGCCAACACAGAATTTTATATCCAGCAAAAAATAACCTTCAAGAATAAAGAAAAAAAATGAAGCCAATTTCAGATAAAGGAAAACTAGGAGAATTCATCACCAGCAGACCTGCATTCCAATAAATTCTAAAGACAGTTCTTTGAGCAAAAGGGATACAGTACTAGTGAAGATCAGATCCTCAGAAAGATATAAAGAGTATCAGAACTGGTAACTATGTAGATAGACATTCTTAAAACTATCAATCCATTCTTAGTTTCTTTAAAATACATCTTAAAGTTTACAGCAAAAGTTATAGCATTGTATTGTGAGCTTTAAAGGGTATGTAAATGTAACACTTGCCAGCATAAAATTAGTGTGGACTTAGAAGGGACTCACATTTCAAGTGAATAATATTAACTCTAAGTAGTAAAAATCTAAGGATACACATTGAAATAGCTAGAGTAACCATTTAAAAATAATGCAAAGATATATAACTTAAAAGCTAATAGAAAAATTAAAGTAGAATTCTAGACAATATTCAATTAACCCCCAAAAAAGGTAGAAAAGAAAATATAGAAGAACAAAGACCAGATGTAAAACAAGAAATAAAGAGCAAAATGCTAGGCTGAAATCCGAACATACCAATAATTTCATTGAATAGAAATGAACTAAATACCCCAGTTAAATGGCAGAGGTTGTCAGAATGGATATTTTTTTTAAAAAAAGGAAGACTCAATCATATAATGTTTAGAAAAGGCAAGATTTAAATATAGTGACACAGATAGACACAAAATAGTAAGAAACAGCGTACTATGCAACTAGAATGCATGAAAAGTTGGAGTGGCTATATGAATACCAGATAAAATAAAGACAAAGAGTATTGTCATAGATAAATATTTCATTATGATGAAAGGGGCCATTCTGCACGAAGATTTAACAATTATAGATGTGCATGCACTCAATAACAGAGCTTCAAAATAGATGAAGCAAAAATTGGCAAAAAGGAAGAGAAAAATAGACAATTCCACAATCATAGTAGGAGATTCTGACACCCCTCTCAGCAAATAGAAAATTAAGGCAAAATATCAATGGGAGATCTAATCGACTTTTTTTTTTTTTTTTTTTTTTTTGAGTGGAGTCTGGCTCTGTCATCAGGCTGTCACGCGGTGGCGTGATCTCAGCTCACTGCAACCTCCACCTCCCGGGTTCAAGTGATTCTCCTGCCTCAGCCTCCCAAGTAGCTGGGACTACAGGTGCCTGCCACCACACCCAGCTAATTTCTGTATTTTTAGTAGAGACGGGGTTTCACCTCGTTGGCCAGGATGGTCTCGATCTCTTGACCTTGTGATCTGCCCACCTGGACCTCCCAAAGTGCTGGGATTATAGGCATGAGCCACCGCACCCGGCCGAGATCTCAACAACGTTATCAACTACCTTGATCTAATTGACTTTACAAAATAACATCCAACAACAGCAGAGTGTGCACATTCTTTTCAAGTGCACATGACATGTTCACTGAGAGAGACTATGGCCTGGACCATAAAACGAGCTTCACAAATTTAAAAGGATCAGCATCACACAAAGTGTACTCTTTGGCCACAATGAAGTAAAATTAAATGTCAAGAACAATAAGATTTTGAGGAAAACCCAAAGTATCTGGAAAGTAAGCAACACACTTTAATTAATTCATGAGTCAAAAGCAAAACACAAGGGAGAGTAGAAAATATTTTGAACTGGATGACAGCAAAAATGTAATATAACAAAATTTGTGAGATACAAAGTGATGCTTAGAAGGAAACTCATAGCTTTATGTACTTTCCTAGTAGAAAAGAGGAAATAAATAAAATCAATCACCTAAGTCTCCACTTTAAGAAGGCAGAAAAAGAAGAGGAATGTAAACTCAAGTAAAGAGGAAGAAGAAAATACGTATTTAAAAATCACGCCTGTAATCCCAGCACTTTGGGAGGCCAAGGCGGGCAAATGACGAGCTCAGGAGATCGAGACCATCCTGGCTAACACGGTGAAATCCCGTCTCTACTAAAAATACAAAAAATTAGCTGCGTGTGGTGGCGGCACCTGTAGTCCCAGCTACTTGGGAGGCTGAGGCAGGAGAATGGCGTGAACCCAGGAGGCGGAGCTTGCAGTGAGCCGAGATTGCGCCACTCACTCCAGCCTGGGCGACAGAGCGAGACTCCGTCTCAAAAACAAAAACAAAAACAAAACAAACAAACAAAAAATCAATGAAATAAAAACTAGATAGACGGTGGAGAAAATTAACAAAGCAAAGAGCTGATGCTTTGAAAGATCAACAAATGTGACAAATTTCTAGCTAGACTGACCAAGGAAAAAAAAATATATATATATATATATTCCACGAAATTAGAAATAAAAGGGGGGTTATTGTCACAGACTCTACAGACATTAAAAAGCTAATAGAGTACTATAAACGAATTTGTGTCGACAAATTTGAAAGTTAGACAAAATGGACAAATTTCTTTTGTTTTATCTTTTTTTTTTTTTTTTTTTTTTTTTTTTTTTGAGACAGGATCTCGCTCTGTTGCTCAGGCTGAAATGCAATGGCGCAGTCATAGATCACTGCAGCCTCAACCCCCACCCAGGGCTCAAGTGATCCTCCCCCCACAGCCTCCCACCTAGCAGGGACTACGGGCATGTGCCACCATGCCTGGCTAATTAAAAAAATTTTTTTGGTAAAGATATGGTCTTGCTATGTTGCCCAGGCTGGTCTCAAACTCAAGCAATTCTCCTGCCTCAGCCTCCCAAAGTGCTGGGATTACAGGCATGAGCCACCACACATGGCTAAAATGGACAAATTTGTTGAAGAAAAAAAAAACAAACTTACCCAAATTAACTCAAGAAGAAATAGAAAATCTAGTAATTCTATTTCCATTAGCAATGAAATTTGTTGATGAAAATCTTTCCACAAAGAAAACTTTGGCCTAGATGGTTCCCTGTGGAGTTCTATCAAATATTCAAGGTAGAAATACCACCAGTCTTACACAAACTTTTCAGAATATAGCCGAGGAGGGATCACAGTCCAGCCCATTTGTATAAATCTAGCGTATACCTAATACCAAAATCTGACACTGACATTACGAAAAATAAGAAACCCATCCCATGAAGAATATGATCCGAAAGTCCTTAATACAGTTATAGCAAATGGAATCCAACAGTATATGATGTACATAATGACCAAGTAATTTTATCCCAGAAATGCCAGTTTAGTTTAACATTTGAAAACAAATCAATGTAATTAAACATATTAACAGTAAAGGAGAAAAATCATGGGATCATTTTAATAGACACAGAAAAGACATTTGACAAAAATCAATACCCATTCATGATTAAAAAACAAAAAACCTCTCAGAAGCTAGAAACGGTACAGATCTACCTCAAACTGATAAAGGGTATTTGTGAAAAACTAAAGCCAACATCATACTTATAATGAAGACTGAATTGTTTTCCCCTAAAATGGAGAATAAGACAAGGATTCCCATTTTCATTGCAATTCAACATCCATCCCAATTCAACGTTGTCCTGGAGGTTTTAATTACTATATTAAGGCAAGGAAAACAAACAAAAGGTGTAAAAATTAGAGAGGAAGACATGAAACTGTCCCTATTTCAGACGATACAGTTGTTCACGTAGAAAACTTTAGAGGATCTACAGAACAACTCTAAGAACTAAAAAGCGGATTTAGCAAAGTTGCAAGATAGAAAGTTAATATACAAAAAATATGATATTCTTATATATGGTATCAGCAGACAATTGGGAAATGAAATTTTAAAACAGTTCCATTTACCATAGTGCCCCCCAAATCATAAATCTCTAAGGTATTTATCTGACAAAATATGTTCAAGATTTATACATTGAAAATTAAAAATTGATGAGAGAAATTAAACAAGACCTAAGTAAATTTAGAGATATACCATGTCCAGGAATTGGAAGACTCAATGTTATTAAGATGACTATTCTCCTCAAAGTGACTTATAGATTTATCATGGTCTCAATATTCTAATGATCTTTTAAAAAATATAAATTGGCAAGCTGATTCAAGAATTTATTTGGAAATGTAAAGGACATTTTAAAAAAGCAATTTTTCTAAGAAAAAGTTGGAGGACTTAACACTATCTGATTTTAAGATTAATTGGTGAAAAGACAGACATAGAAATCAATGGTAAGAACAGAAAATTCATCTTCTGAAAATGGGAGGTGGAAAAAATAGGGAAATCAGAAATAAAACAACACATATATGATTGTTTGATACTCTACACAGGAGCTGAGGCAATTCAAGGGGGGAAATAAGTCTTTTCAACAAATACTGCTCCATAACCTGATTCTCTAAGGACAAAAAGCAGACATTAGTGTTTGTATCACACTATATAAAATAATTAACAAGTGGATCACAGACTTAAATATAAAAATTTAAAATGTAAGATGCCTAGAAGAAAGCATAGGGGAAAATATTCGCAAGCTTGGGAGTAGGCAAAGATTCCTTAGAACAAAGAAAGCACATTTTATGGGAAAAGATATGAATCGACTTCTTCAAAATTACAAACTTTAGCTCTTTGAAGGCACGTTTAAAAAACAACAAGGTAAGCCACAGACCGGGAGAACTTTCTTTGTGCAAGCTGACTCCCTATATCCTTAGAAAGATCTGGTGGGCTGGAGAAGATCTAAGAAGGCAGGGGAGATTAGCGACCCAGGAACGTGACAAAAAGGTGAACTCTGAAGTATACAGAGACAAAATGGGTGTGAAAGGCACAGAAGCTGAGGTGTTGACCAAATCTCACAACAGCTGACAGAAATGTCTGTGAAAGGAGACACTGTGGAACAAATACAATCAATGCCTTCTTTACCTATGGAGGAGGAAAGATTTTGTGTGTGTGTGTGTGTTTGTTTGTTTTAATAGTTAAAGTTCTGGGATACATGGGCAGAACGTGCAGGTTTGTTACATAGGTATATACGTGCCATGGTGGTTTGCTGCACCCATCAACCCGTCATCTACATTAGGTGTTTCTCCTAATGCTATCCCTCCCCCAGCCCCCGACTCCCCGACAGGCCCTGGTGTGTGATGTTCCCCTCCTTGTGCCCATGTGTTCTCATTGTTCAACTCCCACTTATGAGTGAGAACATGTGGTGTTTGGTTTTCTGTTTTTGTGTTAGTTGGCTGAGAATAATGGCTTCCAGCTTCATTCATGTCCCTGCAAAGGACATAAACTCATCCTTTTTTATGGCTGTATAGTATTCCATGGTATATATGTGCCACATTTTCTTTATCCAGTCTATCGTTGATGGGCATTTGGATTGGTTCTAAGTCTTTGCTATTGTGAACAGTGCTGCAATAAACATATGTGAGCATGTGTCTTTATAGTAGAATGATTTATAATCCTTTAGTTATATACCCAGTAATGGGATTGCTGGGTCAAATGGTGTTTCTGGTTCTAGATTCTTGAGGAATCACCACACTGTCTTCCACAATGGTTGAACTAATTTACACTCCCACCAGCAGTGTAGAAGTGTTCTTATTTCTCCACATCTTCTGGAGGAGGAAGGTTTCTGAGTTTTTTCCCCTGAGAGATGGCATGTAGACAGGTTCAAGAAGAAGTTCATTCTACAGCATATTAAAGGAATCTGTGAGTGTTTGGGAATTCCATTCCCTCCCCATTCTAAGTTTGATAACCATCCTGCCTGGTCCTCTCTGTGGCCGCCCCTCCTCCACTCTTAGCCTTTCCGAACCTCTGCTTTCCCTTCCCACACCTGCTTCCTTTCATGCGACTTGGGGAGGATGCACCGTCTTTAGTCCCAGACCACATCTTCTTGCCAGTGATTGGCCAATAGGTGGGCATGAGACCCAGTCCCGACCATTGAGTCCTCGGCATAAGGAGTCTGGATATAATCACATGTCTTCCTGTGCAAAATAGCCTTACTATCACTTCATTCAAATTTATATTTTAAACTAATTCTAATTCTTACCATGGCTTGAAAAGTCCAGCTAAGAGCCATGGCCCATCCCAGAAGCAGCATGGGATTTTTCTAAGGTTTAACAGGACAGCCCAGCAATCTGTGTGCTCTTGTCTTCTGAACACCTCCAGCGAGCACAAATCCAACTTTGAATCCTTCAGTGGATCCTGTTTTAAGGGACCATATCTCCCCTGACCACCTTGCATGTCTCTTATTAAATAAGCGAGTTCTATGGCTATCTTGCTTCAGACACAATTGCAGTAGGTTCTACTAACCTAGATTTCTAATCATAATTATAGAATCCCCCACTGCCTTCAATCATTTTGCCGTTTTGGTTTGTTGTTGTTGTTGTTGTTTTTGAGATGGAGTCTCGCTCTGTTGCCAAGCTGGAGTGCAGTGGCATGATCTCGGCTCACTGCAACCTCCACCTCCTGGGTTCAAGTGATTCTCCTGCCTCAGCCTCCCCGAGTAGCTGGGACTACCGGCACACGCCACCATACCCAGCTAATTTTTTTATATTTTTAGTAGAGACAGGGTTTCACCATGTTGGCCTGGATAGTCTCGATCTCCTAACCTCGTGATCCACTTGCCTCAGCCTCCCAAAGTGCTGGGATTACAGGTGTGAGCCACTGCACCCAGGTGGTATTTTTTCTTTAGTTTTTCATTTCTGACCCTGTAACAATCCTGTAATAATGGGGACAACTAAATGGGGAGCAGTGGGAAGAGCTGTTCAGGGACACTGTGTGTGGACTTTTGTCTTCATTAGCAATAATCACTGTGACCCACTGAGTGGTGCCAAGAAAGAGAATTGGGCAGCCTGAGGTGACTACAGCCACTGACTGTCCAGATTGTGTGTCGTATGGGGAAAAAAATGAACTCTCTCTGATTCCCTCTGCTCCCCTGACTCAGGAGATGGGGAAGGTGATAGTGAGGGTCTTTGGGGTTAAGGGATTGGTTAGGAGTAAGACCAAAGACCAGGGAGAACTTTCTCTGAAATAATGAGAATTCAAGTCAAAGTAGAGGTCCCTTGGCACAGCTGACAACGCTCTCAAATTCGAAAAGAGATAGCAGAGCCTCCTTTTGTTTATAGTCAAAATGATGTGTCTCTGTGACTTGTCAACCTTTTAAAGTGATGCTAAATAACCAATTAATATGGAAATATATGCTCCTACCCTCCCATGCAATCCGTACCAGGTTTCCCCGCAGCTCCTGGGAGGGTCTGCTGGGCTGACATGAGGAGCCCTGCAGTCCTGATCTGACCTGAGCGGAGCAGATGAGCTTTCTGGGGACTAAGGAGAAGGCACGTTTCCAGCTGCCAGCGGGGGAGGAGGACTGCTCCTTAGAATTTCCAATTCAGGCACAGATGGAGAAGGGAAGCACAAGTGTAAAGTTCACACTCTGAAATTACATCTAAGCCGAAAACAAGGCAGCTGGGCAGCTGTTCTGGGAGCCAAAGTCCTAGCGGTTGCCATTCAGAGAGAGAAAAAAGGAAGGAATCTACGGAAATAATCATCAGGTCTCATGGGTTCAGCAGCTCTTAGGTCTCAAACTCTTGTTGCCTCTAGGACCTCATCTGACCCTCTATCTGGACACAGCACTGGTTTGGAAGATGGCAGATACTGTTCTACCAGAAGCAGACTGTGTGGCCTGGGTCAGGCTCCTATGTATAGGGTCTAGATCACAACGTCTGCTTTACAAGCTTGTTACAGATGAGCAAACACTTGTCCAACCATCACGTAAGAGGAAGACCAAGACACAATTCCTGTCCTCCAGGAATTCCAGGCTCTGGGTGAAGGTGCTTCCCTATTCTAAGCCATTGGCACCTTTCCTCTGCCAGAGACTCTCTCCACCTTCTCCTTTAGGTATCAGCTTACGTGTCACTGCCACCAGGGAGCCTTCTCTACCACTACTCCTCGCCAATCCCCCCACCAACTAGCTGGATTAGATCTCCTGCTCAACGCTCCTGCTGCATCCCTCATTTCTCCATCATCGTAACCAGCACCCCTGTAACTCAATGTTGGCTTGTATTCCCCCCTCGACTGTCAGCACCAAGAAGTCAAGGACAGTCTCAAGCACTGCTGGAGACACTGAACACAGTGCCTGGCACAAAAGAGGTATTTAAGGAAGATCCATTGAACCAAATAAACTAGTTTAGGGGGAGATGATGCTATGGTTTGAATGTGTACCCTTAAAAATTCAGATGTTGAAACTTAATGGCCAGTGTGATGGTATTAAGAAGTGAGGTCTGTAAGAGCAATTAGGTATGAGGGCTCCTGCCCTCATGAATGGGATTAAGGCCCTTATAAAGAGGCTTCACAGCATTTGACTCTCTTGTCCTTCAGCCTCCTGCCATGTGAGGACACAGCACTCCCCGCTCTGTAGGATGCAGCAATAGGACGCCATCCTGGAAGCAGAGAGCAACTGTCACAGACAACTGAACTTGTCAGTACCTTGCTCTTGGACGTCTCAGCCTCCAGACTGTGAGAAGTAAGTTCCTGCTCTGTATAAATCACCCAGTCTCGGATATTTTGCTATAGCAACACACAGTGGACAGATGGATGAAACAGTTGGAGCACGGAGGGTTTTTAGGGAAGTGAAAACACTGTATGGTGTTTACATATCATCATACACTTGTCCAAACCCATAGAATGTACAACACCAAAAGCGAGCCCTAATGTAAACTGTGAGCTTTGGGTGAGGACGTGGCAATGTAGGTTCATCGACTCTAACAACTATACCAGTCGGTGGAGGATGCTGACAATGGGGGAGCCGTATATGTGTGGGGGCGGCAGACACGTGGGAAATCTCTGTGCCTCCTGCTGTTTTGCTGTTGATATGGTTTATCTGTGTCCCACCCAAATCTCAGGTTGAATTGTAATCCCCAGTGTTGGAGATGGGGCCTGTGAGAGGTGACTGGATCATTGGCGTGGTTTCTCGTGAATGGTTTAGCACCAGGCTCCTGCTACTATTCTCGTGCCACAGATCTCATGAGACCTGGTTGGTTAAAAGTGTGCAGCACCCCCCGCCTCTGTTGCTCTGGCTCCAGCCATATAAGACATTCGAGAGTTTCCTGCTTCCCCTTCACCTTCCTCCACAATCTAAAATTTCCCGGAGCCTCCCCGGAAGCCGGGCCAAAGCCTCTATGCTTCTGGTACAGCCTGTAGAACCATGAACCCGTCAAACCTCTTTTCTTTATAAAGCACCCAGTTTCTTTAGAGCAATGTGAGCACAGACTAATACAGCTATGAACCTAAAATTGCTTTAAATAAAGCCTTTAATTTTTTTTTAAAAGTAGCTAGGCATGGCGGTGTGGGCCTGTAACCCCAGCTACTCCAGAGGCTGAGGTGGGAGGATCCCCTGAGCCCAAGAGTTCGAGGCTGCAGTGAGCTGGGTCATACCACCTCACTCCAGCCTGGGTGACAGAGCAAGACTCCAACTCACATTTTTTTTAAAAAAAGAAAATAAATCAATGAAGTAAAATAGCCTTATCTGTATCTTTACAGACAAGAAACCAGATGTCCAAAGAAGCAATGTTACCAAGGCCACAGCAAGTTGACTGGCAAGGCTGGGACTAGTACACCGCATTCTGACCCCAGCCACTGCTCTCCCGAGCGAGGGAACTACTGCTGTGTGTCTACGACCATAAAACAGGAGGAGAAACAGGAGAAATGGAAGGAGGGTGCGTAATGGATCCAGCTCCCCTAATGCTCTCCATTTTACTCCCTGCCACTGTCTTGTCAGAGTGTCCTCCCTAACACCATGAACACTGTTTCTTAGCAAAACTCAGAAGTGTTACAAGGTTGACGCCAGGCCATGCCACCATCCTCAGGCCCTAGCCAAAGAGCCATCCTGGCGTCTGTGAGGCCTGGGTGTCTGTCAGTGAGCTGCAGGAACCACGGACAGTTCAAGGTCTTTGGAAAAGGTATGAAACTCAGTGCTTATTCACAGCACACTCGGTAATGACTCCTGGTTTTATGTACAATGAATACATATTACAGAATTATCATACGGTAGATTTATGGGAGGTGGGAAGTAATTGAGTTTTACGAAAAATAATTACTGCCATCCAGTTGATATAATTACTTGCACTGGTTTGTTGGGGCTGCTATCCAATTTTATTTATAGGCAATTTTTCTGATATGGTTTAAGCTACACCCAGAGGATAACCAGTCTGTTTTCATTTATTTCCAGGATGCCCCTCGGCCACCTCCGCTGGGCCTGGAGGGGGCCGCGCTGTGCAGCGGCTCTGGATGTCGTCAGCAGCCTGGAAGGCAGGACTGGCCTGCGGACCCTGCCACTTCTGCTCGGAGAAGAGAGTAGATACGGATCATTATTGTCAGATTCCTGCCACGGTTGTTCTTCTCTTGAACAAATTACTGTTCTTGGAGATGCAGGGTCTAAGGGAGAAACTGATTGTAAAGATTTTGCAAGGAAACACAAGGGTAACAATAGAAAGAAAATAAGTCTAACATTACATAGACCTATGTTCTACTCCTGGTTCTGCCCCTTATTATCTGAGTGACTTTAACTTACTGGGTCTTAATTTCTGTTTCTGTAAAGAGGGGCCCATCTAACTTGGGGAGCCATTGAGAGAATTATGCAGTGGAACATACACCCGCCAGCTCGGAGTCTGGCACTAGCTGGCGTAAAATCAAGTATCATTAGGAGGCGGAGCATGGGGTTGGGAGAAGTTAACCTCCATAAGTGCCAGAGCCGGAGGGAGCTCTGGAGAGCAGGATGCCTGGTGTCTTACAGCCCCCAAGAGGGAGCAGCTGAGGGAGTCTTGAGCTCCCCCACCTTCTGTCACATGGCCAGTCCTCTCTGGACATAGCTTAGAGAGTTGTGGCAGGCACCTGACCCGAAGACAGCTGATCTGCAGGCTGGGCAACTGTTCTATGAGATGACTTAGCCCAAAAGGTTAAGTCCAAACCAGAAAGATGGATATTTCCAAGCCAATCAGATTTTCTCTCTCTCTGAATGGTCCATGAGAGACAGAAGCAAGCAAGCATCCAAGGAGAAGCGTGCATGCACGTGCACACACACACACACACACAAGGAACCTAGCTCCATCTACAGTAAGACGAGCACTAGAGCTAAGGACAGCAAGCCCCTGCAGCTGCCGCAGGTGTACACTGAACCCGCAAAGGGCACCCTGGACTCTGAATGTCCTTCCAGGTGCAGAACTGTATGTAAGTCTCTGTTTCTTGAGGCAGTCAAAGCTAACAGAGCACAAAGGTGCCTAGAGCAATGCCCCACTCACCAGAAAATCATGCACCTAGGAAGCTGGACCTCAGAGAAGCCCAGGGTCACTCACTAAACTAGTGATATAGCTGAGGCTGGAAACCAGGCAGACTGACTCCTAGTTATGGAGAAGAGGAGCCAAATTTGGGTTCCTCCAAGAGCTGATAGTCACGGTTTTGTAGGGAAGGGGTGAAATGCAGGGTGAGTCGAGGAGTTTCAGACATAATCATTCTCGACACGAGATCCAGTTGCTCCAAGGTACCACTTTTTTTTTTTTTTTTCCTGACAGAGTCTTTCTCTGTTGCCCAGGCTGGAGTGCAGTGGCGCAATCTCGGCTCACTGCAACCTCCGCCTCCCAGGTTCAAGCAATTCTCCTGCCTCAGCCTCCCGAATAGCTGGGACTTATAGGCATGAACCACCACGCCCAGCTAATTTTTGTATTTTTAGTATAGACAGGGTTTCACCATGTTAGCCAGGCTGGTCTCGAGCTCCTGACCTCATGATCCGCCCTCCTCAGCCTCCCAAAGTGCTGGGATTACGGGCGTGAGCCACCACACCCAGCCCAATATGCCACTTTTGCTAGAGTGTATCTTCCTCTCCTCGCCTACTGTTTGCAGTGGATTATTTCCTGGCAGACCATCCTGGGTCACACTGACTTCACCCTTTCATGATAGCTCACACCATAGGCAGTGTGGACATTGCATAGCAGTTTGTTAGTGACAGCCGCACACTGCTCCAGGTATGGTTTATGAGAATGTGTGTGTGGCTGTGCTTGTGTGTGCATGCTGGTACCCCTGGGCCTACTCAGAAAATCCATAAAGTTCTGTGGCACTGGGAGCCTGTCGTATGCTTCCTTTCTCTACTGTAGTGAGTGCGTAGACTTCAGCTAAGAACTCAGTGGTGCCCACAAGACCTCCCAGGCATTCCATGGCAACTCTCATCTTCCCTCAGGACAATTTCAAACCTTTGTAAGTCTCTTAGGAACCCTCTCTACCAGCCATTTCCTGCCTTCCTCTCAATGAATGACCCTAACTTGTATCATTAGAGGACAGAGGCCTTTCATGGAAACAACTACACTTTCTACCCACAGCCATAGGTTTAGTCACCTACGTATGTAGCTCTTTCCTTCTCTTGTATTTCCACGTGAGAAATACCACAGTGCTGTGGATCCCATCACTTCCTTTACTTCTTTCCTTCAGTGAACAGTCTTAAAGGCCTAAGTTGCGAGGAACTATTTCCAAATTCTTGACAGACATTGATCTTTGGGATTTGGGCATAAAAAATAGGAATTTCTGGGAATTCTTCGAAATTACCAAAATTATAAGTTATTTAAAAAAGATTCTCCAACTTTCTTCATGCTCTTTCTTCATTACTATGGAAATCATCTAAAATTTTTTATTTAACAAATAAGAAATATTAAGTTTGGTAGCCTTTGTAAAATATTTGTACTTGGTAATAATTATAAAGCATTTATACTTTGGTAGTAAGTGTAAAAAACTAAAGCTTCCTGGAAATATTCAAATACTGGAAATCACCAGTGAACCTCACTGGGTAGTATTTGACTAAGTAACATCTGATTTCCTCGCAAAGTTAACAGGGCCTCTCGGAATCACCTGTGGAATTGTCAATTCAAAGACTTTCTTTGTTCCCAAAACTTGTTCTTTCTCTGAATACCATTCATAGAATTTGCATAATGTTTACTATAATATAAACATAGTTATTGTATTTGGAGGAGTGACTCACTGTTAGCAGCAGAAAATCCAGGAACACATGTTGATGACAAGACGGTAGCTACAAGCAAGACTGACCAGTGAGACTGTAGCCACTTCTCTTCTACATGCTCCTGTCCCTGTTCCAGGAAATTTTGACCTTAGCCTTGAACTTCATGTGTCAATGTTTCTTGCTCTTGCTTTTGACATGACATCAGTGGATGCCTTAGACCAGGAATGTTTCTATGTTAATTGTTGATCTTTGATTCTCAAAGAAGAATTATAATACTTTTTCCCATTTTCTCAATTTCTTGATAGATTTTTCTTACTATTTGGTAAACATACATTTCCTGAGAAATGCAGAGAAGGAATTCCTGCATGGAAGTGGGAAGTGGGTGAGTAATGGATGCCACAGTTGTGACTGAAGGCACAGATTTGGGGATTCTGAATTGGAAGTCTGGTTGCACTTACTAGCTGTGTGACCTTGGGCAAATTACTTAACATCTTTGAGTCTCAATTTTCCTAGTGGTAAACTTACCTCATTGTTGTTTTGTGGTTAAATGTGTGTGGTTTTGAGGTTGAGTTGTTTTGAGGTTAAATATGTTTGTGAAGCTCTTAGCACAATCTCTGGCACAGTATATGTGGTAATATATATTGTAGCTATTCAGACACAAGTCCCAGTGAAGGGACTTCTAGTGCTATCCAATAGAATGGGAATGTGAGATGCAGATGTGACTTTAAATTTTCTGGTGGCCACATTAAGAAAACAAAAATAAACAGAAGAAATTAATTAATTTTAACAATACACTTAACTCAATATATTCAAAATATTATCATTCCAGTATGTACTCAATATAAAAATTAATGATGAGATATTTTGCTTTTTTTGAAACGAAGTCGTCAACATCCAGTGTGTATTTTATACTTAGAGCACATCTTAATTTAGGCTCTAAATTTTCACTGGAAATATTTGATCTGTATTTAGATTTCATAAAGTTTACAGAGACTCACATATTCAAGTTGTTTTAAATATACTTAAAAGATGCCCAAATCCCGTTACTGGGTATATACCTAAGGGAATGTAAATTGTTCTATTATAAAGACATATGCACACATATTCATTGCAGCACCATTCACAATAGCAGACATGGAATCAACCTAAATGCTCATCAATTGTAGACTGCATAAAGAAAATGTGGTACATATACACCATGGAGTACTGTGCAGCCACGAAGAACAAGAACATGTTCTTTGCAGGAACGTGGATGGAACAGGAGGCCATTATCCTTAGAAAACTAATGCAAGAAGAGAAAACCAAATACCACATGTTCTTTCTTATAAGTGAGAGCTAAATAATGAGAACACATAGACACATAGAGGTGAACAACACACACTGGGGTCTATTGGAGGGTGGACAGTGGGAGGAGGGAGAGGATCAGGAAAAATAACAATGAGTATTAGGCTTAATACATGGGTGACAAAATAATCTGTACGACAAACCCCCAGATACAAGTTTACCAATATAACAAACCTGCACATATACCACTCAACTTAAAACAAAAGTTAAATAAAGAAAAAAGAAAACGAATTTACCAGTAATGGAATCAAATATCAAAAACTCACTTTTCTTTAATATTCATATTTACATCAACAAACTGCTTCACCTTTTTTTGAAAAATTAATGTAACTTTGAAGCAAAAACATATTAGTTTCAAAATTACTTCTGTCTGAATTAAATGACTCTAACTCTTGGAACAACTTAGTATTATTAGCATAGAATTCAAAGAAATATTGTATATATTGGAAAGTAACTAATTTACCTACAAAGCACACCAATAGAGCATACCTCAAATTTTCGTGTAGTTTTTGCAGTCAATTTAAATTATGCTATTGCTTTCAATTAAAATCTTCATGTTAGAAACATACACAATCATTATTATTGATATTTATTATAAAAATTATCAATTTTAGCATAAATTTTTATACCTGACCAGGTAACAAATAACCTTTTCATTTCCTTTCAAATTTAATGCATTCACATGTAGTGTGATAATGCTATATTTTGTCTTTGATGATTTAATATTTAGCAAGCATTGCTTTTTGTTAAAGAAAATTTTCGAATTGGAGTTGGCACAGCAAATCCTTGTAAAGTTCTTCCACCATCCAACCTATAGACACTGGTAAAGAACACGAGATCATTCAATTCACTGTCTTTTAATGTTTTAGTCATTTCCATAAACTGTCAATAATTCACACATTTGCACATGTGTACTGAACGGTTAGAACACCTATATGTATGACACTCCCCATAGACTCTTCTTTAGAAGGCTAAGGAAAAATATTTTCATAAATGAAAACATTGGCCTCTTGTTTTAGAATTCCAGTAAATCTGGATTTTTAATCTAACGTAGCTGGAGCACTGTCTATTATGCTAGAAATTAAATTTTCATACTTAGCTGAAATTCTTATTTGACAGATACAAAAGATACCTATACCATGAATTTGCTTTTGTAGGCCATAAATTGACATTTCTTTATACATTTGAGTCTTTTCAGACAAAATATACACAAAAAAATTAATTGAGCAGTGTATTAGTCTGTTTTCATGCTGCTGATAAAAACATGCCCAAGACTAGGTAACACAGGAAAAAGGGTTTAATGAACTTACAGTTCCATGTGGCTGAAGAGGCCTCACAATCATAGTGGAAGACAGGGAGGAGCAAGTCACGTCTTACATGGATGGCAGCAGGCAAAGAAAGAGAGCTTGTGCAGAGAAACTCCCAATTTTAAAACCATCAGATCTCATGAACCCATTCACGATCATCGGATCATCACAGGAAAGACCCGCCCCTGTGATTTAATCCTCCACCCGGTCCCTCCCACAACACTTGTGAATTATGGGAGTTACAGGATGAGATTTGAGTGGGGACACAGAGTCAAACCATATCAGGCAGTATCTTCTATAGTGTATAATTCTACAAAGCTAAAGAAAAGTACTTGTAATTTAACAAATGTTGAATCAGTTGGTTTTTGATATTATTAAAATGTCTTGTATTCTATAAGCAATTATTTGGTGGCTAATGGAAAATGTCTCATAATTAGTAGAATATCTTTTATGTATTCATAATTTTTAAACAAAATTTCCATAACTTGTGTTTCTATTTGTTTTAATGACTACTTCATCTAAAATTATCATATGTATGTTTGCAAGAATCGAAACCACTTTATAATTGACCAAAGTTACTAACTCAGATAATGTTAAAAAATAGTTTCAATTTTTTTCTGGGATATTTAACTCTGATTTCAGGTGATTAACTTCATTGATTTTTTTGATTGTTGAGAGAAAAGTTATCAAATTCATTATTTGTTTGCTGAGAATGTCTTTAACCATGTCTACTATATTATCTTTAAAAATGTTTTACACAATAAACAACCTTCTTGTTTTGTCCTGCAAGAATTGCAATAGCGATTCTCTGTCTCTATACCCATCTCTTATTTCAGCTTCTTTTTTATGTTGATTTTCTCATTTTAGACCAAATTACTCCACTTATTAGGAAGCAAGGCTGCTGGCAACTCAATTTTAGGGGAAGATTTTTAAAAAAGGACTCTTCTCTACCAACTTCAGTTAGAAAAATTATAAGTAAGAACCCTGATTGGCTTGCTTGGACCACACACCCATCCTTGCACCAATCACAAGGTAAGGGAGACTGGATGCTTTGATTCTTCTAATTTGTATCATGTGCCTATTCTCGAGGCCAGGTGAGTGGAGTCTTCTACTAGAAGAAGGGATGGAATTCCTGAGGAGTGGCCCCTAATCTACCCTGGAAGGTGGCAGGAGAGTCAGGAGTGGATTCCTAGAGAATGTGATCTCTTAGTTGAGTCTTAAACAATGATTTCGAGAAAACCAGTCCAAGTAAGAAAAATGGGAAAGGATTAGGAGAAAAGCATTCCAGGGAGAGAGGAAACATGAAGAAAAGTTCAGGGGCAAGAGACAGCATGGGACAACACTTTGAAGTCTAGTGTATAAGCACCCCTATAAGACAGTCCCTGCCCTTAAAAATGCTCACAGTCTAACACCTTGAAGTCTAGTGTATAAGCATCTACACTAGACTTCAAGGTGTTAGACTGTGAGCATTTTTGAGGACAGAGACCATGTCTTATCCATCCTTGTCTCCATCCATCTGCTTGGCCTATACAAGGTGCTCCCCACTTGTCTGTTGAATGAATGCATGGATGATAAATAGCAGCATTCCGTAAGTTCACCAGCCCCAGGCAGGGATCTGAACTGATTCTTCCACATCCTCTGAGAGCACAAAATGGGGCTCAGTTGAATGTCAGAAAATAACTTGCTTTTAATTTTTCAGGAGAAATAAAAATAATTACAAAAACTCCGGCAGGGGGCTTGGCCACCAAAGCTTTTGTCTGCTGTCATCAAGCCTTGCTATTCAACTGCACTGTAGGGGACTAGGTCAGGCAATCATTATGAGAATAAATCATGTGAGCTCCCACTCGGATGGACAGAACAGCATGTGGAGACTCACATTGTTAAATTTTTCTCCAAGAACCACCACAGGAAAACCGAAAGACTTCACAGACCCTTTGAAAGAAGTGGCTTGCTGCTGCAAGCTAGGCAAGACAGGAGAAAGCCTGTGAGTTCCCAAAGTGTGAGTGGGGAACGGCTGCCTCTGAACACACATACCTATTGGAGAACCTGAAAATTCAGATCACAGGAGAATGATTTAACCTTACCTAGAGCTGAAACAGATCTAAGGAGTCAAGCAAAACATAAAAGTAGAAGAAGGAGCAGGAAGAACCCTGTAGGCACTCCAAGTCCCCACCTGCAGCCCAAGGAAGTCATTCCTGGCTTTATCACACTGGGGTCCTTGGGGAAGGTAGCCAGTGAAACTGGAGATAGGCCATGAGGTAAAGAAAGCTTCTAACTGAACTCTGAAATAATTTTGACTGAGCATGAATTTTCCTCAGCAGAATCTGGAGTGGAGGGTGAATGGGAAGTGCAGGTAACAGCACAGAAGCCACAGCTGACAGTGTGGGTAGGCAGGGTGGCACAAGCTCTGAGAGTCTTACTTCCTTACTCAGCAAGGAGGCTTATAGTCTGGGACAAGATCTTAGCCCTATTCTCTGGCTCCTTGGATATAATCCTGGTGTTGTTGGTGGGGCATGGCAGGAGTGAGGCTGGCCTTGCTGGCTGCAAGGGACCTGGGTGAGGCCTGTCATTGCCAGCTTTCTCTTGCTTCACTGGTGACCTGTACGATGCAACAGAGGCAGCCATAATCCCCCTGGGAACATAACACCATTGGCCTGAGAACCACTCCCCATCCACCAAAGTGGCTGCAGCAAGCCCCACTCAAAGACAGTCTGAGCTCAGACTTACCTAACCCTGCCCCCATCTAATGATTTTTCTCTACCTGCCCTGGTAACCGAAGACAAAAGATGTGAACTCTTGGGAGCTCTATGGCTCCTCCCACTGCTTAAGAGATCCAAGTACTTATCCTGCCCAAGGTAAGGCAAGCCTAAATCCCCCTTCTACTACAGCAGCTGATGATCTCTTGAAAGTGCCATCTCCTGGCTGGAGGCCAACCAACTCAAGACATTACAGCAACTCATAACAGAACCACCTTCCTCCAAAAATGGAGATAACAATAGCTAATTCCACTGCCTGCAACACCCTAGCTAACCAGAGGTCTTGAGTCTGTCAATGTGACAACTTCACTGCAAGCATAACCACATTCAAGAAAACCAGTGCACTAAAAAAAACTACAACAAAGGACTCCCACAAAGTCCACCTCACTCCTCTGCCACCTCCACCAGAGTAGATTCTGGTATGCACAGCTGGGAGACCTGAAGATGGATCACATCACAGGACTCATTGCAGACATTCACCTGCACCAGCCTGGAACCCAGTAGCCCTGTTGGGTGGCTTGACCCAGAAGGGCAATAAAAATGTGGTTCTTAGGAAGCCCCATTTCTAGGGAAAGGGGGAGAGCACCACATCAAGGGATCACCCTACGGGACAAAAGAATCTGAACAGCAGACCCTGAGTTTCAGATCTTTCCACTGAAATGGTCTACCCAAATGAGTAAGAAGAAACCAAAAAAGTAATTCTGGTAATATGACAAAACAAGGTTCTATAACACCTCCAAAAGATCATCCTAGCTCTCCAGCAACGGATCCAAATCAAGAAGAAATCTGATTTGCCAGATAAAGAATTCAGAAGGTTGATTATTAAGCTATTCAAGGAGTTACCAGAGAAAGGTGAAAACCAACATAAAGATTTTTTTTTTTAAATACAGAATATAGATGAAAAAGTCTCCAAAGAAATAGATATCATAAAGAAAAGACAATTACAACCTCTGGAAATGAAAGACACACTTAGAGAAATGCAAAATACACTAGAAAGTTTCAACAATAGAAATGAATGAGTAGAAGAAAGAACTTCAGAGCTCAAAGACAAGGCTTTGTAATTAACCCAATCTGACAAAGACCAGGAAAATAATATAAAATAATGAGCAAAGCCTCCAAGAAATTTAGGATTGTGTTAAATGACCAAACACAAGAATAATTGGTGTTCTGAGAAAGAAGAGAAATCTAAAAGTTTGGAAAACTTATTTGAGGGAATAATTAAATAAAACTTCCCTGGTCTTGCTAGAGATCTAGACATCCAAATACAAAAAGCTCAAAAAACACCCTGGGAAATTCATCACGAAATGTCATCATGTAGGCACATAGTCATCAGGTTATCTAAAGTCAAGACAAAGGAAAGAATCTTAAGAGCTATGAGGCAAAAGCATCAAGTAACCTATAAATGAAAGCCTATCAGATTAACAGCAGATTTCTCAGCAGGAGCCCTACAAACCAGAAGGAATTGGGGTCCTATCTGTAGCTTCCTTAAACAAAATAATTATTGGCCAAGAATTCTATATCCAGTGAAACTAGGCTTCATAAATGAAGGAGAGATAAAGTCTTTTACAGAAAATTAAATGCTGGGAGAATTTGTCACTACCAAGCTAGACTATAAGAAATGCTAAACAAAATTCTAAATTTTGAAACAAAATCTTGAAACACACCAAAATGGAACCTCGTTAAAGCATAAATCTCACAGGGCCTATAAAATAACAACACAATTAAAAAAAAAAAAACTAAGGTATTTAGGCAACAATTAGCATAATGAATAGAACAGTATCTCACATCTCAACACTAACATTGAATGTAAATGGCCTAAATGCTCCATTTAAAAGACACAGAATGGCAAATAAGAATCCACCAACCAAGTATCTGCTGTCTTCAAGAGACTCACTGAACACATAAGGACTCACAGAAACTTAAGATAAAGGGGTGGAAAAAGACATTCTGTGCAAATGGAAACCAAAAGAAAGCAGGAGTCACTATTCTAATATCAGACAAAACAGACTTTAAAGCAACAACAGCTAAAAAACGACAAAGAGGGACATTGTATAATGATAAAAGTATTAGTCCAACAGGAAAATATCACAATGCTAAATATATATGCACCTAAACTGGAGATCCCAAATTTATAAAACGATTACTACTAGACCTAAGAAATGAGATAGATGGCAACACAATAATAGTAGGGGACTTCAATACTCCATTGACAGCACTAGACAGATTATCAAGACAGAAAGTCAACAAAGAAATAACGGACTATACCCTAGATAAAATGAATCTAACAGGTATTTACAGAACATTCTACCCAACAACAGCAGAATATACATTCTTTTCATCAGCACATGGAACACTCTCCAAGACAGACCATATGATAGGCCACAAAATGTCTCAATAAATTTTTTAAAAATAGAAATTATATTCAGTACTCTCTCAGACCACAGTGGAATAAAATTGGAAATTAACTCCAAAAGGAACCCTCAAAACTATACAAATACATAGAAATTAAATAATCTGCTCCTGAATGATCTTTGTGTCAATAATAAAATCAAGATGGCAATTAAAAAATTATTTGAACTGAACAATAATAGTGGCACAACCTATCAAAACCTCTGGGATATGACAAAAGCAGTACTAAGAGGAAAGTTCATAGCATTAAATGCCTACATCAAAAAGGCTGAAAGAGCACAAATAGATAATCTAAGCTCACACGTTAAGGAACTAGAGAAACAAGAACAAACCAAACCCAAACCCAGCAGAATAAAAGAAATAACAAAGATCAGAGCAGAACTGAATGAAATTGAAACAAACAAACAAAAGCAATACAAAAGATAAATGAAACAAAAAGCTGATTTTTTGAAAAGATAAAGCTGGTTTTTTGAAAAGATAAACAAAACCAATACACCATTAGTGAGACTAACTGAGAAAAGGAGAGAGACAATCCAAATAAGCTCAGTTAGAAATGAAATGGGAGATATTACAAACAATACTGCAAAAATATAAAAGATCATTCAAGGCTACTATGAACATCTGAACATCTTTATGCACATAAGCTAGAAAATCTAGAGGAGATAGATAATTCCTGGAAATATGCAACCCTCCTAGATTAAACCAGGAAGAAATAGAAACTCTGAACAGACCAGTAATAAGTAGTGAGATTAAAACAGGAATAAAAAAAATTGTCAACAAAAAAATGTCCAAGACAGATGGATTCACAGCTAAATTCTATCAGACACTCAAAGAAGAATTGGTACCAATCATATTGACACTATTCCAACAGATAGAGAAAGAGGGAGTCCTCCCTAAGTCCTTCTATGAAGCCAGTATTACCCTAATACCAAAACCAGGAAAGGACATAACAAAAAAAGAAAACTACAGACAAATACCCATGATGAATATAGATGCAAAAATCCTCAACAAAATACTAGAATTCAGTTATTCAAAATAACTGAATCCAACAGCATATCAAAAAGATAATCCACCATGATCAAGTGGGTTTCACATGAAGGATACAGGGTTGGTTTAACATATGCAAGTCAATAAATGTGATATGCCACATAAACAGAATTAAAAACAAAAATTATATAATCATCTCAATAGATGTAGAAAAAGCATTTGACAAAATCCAGCATCCTTTATGATTAAAGCCCTCAATCAAATCAGCATAGAAGGGACATACCTTAAGGTAATAAAACCTATCTTTAACAAACCCACAGATAACATTATACTGAATGGGGAGAAGTTTAAAGCATTCCCCATGAGAACTAGAACAAGACAAGGATGCCCACTTTCATCACTTCTGTTCAACATAGCGCTGGAAGTCCTAGCCAGAGCAATCAGACAAGAGAGAAAAATAAGGGTCATCCAAATTGGTAAAGAGGAAGTAAAACTGTTGCTGTTTGCTGATGATATGATCGTATACCTAGAACACCCTAAAGACTCATTCAGAAAGCTCCTAGATCTGATATATGAATTCAGTAAAGCGTCAGGATACAAAATCATTGTACACAAATCAGAAACACAGATAGTGACCAAGCTGAGAATAAAATCAAGACCTCAACCCCTTTTACAACAGCTGCGAAAATTAAATAAAATGCTTAGGGATATACAAAACCAAGGAGGTGAAAGACCTCTACACGGAAAACTACAAAACACTGCTGAAAGAAATCATAGATGACACAAACAAATGGAAACACATCCCATGCTTATGAATGGGTAGAATCAATATTGTGAAAATGACCATGCTACCAAAAGCAATCTATAAATTCAATACGATTACCACCATTATTCTTTGCAGAACTAGAAAAAACAATTCTAAAACTCATATGAAACAAAAAAAAAGAGTTTGCATGGCCAAAGCAAGACTAAGCAAAAAGAACAAATCTGAAGGCATCATATAACCCAACTTCAAACTATACTACAAGGTTATAGTTACCAAAACAGCATAGTGCTGGTATAAAAACAGACATGTAAACCAATGGAACAGAATAGACAACCCAGAAATAAAGCCAAATACTTACAGCCAACTGATCTTTGACAAAGCAAACAAAAACATAAAGTGGGGAAAGGACACCCTATTGAACAAACTGTGCTGGGATAATTGGCAAGCCACATGCAGAAGAATGAAATTGGATCCTCATCTCTTAGATTATACAAAAATCAACTCAAGATGGATCAAAGACTTAAATTTAAGATCTGAAACCACAGAAATTCTAGAAGATAACATCAGAAACACCCTTCTAGACATTGTCTTAGGCAAAGAGTTCATGACTAAGAACCCAAAAGCAAATGCAACAAAAACAAATAGACGGGACTTAATTAAACTAAAAAACTCCTGCACAGCAAAACAAATAATCAGCAGAGTTAACAGACAACCCACAGAGTAGGAAAAAATCTTCTCAAACTCTGCATCCAACAAAGGACTAATACACAGAATCTACAAGGAACTGAAACAAATCAGCAAGAAAAAAACAAATAATCCCACCAAAAAGTGGGCTAAGAACATGAATAGAAAATTCTCTAAAAAATATATACAAATGACAAACAAACCTATGAAAAATACTCAACATCACTAATTATCAGGGAAATGCAAATCAAAACCACAATGCAATGCCACCTTACTCCTGCAAGAATGGCCATAATTTAAAAAAACCAAAAAATAGTAGATGTTGGCATGGATGTGGTAAAAAGGGAACACTTATATTGCTGGTGGGAATTTAAACTAGTACAGCCACTATGGAAAACAGTATGCAGATTCCTTCAAGAACTAGAAGCAGAACTACCATTTGATCCAGCAATCCCACTACTGGGTATCTATTCAGAGGAAAAGAAGTCATTATATAAAAAGGAAACTTGCACATGCATATTTATAGCAACACAATTTGCAATTGCAAAAATATGAAACCAGCCTAAATGCCTGTCAACAAAAGAGTGGATTAAGAAACTGTAAGATACATATATACACACACACATATATATATACACACATATATATACACACATACATACATATATACGTATATATACACACATATACACATATATATGCACATATACATATATATACACACATACATACCATTGAATATGGAATACTACTCAGCCATAAAAAAGAATGAAATAATGGGATTCACAGCAATCTGGATGGAGTTGGAGACTATTATTCTAAGTGAAGTAACTTGGGAATGGAAAACCACTATATGTTCTCACTTACAAGTGGGAGCTAAGCTATAAGGACTCAAAGGCAAAAGAACGATATAATGAACTCTGGGGACTTGTGGGGAAGTGTAGGAGGTCAGTGAGAGATAAAAGACGACACATTGGGTGCAGTGTACACTGCTGGAGTGATGGGTGCACCAAAATCTCAGAAATTACCACTAAAGGACTTGTCCATGTAACCAAACACCACCTTCTCCCCAAAAACTATTAAAATCATAAAAAATATTTTTAAAATATTTAAAAAGTTAGATGCATTTTTTTTTAAAAAAAGAGTCAAATAGCTCTACTTGCCATTGAAAAAATCAGTTCCCACCCCTACACTAGTTCTTACTAGTCTAAGGCAAACATTTTCAAATCTTTCAACTGATTCCTTTGGTTTCATAGATGCTTATATTGTTATTTATTGATTTGGCAGCTCAGACATCATCTACTGACTCCCCATTGTGGAAGATGAGGCTCTAGCACATTTCTCTCTTCCTTTAACACCATCATATAGGCACACATCCATGAAGATACATTTCCTGGTCTCCTGCCTTCCTGATATAGTTATATAGTAGTTCGGATTAGATTCATATTCATTGTTTATGTTATCCTGACTTTGTAAATACTATTTATAGGTGAGCCATGATGAGTACTGCAATTCCTTTTCTTTCTCCTCACAACTTTTTATTTACCCTTCAGTTAATAATTGCCTTCTTTTTTCCCATTTGCTAAGGTTTCCATGTACTAAACACCAATTTAAACTCTCTTGAACATGTACATTTTCTCTTAGTATGTTCAAGCACACTAAGTATTCTGTCGATTTAGTTTTCTTAAAGAAGTTGCTCATAGATCTGATCCAATCTGCTCCAATCTGGGAGTTCTTTCACCTCTTTCCAGATTCGGATTGCCTCTGTTTTGAATCCCATATTCTTTTCTTTCTCAGCTTTCTCAGTCATTTTGGTGAAACAAGTTCTTTCTCTCCTTTTCTTAGAAAGAGTGCATAGAAAGTAATTTTTTGGTTTCTGTCCTGATACACCTGAAGAAGTTTTTAGTTTATTCTCATACTTAATTGATGTGGAATTCTAGGTGGAAAAATACCATCTCTCAATTTTGAAAGCACTGTGCTATTGTCATGTTGTTTCCAACTTAGTCATTGTGAAACTCAATGCATTCTGATTCTGATTCCTGTTTCTTTGAATGAAATCAGTTTTTCTCTGTATTAGTCAGAGTTCTCCAGAAAGTCAGAAGCAATAAGATAGACAGACAGATAGATAGATAGATAGATAGATAGATAGATAGATAGATAGATAGATAGATAGATAGAGATGTATTAGCAGGATTGGCTCACATGAATACAGAGGCTGAGAAGTCTCATGACAGGCTGCTGTCTGTAAGTTGGAGAACCAGGGAGGCCAGTAGCAGGGCTGAGTTCAAGTACAAAGATGTCAGAGCCAGGGAAACCGATGGTGTAACTCTCAGTCCTAGGCCAGAGGCCTGAGAACCTGGGGGCTGCTGGTACAAGTCCTGGAGTCCAAAGGCTAGAGAACCTGGAGTTCTAATGTCCAACAGAGGAAGGGTGTCCCAGCTCCAAGAGAAAGCAAAATTCACCTTATCTCTGCCTTCTTGTTGTATCTAGACCCCCAGCTGACTGGGTGGCACCTGCCTACATTGAGGATGCAACTTTCCCTCAACCCTTCTCTTGTTTCCATCATTCTGAAATTTCACAATGATGTGCCTGGCGTGAATCCAGTTTCATTCACTGTACTGGGCATTCAGTAGACACTTTTGGTCTAGAAATTTATATATTTCAATTCAAAGAAAATTTCTTAAACTACTCCTTCGATGATTTCTTCTCCTCCATTTTCTTTCTGGAACTCCTATTGTTTGGATATTAGATTTCCACAATTTGACCTCTATTTTTTGAAAAAGCTTTTCTTCCCTATTTTCTATCCCTTTGTTTTTTTGCTCTACTTTCTGGAAAATTTCTCCATCTTTGTTTTCTAATCCTTCTGTTGAGTTTTTCATTTATGCTTTCAAGTTTTTAATTTACAAAGACTTTCCCTCTTTTTATAGGATCCTATTTCTAGTTCACAGATGTATTATTTTGTCTCTGTGAGACTATTAATGATTATTTCAGTTTTTTTAGAAAAAGGTTTTATTCTCCATGTACAGTCTCTTGCATCCAAGTTACTTTTTCCTTTCTGTTTGTTACGGACTCTTTGACATTAGAGGCTTTCCACCAATACCTGGTGATCTTTTGCTGTCTGTATATGTATAAAAGAGCAGCCTTGGCCAGGCACGATGGCTCACGCCTATAATCCCAACACTTTGGGAGGCCAAAGTGAGAGGATCACTTGAGACCAAGAGTTCAAGACCAGCCTGGGTAACCTAACAAGAACCTGCCTCTACAAAAATTAAAACAAACAAAAAACATTAGCTGGACATGGTGGCATGTGCCTGTAGTCCCAGCTACACAGGAGTCTGAGGTAGGAGGATTGCTTGAGCCTGGGAGGTCAAGGCTGTAGTGAGCCATGATTGAGCCACTGCACTCAAGCCTGGGTGACAAAGTGAGAGACCCTGTCTCGTAGAGAAAGAGAAGCCTTAACATCTGACTGGAAGCTCAGGAAGCAGGGGGCCTTATCAACTGGTTTTCACTGCAGGATGATCTGGCTGGGGGCCTCAAATATCAGTATCTTTTTATCTTCTCTCTCGGGCTGTTCAGCTGACCCAGAGATTAGTCTTTCATCTCGTGCCTGAAGGATATAACCTGGTTTCAAGTATTCAGGATGCTGGGTGGGCAAAACAAGTTGGTGACCTCGACCTATCATTTGTGAGCTTTCGCTTAGTTGCCCTGTGTACTGGATGATACACCTGCCCTGGATTTCCCCTGTGTTCCTTTAATGCAGACCCTCTTTTTCATTCTACTGAGAAAGCTTCTAGTCTTCTTCAGAGGGCGGCACCCGCTAAGTAGAGTAGGGGAAGGAATCAGAGGTCCAATCATTTCCTATACAGACATTTAACCAATAGTTTATCCCTCCACCTACACTTCCAGAGGTACCTAGAGCTACCAATTCTTGAGCCTTTATAGAGATCTTCAATATAAAATCAGGATATTTCTTGGCTTTCCTGATCACTTAGAATTCAGCTTCCTCAAGGCTTCTAAGTCAGATACTCTTCCCTCTGCTTTCCAGCTTCTGAAATTTTGTTGTTGTTGACTGCTTTCTCACTCTCTTTGTCATTATGACATTATGCCTTTTTTTGTTTGTTTAATTTCTCACTACCTGTGTTTTTTTTGTTTTTTGTTTTTTGTTTTTGTTTTTTTGAGACAGGGTCTCTCTGTCGCCCAGGCCTGGAGTGTGGTGGTGTGATCACAGTCCATTGCAGCTTCCATCTCCCCAGCTCAAGCAATCCTTCCACTTCTGCCTCCTGAGTAGCTGGGACTACAAGCACCACCAGGCCTAGCTAAATTTTTGTATTTTTTGTAGAGACGGGGATTTTGTCGTGTTGCCCAGGCTGGTCTCAAACTCCTGGACTCAAGCAATTCACCCGCCTTGGCCTCCCAAAGTTATGGAGTTACAGGCATGAGCCACTGCGTCTGGCCAATTTCTCATTGCTTTTTAAGTGACATCTAGAGATAGAGTGATTAATGCGTACAATCAAAACATCATTTTAACCTGAAGTTCCTGTCATTTTTTTATGAAAACAAGTTCCACCAAACAGCTCTTCTAAATAGCAAGCTGCTCTATTGCATTAAAAATAATATTTGGGCCTGGTGCGGTGGCTCACGCCTGTAATCCCAGCACTTCAGGAGATTGAGGAGGGCGGATCACAAGGTCAGGAGAGCAAGACCATCCTGGCTAGCATGGTGAAATGCCGTCTCCACTAAAAACACAAAAAATTAGCCAGGCGTGGTGGCACACGCCTGTAATCCCAGATACCCAGGAGGCTGAGGCCAGAGAATCACTTAAACCCAGGAGCTGTAGCTTGCAGTGAGCTGAAATCGCGCCACTGCACTCCAGCTTGGGTGACAGAGCAAGACTTGGTCTCAAAAAAAAAAAAAAAAATTGTCCATAGGGACAATTCATTATCAGGAGAAACTGCCTACCTACCCTTAGTATGACATTTCAGGTTCTTGTCTTATTAAAGATTTTTATTTCCATGGGTTATTAAATGTTTGATATCTGGACAAAGAAGGAGCATTGGTTTCAAAAATACAACTTGGAAATGGCTGGTGTCTCTCCGGTGGTCAGAGTGGCTGGCTCTTCAGCGGGGCTGGCCTAAGCCAGCGATTGCTTTAGGAACAAGCAAATGATCCAGGTGCAACAAAGGGATTGACCAGAAGTCTGTTGGGAGTCTTTTTTTTTTTTTTTGAGACAGAGTCGCATTCTGTCGCCCAGGCTGGAGTGCAGTGGCGTGATCTCGGCTCACTGCAATCTCCGGCTCCCAGGTTCAAGTAATTCTCTGCCTCAGCCCCCCGAGTAGCTGGAATTACAGGTGCCCACCACCATGCCCGGCTAATTTTTATATTTTTAGTAGAGACGGGGTTTTACCATCTTGGCCCGGCTAGTCTTGAACTCCTGACCTCGTGAGCCACCTGCCTTGGCTTCCCAAAGTGCTAGGATTACAGGCATGAGCCACCACCCCCAGCCTGCCGGGAGTCTTTTGGAAGAGGTTTTCTTGCTTCTAAAAAAAAAAGACACAGAAAATAGACAGCGCCTGTCATTCCTCTGGGTGTTGTTTCTGGCTGCTACCCCTGGGGCTGCCACAGACATCTGGCAGACAGCCTGAGGACTCAGACAAAACGGAGGACCGCAGAGTGGGAACAAAACAGCCCTCGATGACTTTCTTGAGTTGTCGATTGATTCACGGTTGGGCTTTCACCTCCTCTGGACTTCCAGTTATGGGAAATGATACATGTTCTTATTCTGAAACCAATTTGAGTCGGGGACCTTCTATGATCAGCAGCTGAACGCATCCTAACTCCATACACTGCCAATACACAAGCCACATTCTTAGGCAGGAAAGCACTTATTTTTCAAAAATTATGCAGAACTGTTGATTTATAGTCTGTTCAAATCATGGAAACAGGTTCAAGAAGAATGAGTTTAATATCTGTGTACATACGAATAAACCTATTACGTGCACTCAGGTGGGCCTGAAGGTTACTTTTCAAATCAGTTTTTTTTTTTCATTGTTCTGAGCCTCCCGTTCCTTCAAACAAGTCTGCTTCCCCCCAATTTGTTAGAGTTCTAGTAGATATAAAATACAGTAAAAACTGAATTGCAGTGAAGTAAACCTTCACAAGTAATTGGAATATTATTTTAATTGCTTCTTTGAAGAGGGCGTTTTCTGCAGATTACTACAAAAATTACTTGAGCTTCAAGGCTATGAATTATTCCCTAAAAGAGAATTTTTTTTCATCTCTTATAGCAGAATATATCTGGAGTAGGGGTGAAATAAGTTGGGGCAAAAATTAGGTGAGCACATGCTTTAATATTAAACCCAGGCCCTATTGCACAGCGCTTATGTGCTGGCTTTATTATTCGCTAGCTGTGTGGCTGCAGATAAGTTAATTAATATTTCTGTGCCTCCAATTTGTGATCTGTAAAATGAGGTTGATAATACTGAATACCTCGCAGGTTGATGAGAAGATTTAATGAAGGGATACATTAAAAAAAAAAAAAGAGGAAGAACTAGAACAACACCTGGTACTTTGCAAGTACTCAAAAAAAAAATAAAATAAAATTGCCTGTTGTTCTTATCAGGATTATTCTATCAACATTTATTGAGCACGCATGGGAGCATCCTCTGGAAGTGCACTTCCCGATTACTATCAGGACACAGGCACACAGCTGGTTAAGTCAAGGAGAGCCATACCGGGAAGCTGGCTCTCAGGTCCCACTCTCTGCACTCCCCTCTCTTCCCCTGCCCCTGGAGGCTTCTTCCTCCCGGCTCTTCTCGTCCTCCGGAGCATCCACCATGGTCATCTCCTCATGGCCCCTAGGCCTTGCCCTGAGCCCTGAGATGGGTTTTCATTTACTTCAGCTTGGATCTGTTTGTCCTTCCTCTGCTGGAAGACACGATTTCCAGCCCAGGACTCTTTCCCCTTTTGAGGCCACCTCCGCATGTTCCAAGAAACCGATCTCTACTTCCTTTCTATTCAAAGGTCTTTTGTTACCAAAGTCACTCAAACAATCTAGACAGAGTGGGTCAGGACAAAACAGGCCTTTTCTTAATATTAGGAGTTGTGGAGAGGGTTTGGGAGTCTTTGGAGAGTAAGACATCCTTAACACTCTCTGCAAGGGGTTCTTTAGGCCCTGGGCACCAGGAGGGCACAGGGAGGTGAGACACATGTCGATAACCATTATTCAGCCTAGAAATAAGGGCCTTGTGTGAGTGGAGGTAAGGCCTTTGGGAGGACAGAAGAAAAGGAATTTCTGAGTTGGTGAATCAGAAAAGGCTTCCTAGTAGAGGGCTTTGTTTTTGTTTGTTTGTTTTTGGTGATAGGTTCTCACTCCTTTACCCAGGCTGGAGGGCAGTGATGTTATCATGGCTCACCGCAGCCTTGACTTCCTGGGCTCAGGTGATCCTCCTGTCTCAGCCTCCCAAGTAGCTAGGTGATATGATTAGGTTGTGTCCCCACCCAAATCTCATCTTGAATTACAGCTCCCAATCCCCACATGTTGTTGGACCCAGCAGCAGGTAACTGAATCATGGGGGCTGGTTTTGCATGTGCTGCTCTTGTGAGAGTGAATAAGTCTCACTAGATCTGATGGTTTTAAAAGGGCAGTTCCCCTGCACACACTCTCTTGCCTGCTGCAATGTGGGATGTGGCTTTGTTCCTCCTTCACCTTCTGCCATGATTGTGAGTCCTCCCCAGCCACGTGGAACTGTGAGTCCATTAAACCTCTTTTTCTTTGTAAGTTGCCAAGTCTTAGGTATGTCTTTATTAGCAGCATGAGAACAGACTAACACAATAAATTTGTACCAGGTAGTGGGGGTGCTGCTGTAAAGATACCCAAAAATGTGGAAGTGACTTTGGAACTGGGTAATAGGCAGAAGTTGTAACAGTTTGGAGGGCTTGGAAGACAGGAAGATGTGGGAAAGTTTGGAACTTCCTAGAGGCTTGTTGAATGGCTTTGACCAAAATGCTGGTATTAGTATGGACAATGCAGTCCAGGCTGAGGTGGTTTCAGATGGAGATGAGGAATTTATTGGGAACTGGAGCAAAGGTGATTCTTGCTACCCTTTAGCAAAGAGATGGTGGCATTTTGCCCCTGCCCTAGAGATCTGTGGAATTTTGAACTTGAGAGAGATGATTTAGGGTACCTGGCAGAAGAAATTTCTTAGCAGCAAAGTGTTCAAGAAGTGACTTGGGTGCTCTTAAAAACATTCAGTTTTATTCATTCACAAATATATGGTTTGGAATTGGAAATTATGTTTAAAGGGGAAGCAGTGCATAAAAGTTTGGAAAGTTTGCAGCCTGACAATGCAATAGAAAAGAAAAACCCATTTTCTGAGAAATTCAAGCTGACTGCAGAAATTTGCATAAGTAACAAGGAGCAACATGTTAATTGCAAAGACAATGGGGAAAATGTCTCCAGGGCATGTCAGAGGTCTTCATGTCAGGCCTTCCCATCACAAGCCAGAGGCCTAGGAGGAAAAAAAATGGTTTTGTGGGCTGGGCCCAGGGCTTTGCTGCTTTGTGCAGTCTTGGAACTTGATGCACTGCATCCCAGCCATGGCTGAAAGGGGCCAAGGTATAGCTCAGGCCTTTGCTTCAGAGAGTGCAAGCCCCTAGCCTTGGTGGCTTACACATGTTGGGTCTGAAAGTGCACAGAAGTCAAGAATTGCGTTTTGGGAACCTCCAACTAGATTTCAGAGGATGTATGGAAACACCTGGATGTCCAGAGAGACATGTGTGCTGGAGGGGTGGAGCCCTCATGGAGAACCTCTGGTAGGGCAGTGAGGAAGGGAAATGTGGAGTGGGAGCCCCCACACAGACCCACTGGGGCACTGTCTAGTGGAGCTGTGAGAAGAGGGCCACTGTCCTCCAGACCCCAGCAGTGTGGATCCACTGACAGCTTTCACTGTGCACCTGGAAAAGCCACAGACACTCACTTCCAGCCTATGAAAGCAGCCAGGAGGGAGGCTGCCCAACAAGATGGGAACCCACCTCTTGTATCAGCATGACCTGAACGTGAGACGTGGAGTCAAAGGAGATCATTTTGGAGCTTTAAGATTTGACTGCTCTGCTGGATTCTGGACTTGCATGAGGCCTCTAGCCTCTTCATTTTGGCCAATTTCTTCCATTTGGAACAGGTATATTTACCCAATGCCCATAGCCCCATTGTATCTAGGAAGTAATTAAGTTGCTTTTATTTTATAGGCTCATAGGTGACAAGAGCTTGCCTGGTCTCAGATGAAACTTTGGACTGTGGACTTTTGAGTTAATGCTGAATGAGTTAAGACTTTGGGGTACTGTAGGGAAGGCGTGATTGGTTTTGAAATGTGAGGACATGTGATTTGGAAGGGGCCAGGGGTGGAAAGACATGGTTTGGCTCTGTGTCCCCACCCAAATCTCACCTTGAATTGTAATAATCTCCAAATGTCAAGGGCAGGGCTGGGTGGAGATAATTGAATCATGAGGACAGTTTCCCCGACACAGTTCTCATGGTAGGGTATAAGTCCCATTAGATCTGATGGTTTTATAAAGGGCAGTTGCCCTGCACATACTCTCTCACCTGCTGCCATGTGGGATGTGTGTTTGCCCCTCCTTCACCTTCTGCTGTGATTGTGAGACCTCCTCTGCCCTGTGTAATTGTAAGTCCATTAAACCTCTTTTTCTTTGTAAGTTGCCTGGTCTTGGGTATGTCTTTATTAGCAGCCTGAGAATGGACTAATACACTGGGACTACAGGCATGTGCCACCATGCCTGTTTAATTTTCATGTTTTTTGTAGAGACAGGATTTCACCATGTTGCCCAGGCTGGTCTTGAACTCCTGGGCTCAAGCAATCCGCCCACCTCCACCTTGGCCTCCCAAAGTGCTGGAACTACAGGTGTGAGCCACTGTGCCTGGCCAGGGCATGACATTTGAGCCACACAGAAGTATGGGGTATTGGACATGTGGCAGTAGAGAGGTGCAGGAAGGGAAGGGGAGACCATGGGCACAGCCACAGTGCTTTTTCATCCCAGAGTATAACACAGCCAATAGGTGCTGTGGACATAGCAGATATTCATTCATTTCTTCATTTCTTCATTTACTCACCCAGGACTCTCTACGTTACAGAGCTATTCACCTCCTTCATGTAACCTGGGATTGCTGTGTTCCTGCTTCTTTTCACTTTTAGTGAATGTCCCTCTTGTGCAGCTATCCACAGTGTGTAGGTTAATCACCAAAAATGCAGGATTGGACTCCTGGAGTCCCGGGATCTATCAACATTGCTTCCCCCAGTTCCCTGTTACTGCCTCTGGGAGAAAGAAAGAAGACATGGTCAGCTTCAAGGTCCAGCCTAAGGTCCTCCTCCTATAAGAAGAAAAGGAGGAGGCAAGCCTTTATTTATTTGTATTAATTTATTTTCTTTAGAGGTGGAGTCTGTTGCCCAGGCTGTGGTGCAGTGACATGATCATTGCTTACTGCAGCCTAAAACTCCTGGGCTCAAGTGATCCTCCCACTTCAGCCTCCAAGTAGCTGGGACTACAGGCATCCTCCACCACCACGCCCAGCTAACATTTCCATTTTCTGTACAGATGAGGTCTTGCTATGTTGACTGGCAGAGGCGAGCCTTTTTTTTTTTTTGAGACAGTCTCACTCTGTCGCCAGGCTGGAGTGCAGTGGCGCGATTCGGCTCACCGCGAGTGAGGAGAGCCTTTCTTGACTAGCTTCTCTGTGCAGGGCCATGACTGGCCTTTCCTCCACTCTTCCTCCATCACAGTGAGGTCTTCCCATGGGCGATTGTCCTGTATGAACTGCATGATCAGTGATGCCAACACTGGAGGTGGGTTTCTGGTCTCTCCTTGATGTCAAGTCCTGCCACTCCTGATGGTGGCAGCCACCAGAGCCACCAGTTCACAGCCCATTTGCAGTGCTGTGACACTGCTGGGTCCTCAGTTCACTGCAGGATCTGGCCATTTCAGGAGTTCAGCCAGCTCCTTCCTGAGGATGTACTGTGGTGACTCATGGTCAGCCCCCTGGGAGAATAATTCAGAATCTACTTGCCAAAATTTAACAATAGCAGCAACATTTTAATCGTCTCCTAGGAGTGACAGACGTCACTGCCTCCAGGGGAAGAGGAGGTGATCCACCCAGCTGCATCCTATTCACGGCCTCCCTTCCTCTCAGGTGGGTGGCAGTGTTGGCAGGATGGGGCAGAGGTGTGGGTGAAAGGTAGTGTCATTTTTTTCATGATCAGAGAATGTGAAAGGATGCTGCAGTTTTAATGGTGTTCTTAGCCTCGGGGCCCTCATGTATAAACTGAGGGGATTGGACTGTATGATCCCTGTGTCTCCTTGCAGCTCTGAGGTTCTGTGGTTCTGAACATTGCTAAGCGCCTGCACTGCCCTGGAGGTGTTTCTGCCCCTGCCACATGAGTAGAACCTGAAACCCTAAGGAAAGTGGTGATTCGTCCAGGGTTTTTCGCCCATAAATAAGCTGTACTGAAAACAGCCCTTATGTCCTTACCCTAGCCAGTTAAACTTCTTGTATTTGCTAGTCATTTTTAATTATTGGAAATTAAGACCAGGAATTGGGATTTCTGAGAAAGGAAAAGCAAGTCAAACCTTCATCCCCTGCAGGGCCCTTGCCTTCATACCCTGAACTTCTCATAAGACATCAGAGTTTGAAGATGATGGAATGCAAGGATGGCTGGAGAAGCCATAGTAACCTAGGGAAGGATGTTATACAAATGGCTTGTCACCTCTTTGAAGAGGTGACACCTCCAGATCGACATTTCCAATGTCAATCTCTCTCCACAGCTCCACCAAGATACTTCATTGTCATACCCCATGCAAATTTGCTCTTCCTCCTGGACACTCAACTTTAATGTCACCATAGAGATCACTTACTGTCTTTTTTTTCTTCCTATTATCTGAACCCTTTTCCCATTTGGAAGAAATTCCAGTGTGTGAATCTGAAGGAGGTCCGACGTTCCTACTCCTGCCCCCTAGCAAGTGGGGTGTGTGCACATGATGTAGGCATGGGCATTCAGACCAAACAAATGGGATTTTGGTTCTTGAGAGTGACATGAAGTCTGGAGGTCATTCACAGCAGCAGTGGAGGTGGGCAGGTGAAGCAAGTGTTCAGTGGTGGGGATGCTTTTGGCTGTGACCTGACCAGGCTGTTCTTGTGGCATGACCCTGGTCCCAGGCCCTCTTTGTTCCTACCTGTTTTCTGAGTTTGGGTCTCTAGGCTTGCCACTGATTCAGTGAGCTCTAATGAAAATACTTCTAATACATTATTTTCCTTCTTAGAGATCCAGAGTCAGTTTCTATTGTTTGCATCTGAGTCCTGGCTGGTACCCTCACCCTTCCCCTAGTCACTGGGTCAGGAAGCTGGGGATCTTCTTGACTGTTCCTTTCTGGTTCACACACCACTGTCACTGGGATCCACTAATCCTGCCCCATGATGTCACCTCTGTTGCCCTCTGCCACCCCTAGCCAAGCCTTCATTACATTTACCTGTTGCTGCTGCCCCCTGTCAATGGCTCCTCTGGCTGCTGGGTTCTTCCGGATGACGGTCATCTACTTCTGGTCAAACCTCAAAATCCAGGAGCAGACTATGTCCTGCAAAGGAGGTTTTGGCAGAGGAGAAAAAAGATAAAACTGGAGAAAAGAAAGATGTCCAGTGACTTTGAGTGAAGAAGGATGAGAAAAGTCAGGTGTACAAAGTTTAGGTAGAACTCAGGTGTTCTGCATCTGCCTGAGGTCTTGAGGCTGCACAAGCTTCTCTCCCTTCATGCTACTTTTCCTTATTTTCTAAATTCATATCAATGAAAACATATTAATTACCCTTTAAATTGAAATAAATTAACTCAAGAAGATGCAGTTTTATCTTGCTTTTATAGTAGCTGAGCTCCCTGAGGATGCGTTAATTGATTTTAAATCCAAATCAGCCTAATGCACTTGTGCACTTTGCTGGCTAATGGAAATTAGTGATGACTCCTGGAAGGGAAGGGCTGCGTGCCAATTCCCGTTTTTGCACATTTTTATCGCTGTGGGTGAGGTAAGCTCAGCCATGGGCGGAGAAGGCCCGGCAGCACTCAGCTCTTTATTTATTTAGTAAATATTTATTGAGCACCTGTTTTATGCCAAGGATTATGCAAGCCACTGGGGAGCAAATGATGAATGAGACAACCTTGGTCCTTACCTAATGACGTTTACAGCTGACCACACTAAAACACCTTTCAGGAGCCTTCCTAGTTTTATTCTGTACACAGCTTAGTGTACAGAATTGGTTCTAGAACATCTGTGGAGATGATCTCGTGTTCTGTCTCTGGCACTCCCCGCTAGAGTTACCAGATTTAGCTAATAAAAATATAGGACATCCAGTTAAATGTGAATTTCAGACAAACAATGAATAAATTTTTTTAGTGTAAGTATGTTCCATTCTGTACTTGGAAGACAATGACATTCAACTAGACTGGGTGTCCATATTTTATCTGGCAACCACTATCACCCACATTCCTGACCCATCCAGTTGCCCTGTGCCCATCGTACCGCTAAGTCCTGCCCTAAGGCAGTGCCTTCCCCAGAGCAGGAATGCGGAATCAACCTGCTCCCTTCCAAAATATGCCTCTCATGGGGAGTATGCTAAATCTGAAGTCTGCTCTCAGCTAGCTGTCCCCAGGTAAGAAATTCAATTCCATCCCCTTAAGTGAGCTCTGACTCCAAGCAAGGAAAGATATACGCTAAGGAGAACACAGAGATGAGTGAGACACAGTTGCTACCCTAAGAACCCAGAGGCTAGCAGGGCAAGGGGTGTAAGCTATTCAAATAGTTGTAATACAAGATGGAAAATGACAAATGACAGGTGCCGAGGGAATGCAGGGAGGACAGGAACACAAGTATTGATACTGTGGCGGTGGAGTCTTGAGAGTTTCCTCGAGGAGATGGCATTCACAAGTGACTAGACTCATGACAAACCTGTGAAACACGTACCTCAAAGTCCCCACAGCCCTAGCGCCCATCCCTGAGAAGTCACATCACAGCTTGGATGTGGTCACCACAAAGCTCCCGACAGTGCACACAAGTCAATCCCAGTCGGCACCCCAGATGAAGCCTGCACCATCTTTGACCTAGAAGGGTGCCTCATGCTGCAAAAGGGGCATTTCAGAAAGGGCATGCCAGGTGGGGTAATCAAAACCACCCCAAACCAGGAGAAAGGGCCTGTGTGTCTGGAGAACTCCAAGAAGTCTCGCATAGCCAGAGGCAGGGGCTCCACGCCAGTTGTGTAGCTGGAAGAGTCCCCTGAGGTACATCTAGGATGGAGCAGTGGAGAGTCCAGGAACCCAGGGAGCTTGCACTTCCATTGGAAAGCCAGGCTGGGGACACCTGCTCTCCCTGGAGGTGGGCCTCCCTGCCCACAGGCCTGCCCGGGCGCCGCTTCTGTTTCTGACACTCCTGGACGCTGTCTGTGCTGCCTGAGGGAATGCCGATCACACTCTCAGTAAATATTTAGCCATATGAGTTTGAACAGATAACACTTCAGAGTCTGCTTTGTGCTCATACAGCCTTTAATAAAGAAGAAGAAAGGCTTCTCGTTCACTGCTTCCTGGTTAACATGAGCGAGCATTTTCCAGCGAGCATTTTCCAGTCGGGCAAACATTTACTGCAGCGGTAGAGGGGCCCAGCCCTGATAATGCCCTGAAGGTGGCCAGAGAAGAAAGCCAAAGGCTCTGACTGCCTGTATGCCAAGGAAGTAGCAAAGCAAATGTCCCTCAGGGCCGCGGGCACTCAGTATTGGAGGGATCTTTGGTCTGTGGTGGGACCCTGGGGATAATCCTGCACACTACGCATATTGTCCCCGGACCATCCCAGCACTGAGCTCTCTAGAGACAGAAGAGCCGCCAGCTGGTTAATTAATGCTCCCCCGGCAAGCTGGGCAGACAGGCTCCAGCTGCCTCCAAGCTGCTCTATTAGCAGGGCTAGGCTCCCTGTGCTGGGCGCAGCATAGAGCTGTCAGGGAACGTCTTTGAGAAATTAAAGCGGCATTGCTAAGTGGGGACACATAACAGGAGCGAGCCCGCCTGCCTCTCTCTCCTCCTTCTGCCTAACAGTGTCCCCGCTCTGATGGGTAATGCATGAGAGTGTGTTTGTCCAGCAACTTAATTAAAGCTGGCTGCCAGATGGGACCAGTGTGTGCCAAGATCCAAGCCAAGCAGGGGCAGGCTCCTGAGCCCCTCCTGGGTCCACTGCCCTGGTGGAATCTTGCTGTTAGATGCCCGTGGACCCCAAAAGAAAAGTAGAAAAGATAGCACTGGTGAGGCCAGGTCAGAGCTTTAGGGGGGTCCATCCTATTCCAACTGGCAGGAACTCTGCCCAGTGGGCTTAGCCCTCTCCTGGCCTAAGTGCTGTCCCCTTTCCTGAGTCCTCCTTGCCTTGATTCTGATCACCCTGTATATTTTCACCTTCTTTGGGCCTCCATTACTAGGTTGTAGAGGCCTGGACTGTGATTGACATGACCCTGTTTTCACCAAACACTGGGGCCCCATGGGAAGGGCCCAACACGGGCATCCTCCCTTCTCCTCCCTCCCACCAGAAGGGCTGAGCTGGAAACCACAGGAAGGGGCCGGGCTGGTTTGGCTGCTGAGGCTGAGCGCTGGAGCTGCGGAAATCAGGAAACCCAGGCCTGATTCCAGCGTGAATTGGAAAGATCCCCAGCAGCTAGGGCATTCGATAAATAAGACTGAAAACCTGTGATGGCAAAGGATTTTTAGATGTTGATTAAACTTTAAAACCTTTGTTTTGAAACACAGCCCTCTCCATAAGGAGCAATATGTTTTAAAAGTAATCTTTATAAATATAATGCATGCTCATGGGCAGGAATCAAAATAATGCAGAAGGCTGTGAAATGAAAATAAAGGTGTCTCTGACCGGCCCGACGCCACATTCCCACTCATTGGAGGTCAACCGTCAACAGCGTCAGCGCAATTCCGCTTCGAAGAAACAAAGTCAGAATTGAAACTACAAAATTCAACTAGACTCTGAGTGGTACGTTTGGGATGGAAAAGGAAAGTGTGTGTGTGTGCGTGCGCATGTGTGTGTGTGCATGTGTGTGTGTGCATGTGTGTGTGTGCATGTGTGTGCATGTGTGTGCGTGCATGTGTGTGCATGTGTGTGCATGTGTGTGCATGAGTGTGTGCATGCGTGTGCGTGTGTGCACGTGTGTGTGTGCGTGTGTGTGTGCATGTGTGTGCATGTGTGTGTGCACACGCAAGCATGTGTGTAAGCACAAGCCATGGTTTACTAACCCAGGCCCTGCCCCCAACTGCCTGGCTTCAGATTCTAGCTCCTTTATTCTTAACCGTGTTGCAAGTTGAACAGTTTGCTCAACTTTTTGATTCCTGTTTTTCTGTCATCTGTAAATTGTGAATAATAATAGTACCTACCTACACAATTGTGGAGATCATAGTATTTTTTAGCTCATGGAAATATTGGTGAACCTGCAAAGGCTTATCAGTCTGTCCATGCACGCCTATCGACCCCACCTCCTTCTAAAACCAACAGGAATTATAGTAACCCCTCACATGTGTGTACCACTGTAGAGTTTAAAATGCCCTCACTTCCCTGGCAGGCAGCTGTGTTATCTCCTTCAGAGGTGAAGATACGGAGACATGGCGACTTGTCCAAGCTCCCATGGCTACAGAAGGCAGATCTGGGTCTAAAACCCAAATCGTGTCCTTTTCTGTGCTCCCAGGGAACCTCAGAGGCCTGTCTGGGCAGTGCATGCTGGGGCAGGTGGCCGCCGGGCAGAGAAAGAACTGCAGTTTCCCTGTCTTCTTCCCCTTGTGATTTGGTGTGGCCATTGGAACACAGCAATCAGGTCTCTTGCCCCCAGCTTAGGGGCAAAAACACATAGATTAATTAATGTATTTAGTTTTAGAGACAGGGTCTTGCTCTGTAACCCACACTGGAGTGCAGGGCATGATCACAGCTCACTACAGCCTCAAAATCCTGGGCTCAAGCAATCCTCTTGCCTCAGTCTCCCGAGTGACTGGGACTACAGATGTGAGCCACCACATCTGGCTAATTTTTAAAGTTTTATTTTTAAAGACAAGGTCTCACTACATTGCACTGGCTGGTCTCAAACTCCTGACCGCTAGCCATCCTCCTGCCTTGGCCTCCCAAAGTGCTGGGGCTACCCACTGTGCTCAGTCAAAAACAACTTCAGTCAAGATTCTGTCTCATTTCCTTCTCTCTTCCTTATTGAGCTTTTATAGTCTTAATCAATTTCATTGGTCGACACTTTTTACTTTTAAAAAGTGATTGTTTTTGCTGATTAAAAAAGTGATACCTGAATACTGTGGAAAATACAGATAAGCAAACAGAAAATAAAAATAAATGTCAGAGTAGAAGTGTTTTCTGCCCTCCTGGAGTTGTTTCTGAGGGTCCCACGGTGACCAGCGGCACTCAGAAATAGTGCAGAATCTTCAGCAGGGGGTCCCCGTCAGCCCCCTCCAGCTTCTACCTATAACCTGATACCATATGAAACTTCCCAGGGTTCACAGGATTCGTGATCACAATGACTTTGATCTGCAAATGGCAAATACAATTAGACAACAGCATGACTTAATAATTTTTTAAGCTGCTTTTTAATTTAAAAATCCAGGTAAGAACTCTACCCTTCATGTGAAATTTGATGATGTTTTTGGAAAAATTCATTTGGTCAGGGCACTTGAAAATGGCTCACTGCATCAGTTCTAATTCTCTTTGATATTATTATCAGTGGGCTGTTTTTTATCGAGACAGCAAACTTACTTGTCGAAATTAGTTTCAACAGACTGTTACCGTGCGTCATAGACTCAAAGACCAGTAGGGAGAGAGGGGTATGGAAGCCACAGTTACAATGCTGGGCATTGAGCATCGTGATAAAGATGTGTACTGAGCGCAGTGGGAGTGCCCTGAACGGGACACCGATATCACCTGGGTGCCCGGGGAAGGAAGTTCTGAAGAAGCTTTACTGAGGAACTGGACACCGAGCTGGACCTTGAATGAGCATTAGGAGTTTGTCAGGCAGAGAAAGGATGGAAGGCGGGGAAAGAAGCATGGCAAGTAGCTTGATGTGGCCAGAGCAGAGGTGGATGCCTGGGGTTAAGAGGCGGGGAGTGGTCCGCAGAATGAAGAGATGCGGCTGAAGGAGCAGGTAGAAGCTGGACTAAGAAGGACCTTGTGTGTGCGCTGGGGAATTTGGTCTTCACAGGCTCTGCAGTAGCACTGCTTAGCGCTCTCTGGCCTCTGTGCCCTACCCTAGTTCTGTTTAGGAATTACTGGGTCTGCAGCAGGCAGGTTCGAGATAGAAGGGTGCAGGCTCACAAACCCCTGGGAGGAAGTGTGCTGGGCTTCGGGTAGCGTGTAGAGGAGAAAATGGAGTGGGGTCGGCTCTGGAAGAAGGAGGCTGCGTCCCTCTCACTGGCATGTTTACCGGTCTCCTTCAGGGTTCCTCTGGAAAGTTCTCATGATTCTTACCAACTATCTGCCTTCAGCCAAGTCCCTTATGAATATTAAAATACACACGCAGACACACACTAACACTCATGCACCACACACACACACACAGAGCAAAGGGAAGAATTAGTTCATTGGTTTATTCCAAGAGTTTTAATATGGAACTGTAGGAAAATACTGCTGAGGAGGCTAGAAGGGAAAATTAACCTGTAAAAAGACAAAAGCAAGGAAGTCAGATCTCGTCTCCTCAGAGGCATGTTTCAACTTCTGGCTTCTTAGAAGATTTTCTTCTCCCCTCTGACGGAGACAACAGAAACGGAAGGGCAAATGCCACTGTCACTAGCCATTTGGGTTTTCCTGGGATTTGGGCCATCTGGGTTCTGTCAAGGTGAGGCACGTCTTCAGCAGCTGTGAAAGCCCTTGAATTTCCTGAGTTAGTAAGTGGGTCAGAGGGAGACAGCTGAGCTCCGCCACTTCCCACAAACCCCGGCTTCCCTGCCTGGGCCCCTCGCATTCCCCAAGCCCCCAGCCAGGAGGGAAGGGAGCCGGAAAGGCATGGAAACAGCTGGTTCTACTCTGCACAGTGCTCCCAGGTTGACCAGCCCTCACTCTCCCAGCTGCTGAACCTGCTGGACCACCGTGGGGCCATCAGGCTAAAGAGTGGAGGAGAGAGCTGGGGTCCTGGCAATACCAGCCCCTTTGTCTTGGCCTGCAGCATCTGTGGCTGGAAACAGAGCTCAGGAGGTGATTCAGTCCATCCTGGCTGCCAGAGGATGTGGTCATAGGGTGCGGGAGGGGACCATGGCGAGGCATTGGGATTCCACCCTTCAGGGGGGCTGGCCAGCAGGGGCAGGAGGCCAAGGTCCTTGGCCTAGGGCAGGCCCACTTGTCTCTGGTTATTTCTGAGTTCTCATCTAAAGTCAACTTTATTCCTAGAATGTCTAAAATGAGATGCAGATAGAAGGAAGAAAATCGGTCTGGCCTGGTGTGACCAGATGCCTCCCATATGTCAGTCCCTGGGGATTCAAAGATGATTAAGACACATCTGTATAAGAGCTCCAAACATTTGTGGACACTGGTTAGTCCCCTCACCACGGCCCGGGGAGGGAGGGGAAGCAGCTCTCTAACCTACGCAAGAGTAGCTGAGGCTGCTCCAATCCCCGCAGCCTGATGTTCCCCATATCTCATCTGTACCCCTCCCTGAACAACCAAAGAACTGAAGATTTCCCATCTCACCGGAGTCCAAGGATAGGATGGAAGAGTTCACCATAATGCTCAGGTTTCCCCAGAACACTCCACTCTTCTATCAAAACCCAGAAAGACGCCAGACGTGAGTGTTGCACTGACACACCACCCGCAATGCCTTCGCAAGCCTTTGTGGAAGCCGCCCGCATGGTGAGTAGATTTGTCATTGTTACGCTAGGGAGCTTTCCATTTTCTCTGCACAAGAGCTGTGTCAAGTTCCGCCGTGGGTCGCGGTGCCCCAGACCCAGCCAATAAATGAACAAATCCTGTGCCGTGGCCATGGCAGCTCAGCCAATGAAGGAACAAATCCTGTGCCGTGGCAGCTCAGCCAATGAAGGAATAAATCCTGAGCTTAAAGATCGTTGGATCTAGTGTGCTGGTGCCTTAATGAGGGTCTGAGTCCCAAGATACTGGTGCTATACCCTGCTACATGTGTGCAGTGTGGCTCAGGGTGGCACTGAGGATACGCCTGGCACCTCCCGACAGGTTCACGTGTCTCAGCTTGGGCAGTGAGAGTGTTTGGGCTGGAGTCTGGGTTAGTCTCCAACTGAAAACGCCACTGAATAAGGTTGACTTTCCACTTCTTTGAGGAGTTGAGTTTGTTGGGAACTTTTGTCCCTATGCATACGAGGACAAGATTGGGCCAAGTTTTGGGTCTTAGGGAGTAAGTATCATGTAAGCCTTGTCAGTGGCCAATGGTAACCAAAAAGGTAATGTGGTTAATGGTTGTATTAATGGAGATATATGGTCCACAGTGAGGGAGGCACTGCCCAGCGTAGGTACCATCCACTGTTCTGGACATCACCTTTTAGAGACACGGACGGAGGGGAGAGCCACAGGAGAGAAACCAGGCTCAGACAGGTCTGAATGAAGAGCTTGTCAAATGAGCAGGAGCTGAGGGATGTGGGAAGGTGGGCATTGGAAAGGACTTGGGAAGCAGGAGTAGAGGACGTGCCCTCTTCACATTTCTGATCCTTGGAAAAGTAGTTAGGTATGTTCTACGTGGTCCCAGGGATTAAAACTCAGATCTAGGAGGAAGGGACAGAGAAGTGGCAGTTAGCTCCTGGAATTTAAATTAGATGACTGTGAGGTTCTCTCTGCCCCAGATAGCCATTCCCACGTTTCCTGGTCAGTTTCCTGGTGCTGAGTATCCTTTGGCTTTGCCTGCCCAGAGTGGGAGTTGCCAGGCAGTCTCCATCCAATGTGGCACCTTCGCCCTGTGGGCCTCCAGAGTGTTGCCATCTTCACCCGATGCTCCACAGTTGGCATCAGTGCTCAGGGACTGAGCTCAGTTGGAGGAGTTTCAGGATGTCCAAAAGCATGTTCCGGCCCTGTGTCCTGGGTGCCCTGCCTCGGCCTCATGTGTGAGGAGAGTCATGGGGTCACGTGTGAGGGGAGTCAGTCATGGGGAATAGGGCGCTGGAGGAGAGGGCAGGAGGAGTTGTGGGTTCTGGGCCAGGCTCCCCACTGCTCATCTTGGGATCTCCAATGAGGCTTATGTTCCTCATGCACACTATGGTCCAGAGAGGGGAGCAATTCTTGGTTTCTTGGAGCTTCCATCTCTCCCTTCCATGCCAACTGGTCTTAATCAATCAAACAACATCAGATCCTAGGATACTTATCACCAGCAATAGTAGACAAGAGTTTCACAATGATTTTAATGTCTTCGATTCAACCTGTTGCGTCTGTGAGAAGCTACAGAACCAGCCTCATGAAATTTGCAGTAGCGACAGCGTGTCAGGGGCTGAGAGTTCCCCATCAAAATACTCTGGGGCTTTTTCCTCTGAAAATGACAATATGATCCCCTCGAGGCCAGATGAATCTGTGCTTAGTGACACCTTCTCGCTGGGAGACTCAGTTGCAAAGCAGGGTCTAGTTCTTTGAAACCAAATGATCTCATCAAGCCCAACTCAGCCCTCCTGAGACCCCGGAGAAGAGTTTTCCTTCCCCAGAGACTGGCCCCCAGAGAGAACTCAGAACAGCTGCTTTACTAAACACACAGCTTCCTGCAGCAAAAGCAGGCCCCAGACGTTGTTAGTCTAAAGAGCTCACTTTCCATGAAAATATGGCCTCAACATATCATATAATTAGAAGCCCTCATCCCCAGGATAGTCTCTGAGATGTGTCCTCATGCTCATGCATGCCTGAAGAACCAGTGAACACATTCAAGTTCTATACATACAGGTATTTTACAATCTGGGATGTGGTTCTTAAGAAACAATAAAATAGATGCAAGGCTTTCAAAGTCCAAATTTTCTTTTCCTTTTTCTTATTTATATATATTTTGAGATGGAGTCTTACTCTGTCACCCAGGCTGGAGTACAATGGCACAATCTCATCTCATTGCAACCTCCACCTTCCAAGTTCAAGCAATTCACCTGCCTCAGCCTCCAGAGTAGCTGGGATTACAGGTGCCCACCACCACACCGGGCTAATTTTTACATTTTTAGTAGAGACGGGGTTTCACCATGTTGGCCAGGCTGGTCTCAAACTCCTGACCTCAAGTGATCCCCTGCCTCAGCCTCCCAAAGCGCTGGGATTACAGGCATGAGCCACCATGCCCAGCCCCAGATGTGATTTTTGTTTTCTTGAGACAGGGTCTCTCTCTGTTGCCCAGGCTAGAGTGAAGTGATGCAATCACAGCTCACGGCAGCCTCGACCTCCTGGGCTCAAGCAATCCTCTCACCTCAGCCTCCCAAGTAGCTGGGATTACAGATGCCCACCACCATGCCCAGATAATTTTTTGTACTTTTAGTAGAGATAGGGTTTCACCATGTTGGCCAGGCTGGTCTTGAACTCCTGACCTCAAGTGACCCATCTGCCTTGGCCTCCCAAGGTGTGGGGATTACAGGCATGAGCCACTGCGCCCAGCCAAATTTTCTTTTTAAATATCTGATTTTCATTTACCCTGTCCACTGTCCAAAAAATGACCTTCCTGATTCTCCTCTACACTTCCTGCTCCTCCCTCCCTCCCCACCAGCTGATTACCCACCCCAGTGTGCCCTTCTGTTGCCCCCTCCCTCAAAGATCCAATATTTGGCATAGGCTAGTCTCTTGCATAGGCACAGAAATATAATTAAAAGTATCCTGAGGCCACCAATGATTATCGAGATGACCTTAGACAGGCAGTGAACATCTCAGTACCAGAGTTTCCTCGTCTGGAAACTGCATGATCATAGTACCCATCTCTTGGGGGTGTAAGGAGTAAATGGGACAACAGAGTAAGAAGATCGTTCTGGCACATAGTAAATGTTCAATAAAATGCTAACTGAGCTGTGGCTGCTGAGATTTTTCAGACTCCAAATATCTCTTGACCAGCACCTCAGCAAAGCCCATCAGAGATTCCGTCCTTGGACTGACTGAGGAGTCACTCCTTGTTAAGTTAAATACACTAACAGCCCTTTTTAGTTTGGCTTATTCGTGTTTACCAGAAAACTAATCCTACGGGAACGTGGAAAGAGCCCAGAGGGATTCTGGTTTTGCGTCTGTGGAACGGGAACCTCACAGGGCTGTTCCAGGGATCAGTGTACATGGAAAGAGCCCAGAGGGATTCTGGTTTTGCGTCTGTGGAACGGGAACCTCACAGGGCTGTTCCAGGGATCAGTGTACACGCAGCCTGTGACTGTCAGAGGCAAAAGACAGAGCAAACTTGAGGGATTCTGCTGCTTCCCTCCTGGAAGGTGAGTGCCTGCCCTCTCTTCCCTCTTAGCTTCCCATTCCCTCTTCCCACAGGACTCCAGCAGAAGAGGCAGGGAGCCCGGTATCAGAGTCCACGGCACGGGTGCGTGGGGCCAGGATTACTGGGGAGAACATCCCGGGGTACCTCTTCTTTCTCTGCCCGACTCATCACCAAGGACAGTCAGGCATGACTGGAGAAAGCAGAGCTCACTCTGGGCCCCACCCGGGCCCCACACCCTCTCAGTCTCGCTCCAGCCTTTCTTTCCCTTGCTCACAGCTTGCTCCCACTGTCTCCTGTTTCTGTCTGTCAAGCTCAGAGTGGTGATGCGGAGCACAGGGCCTGGACAGCGAGAGGCCTGTGTCCTTGCTCTCTGCCACTCCCTCCTTCCCTGCCTGCCTTTCTCCCTCCTACACACAGTCATCCCACGTAATGGACACCCACTCCCTGTCAGGTGCCAGACGGGTGCCAGGGGCATGACGGTGTCCCGGACAGATGTGATTCCACCCCCACACAGTTCAATCACCCAATATGAGCTGTGTGACCTTGGGTGAGTCCATGGCTCTCTGTGTCTGCTTCCTTCTTTCCAGGCCTTTCTCTGACACTGAGGCCTTCTCTGGTCTGTGATTTGTGGTTAAGCCAACGCCTAAATGCCACAGAGGTGAGGCTGCAATTTTAGCTGCAGCCCAAGGACAATCAGATTCAATGCCTGTTCCTCCCACGTGACTGTAAAACACCCACTTCCCCAAGCCCAATTTATTCATTTTCTATTTTAAAAGCCATAACCAAAATCAAGCCCCAAATATGTGCCTAATGGCCATGCAATTGATTGGCCAAAGCATTAAGCTGCCCACCAGTTAGCAGCGGAACCGGGTCCTCCCTCGCTGTGGAAACCAGCCTCACAGCAGAGTCTGACCTGCCCAGGCCCTGCCAGCCACGCCCGGGACTAGAACAGTGAGTGAGTGGGGTGGCCCAGGGTTTCTCCCCGGGGCAGTGTCCTCAAGCAGGAGCCCAGCGCGTAAGCTGTCTGTTTTGGCAGAGTGAGACTGCCTTCTGCAGACGGCATGCTCACACAGGCGGCCTCTCTGGCAGGATCCTGGCTGGTCTCCCATGAGTCAGAACAGCTGTGATCACTCTGGGAGGCCCATCTGGAACGGCTTTGGTGCTGGGAGGGGTCTTCTGGGCTGGTCTGGAACCTGTGTTTACACAGCAAGCGCACTGCTTTCTTTTATATTGTGTGTTATAAATCAATACACATAGCAGTCTTCCATAAAATGCAGGTATTCATACTTTACACAAGACTGCAAGAACAGAGTGTCCATGTGGAAGATGATTGCCCTAACTCTGTGTTGGGTGCCTTGGGGTGGAGATTTGGGTGGCAATTCTAAAGGTTTCCCTCCTGAATGAGCCACCAGAAGCAGCCCCTGGGAGGGACCCTGTGTGGCACCACTCAGAGCTTTAGTTTCTTTATCTGGAAAGCTGCAATCGAAGTCCCTGTTCGCACACAACTTTTTAGAATCAAATCCAACAAGCAAACAGGTATACAACTTTTCATGAGGTGTGAAGTTCTCATACACGAGGAGAGTGTCATTGTTGTTTTTATTGCAATCTGGTTACCCAAAGGGAACCAACACGGTAAAGCAGGTTTCCCACAAACTCCGCTTGGAAGCTTCTTCCAGTTTCTCCCGTTCCCCGCCCTCTCTTGCGGAGTCTGAGGATGGTACCTGGCAGCCTCTGTGGATTGACTCAGCAGGACACGCCCGCCCGGTTCATGACCTCAGATGTCCCTCAAAATCTGCTGCACTAAATCCAGTTTGTTCCAACTCCTCTCTGGACAAGAATGTGAGTTTGCACTTGTGCCATGAATTAGGTGATAAAAGTGGGCTGGGCAGGACTGAGTCTTATTATAGCTCTGGGCTATGATTCTGGCCATGGAGTTCAAGCTTCATTGTTCCCAGCAACCTAGGGACTCAGGACTTCAGAAATCCTCAGCGATGGCTGCAGTGTCTGCAGTGACAGCCAGTGCACGTCCCTCGCCTGCAGCAGCATGAAACACACACAGGCCTCGGCCTCCTCAGTCCTGTTCCTGACGCCCGGCTTACCTACCTGAGACCCGGTCCAGGAGTGTCTAAGGACACCCAATGCTTCTGGGCTGGGCTGGGACCTAGAGTGACTCCAGTCCCCCCCACTTTCATTTTACAGATGGAAACCAGATGCCCAGAATGAGAAGGGACTCACCTAGGTCACGGATGAGTTTGTGGTTGTGAGAATCTTAACTGCCAGGCTCAGCTGGGTTAAATGGTGTCCTCGGAATTACTGGTACCTGTGAATGTAGCCTTATTTGGACATAGGGTCTTTGCAGATGTCATTAGCAAGTCAAGGTCGTACTGGATTATGGTAGGCTCTGAATTCAGTGACTGGTGTCTTTGTAAGAAGGCCATGTGAAAACAGAGACACACCGAGGGTAGAAGGCTATGTGACAACAGAGGCGAAGACTGCAGTGATGCAGCCACAAGCCAAGGAATGCAGGGAATCAGTGACAACCAGCAGAAGCGAGGGAGAGGCGAGGAAGGGTTCCTCCGCAGAGCCTTCCCAGGGAGCAGGCCCCGCCACAACTCCAGACCTCTGGCCTCTAGAAGTGTGAGAGAAGGAATTTCTCTTGTTTTAAGCCACGCAGTTTGTGATACTTTGTTACGAGAACCCTGGGAACCGAATACACAGGCCAAGGCCCTCTCTGCTGTTTCCTGGAGCAGCAGCGACAGGGACGCGACCCACCTCACGGAGTGCCACGCTGAGCCTGAGCTAAGCAGCTGACATAGATCATCTCAAGTAATCCTCCTGAGAGGCGCAGGAAACGATTGTTATTATCCTCACAGCAGCTCCATAAGGCAGGGTGCTTTTTTCAAACTGTAATTTTGAATAGTAATATAGTCATATATTTATATTTTATAAAAATATAAAAGCTCCCAAAGGTTGAGACACACAATGAAAGGTCTCTCTCTCACTCCACCCCATCCCCTGCTACCCAGTTCCCTCCTCTGGGGGACCCATTGTCACCAGGGTCCTGCAGAGTCTTCCAGAGCTGCTCCACAAGCAAACCTGCAAAGAAGCTGAAATATCCTCCCGCTTCCACACACACGCCTTTTGAAAACACAAATGTAATATGCTATACAGACGGTTCCTCAACTCGTTTTCACTGTTGGTGAGTCCTGGAGGTTCTGTCCTTGTCTCAGCAACACTGGACCTAGATGGGCATCCTGACTTCTTGAAATGCCCCTCTCTGGAGCCACCCCCTCCTTGGTTTCCTTTCACCCTATCGGTTGCTCCTCTGTAGGACCCTGCGCTGACCTCCCCTCCCCTCCCCTCCCCTCCCCTCCCCTCCCCTTCCCTTTCCTTCCCCTCCCTCAGTGTTGGTGAGCCCTGGGCTTACCTTGCCTTCTCCTCACTCCTCCCTATACTCTTTCTCCCACATCAGCAGCTCACGGCCATCTCCACTCACTGACTCAAACCAGACCCACACACTCCCCCATCTTCAATCTGTCCTGAGTCCTGGGGCTTCTCACTCCACTGGAGCCATTTGACTCAACTGCCTTCTTCTCCCCATCTCCAGCGCCATCACCGTGACCCACTGGGGTCCTGCAATAGGCTTCTGGCTGGTCTCATGTCCATTCTTAACCTGCACACCACCCTGCAGTCCCTCTTTGCCAGCAGCAGCCACGTGATCATCTCAACACCTTGGTGGCCGCCCCCTGTCTGTAGGATAAATCCAGACTCCCTTCCCGGCTTCCCAGCTCTTCAGGACGCATCTCCTGCCTCTCCCTCCAGCCTCACCTCTCCCTTCGTGTCACTGGCCTCTCAGTGTCCTGAGTTCACCGAGCTCTGCTCCCTGTACCTGGCAAGCCCTTCCTCTGGTTAGCTCCTCTTCCTCTGAGGCTCAGCTTAAGTGTGTCGCCTTTTGGTGAGATCGCCTTCCTGACTCTCCTGTTATTTTCTATCTCAGTTTATGGTTTGTTTTCCTCATAGCACTATGGCTGTGATTGTGAGACAGAGTGTTTGTGGTTTGACTCTACCCTTCTTCATAACACTATGGCTGTGATTGTGATTGTGTGACAGAGTGTTCGCGGTTTGACTCTACCCTTCTTCATAGCACTATGGCTGTGATTGTGATTGTGTGACAGAGTGTTCGCGGTTTGACTCTACCCTTCTTCATAGCACTATGGCTGTGATTGTGATTGTGTGACAGAGTGTTCGCGGTTTGACTCTACCCTTCATGTAAACTCCGTGACGGCGAGGACCGTGTCCATCTCAGTTGCCATTGTATCCCTAGAGCTCGGCACCCTGCCGGACACATAGTAGGCCTTTCAATAAAGGACCATTGAATGAATAAGCAAATCTCCATTTTACAGATGGAGGACCTGAGGATGACAGTGGTTGAATCACTTACCCAAGGTCGCACAGCAAGTAGAGCCAAGACTTGACACCAGGCAGCCTGATGCTAGAGACGGAGTTTATATGACATAAGTTGTAAGCGAGGGACAAATGGTCATTGTGTACATTTGGCCTTTCCCTACCTACAGAGAAGGAACAGAATCCCACGCTCTCATTGCAGTAGGAACCAGACCTCTCTGAAGGCTTATCCTCCCTCCGATATGAAGACCAAGGAACTGGGATGTTGCCCTTGGAGTGATCTGCTGCCTGCTTAAACATTCTGCATCTGCTGTGAATGAGAGACTTTTTCTGGACTGTTGGTTAGGAGGCAAAAAGTTCAAATTGTCTTGCAGAAATGTGAGCCTTTCAAATGTTCAGCTCCTTCCTTCTCACTGAATGAAGTTCAACCTTTATTAAACAGTGTGACCACGGCAGGGAGCCCTGGAAGGTGAGGAGCGGGGGCTGGGAAAACTGGGCTGTACTTACAGCAGCCGTTCAGCTGCATCTACAGGAAGCCGTGAGTTGCTGCTGCCGTTTCTCTGGTGGGGGCGGGGGTGGCAGGCCAGGAGGCATTTCTCTCCAGCCCAGCTGACGGGAAGTGCATTGTGTGCTAGGAAGCACATGTTCTTCCTTCCTTTCTTCCTTGTGCTTGTGTAGAGAATTTTCATAACATTATCCCCTTTCCATTAAGATCCCAGAAGCGGGAGGGGACCCAGGAGTGGGGGAGGAGGGAGGAGAAGATAGCGGTTCTTACATCTTTTTTTGTTTCCTTTGAAAACTTTGAAATATGAAATACACACAGTAAGCCACACCTTTCATAAGTGTCCTGGATTAGATTCTTGCTGAGCAAATGTTTACGTGGGGAGGAGCTTGAGAGGCGCGGATTTCCCCACTCCACGGATGTTGGGCTTGGTCCCGCGACTTGCCGTGGCCACTGGAATGTGGCAGCAGTCAGAGGACACCAGCTCCAAGCTGAGACCTGAGGAGGCCTGTGTGTTTCCATTTCCCTGTCTTGGGCTCCTGCCTTTCACCCTTGGAGACCATGCCTGGGATGGCTGCCAGTCAAAGGAGACTGAGACATGTGGAGCAGCCAACCCCCAGCCAAGCCCAACTGAGAACAGCTGAACGACTGAACACAAACCAGTCGGCAAGAAATAAATGCTTATTGTCTGCCACTGGGTTTGGGGATGGTTTGTTATGGCAACAGCTCATTGAAACCGTAAGTGTACAGCTCAGTAAATTTTCATAAACAAATGCAGCTTTGCAGCCAGCACATAGATCACACAGAGCATCACCAGCACCTGAGGAGACCCGCCTCCCTGTACCCTGTTCCAGTTGTTACACCTCCCTAGGTAAGCACTGACCTGACTTCTGATAGAAGAGTTCTGTCCCTTTTCCTACTTCAAATAAAGGAAACGTACAGAATATCCTCATCTGTGTTTCTTCCACTCAACATCACAGCTGTGAGATTTGTCCTTATATTATTCCTTGTAGTTGTAGTTCATATATTCTCACTGCTATTGCATTAATAGACCGCAATTCATTTTCCCATCAATGGTATATTAACACAATAGCAATGAGAATGTGTGTATACATATATACACACACACACACATAAATATATAGTATCGGTTTGGGTAGTGAAAATATATATAAGATGTGTATATTCAGATGTGTAGATACTGCAGAACAGTTTTTGCATCAGTTTATGCTCTCGAAACAGCTTGTGGGAGCTTAGGTGGCTCCCCATCATCCTCACCAATACTCGGGATTTCCTGTCTTTTTCGATGTAGTCATTCTGACGGGTGTGTAGTGTGATTGCATTGTGGTCTGTGATTTGCATTCCCCTGATGACTAATAAACTTAAGCAATTCTCCATATGTTTACTGGCCATTTGGATATTTTCTTTGTGAAGTATCTGATCAAGTCTTTTGTCCATTTTTTGAACCTGGTTTTCTGTCTTTTTCTCATTGATTTGTAGAAGTTATTTATGTATTCTTGGTATGAGTCCTGTATGTATTATACATACCTTCTTCCACTCTGTGGTTGCTTTTCTCTGTTCTCAATAGTATCTTTTGATGAACAGAAGTTCTTCCTGGCAATATAATCTATCAATATCATGGTTAGGGACTTTCTTGTCTTGAGTGAAGAATCATGATCTACTCCAAGATATTCACCTCTTTTCCTATGTTTTGTTCTAAAAACGTTTTTGATCTGTGACTCAATTGGAATTGATTTATGCGTGTGCTGTGAGATAAGGGTTAAAATACATTATTTTTCTATGATTAGCAAGTTGACCCAGACCACTTAATGGAAAAGGCCACTCCTTCCCCCACAGCACTGCAGTGTCACTGTTTCGTATTTGGAATCGACAAAAATGGTTTTGAGAGCATGCTTTCAGGCTAGGGTGACGAGATTCACACCCCAGCTTTCACAGCACAGCTGTGGATTTGGAGTAAGTTCCTTCCTACTTCTGAGTCTCAGTTTCTTCGTCTGTACTTGACAGTAATAAAACTTTCCATTTCAAAGTTTTTAAAACATCAAATGAGAAACTGTATGCAAAGTACTTGGTACAATGCCTGTGAATGAATGCTGTAAATGCCTGCTGTTATTATGACCATGACCACTGCGGTGTTCCTGGTGTTAGCAGACCTGAAGTCAAATGGGATTTTCCTGATCTGGGGAACAATGTGTGCTCTGTGCTTAATTCGGCCTCCACGTCAGACCGATGGAGCACTTCAAGCTGGTTGTGATCTTCTCCTCTGTCCCCTACCTATCCTCAGGCACTTTCACTCCAGGACCCTCACAATTTCCAGCCTTTGTTTTCCTGGCCTTTACATGAAGTCGGCAACCTCCTCAAATATTTCCCACCTTTTCCCCAACTCGCTACAGCTCTGCTTTTGAAGCTGTAGTCCCAGCTTCCCTCGTGAGCTGGCATTACTGAACACACTTTCCTGGTTTGTTTGTAATACCCAGCCAAGCTGTTGGCCTGTCCAGCAGGGAACCAGAGGATGCTTTTTTAGGACAACATCCTGTCTTTGTGAAATTGCTTTGTAGAGCAACAGCTGAGAAAGAAGCCTGCTTGGCCAGCGTCTTCGGCTGTGAAGTTTCAGCTCAATGCGAAACACAGATAACATAAGCACCAGACATTTCACACATCAGCCTAGTTAGAGATATGTGATCTTGATGATTTAGAATGTCGTTTGGCACTCCCATCAGCAAGGCAAGTTCATATTGCCACCGAAGCTGGAGCAACTGGATTGGAAGTAAGTTCCCTGAGGTCTGGCTTCTGTCTACGGAAATGCCAGTGGTTTATTTGTGTTTTCAGAGGGCTGCAGATGTTTCCATTGGTGATTTTCAAGAGCAAGTGAACTGTCTTTCAGGAAGATGGCGCTGGAAATGGTCTGACATCCTATACCCTGCACGTGAGGCTTTGTTAACGCCGGGGCCGGCTTCCCGGGCACAGCGCTCATGTGTTCCACCTCCACACATACATGAGGCGTGTGCCGTACAGGGGACACAAAGCCAGATGTTCTGCCCTTCACCGTCCTTTCACTTAGACTGTAACACTTAACTCCCAGGATTTTATACGGTAGCCAGACATTTCTAGAACAAACGCTGGTCTTGTTTTTAGGCCTTTCATGTCATGCCCGTTTTTGTACTCTGATTTATCAAGACTTCTACTGCCAGGCGCAGTGGCTCACACCTGTAATCCCAGCACTTTGGGAGGCGGAGGCGGGTGGACCACAAGGTCAGAAGTTCAAGACCAGCCAGACCAACATGGTGAAATCCTGTCTCTACTAAAAATACAAAAATTAGCTGGACGGGGTGGTGCATGCCTGTAATCCCAGCTACTCAGGAGGCTGAGGCAGGAGAATCACTTGAACCCAGGAGGTGGTTGTTGAGTGAGCTGAGATCGTGCCATTGCACTGTAGCCTGGGCAACAGAGCGAGGCTCCATCTCAAGAAAACAAAAACAAAGAAACAAACAAACAAAAAACTTCAATTTGAGCCTTTAGGGCTATTCCCTCTGGGTGAAGATGGTGTAGCAAGCCCCTGCAGAGTAGAGATTCTCAACTCGGCTTCATCACCGAGGTGTTCTACTTTGATTTCTACCAGGAAACATCTCTTTAGTCTCTACAGGTATTTTAAAGCTAAATCAAGTTGGTGTCCCAAGTCTTCTTGATCTTGTTACCCTGTAATCTGTAGCAAGATGTGAACACCTTTTACACTGACCTTGGAGATATTTGGAAATTATGCCTCTTTCAATGGAGTGACAATTTATTGGGAACTTTTCAACAGATGTCAGAGCCAGTCCCTTCTGCTCCCTTCATTTAAAAAAATTATGTATATATTTCCAATTATAAAAATTCTCATGCCATATATTGTCTGTGGCATTAAATCATTGGTGGACTCATAAAAGAAGGTTTTGTGTTTTCAAAAACATTTTTTATTATAGCTGGTTTTCATGTTACAACATGTCTTTCTGCAACTGCTCCTTAGACCAATAGTTTCCAAGTTTTTTTGAATGGAAAATACTTTCATCAGTAAAAATTTCTAAGCATCTCTTTCCAAGCATGTTCTATTTATTTACCAATTTTGTTGTGCAACAGAGAGAAAGCAGAATAAGTGCCCCCACAGTTTTTCTAAAAAAGCTGCTAACATGTTCAGGTGGGACTTATTATGACAGCAAGACTCATCCAGAGTTTGCCAAATCCCCTAGCATAGATAAGTCAAACCCAGAAATGTCTAAGTTCATTGAAGGTGGGGAATTCATAAAAGTATGGAAGTCTTTTGCTTTCTCCTCTGCAAACTGTGGGAAAGGAAATGGGAGGTACTTACCTACTCCAGGCCAGGTGAGGAGATGGGAGGTACTTTCCTACTCCAGGCCAGGTGAGGGGATGGGAGGTACTTACCTACTCCAGGCCAGGTGAGGGGATGGGAGGTGCTTACCTACTCCAGGCCAGGTGAGGGGATGGGAGGTACTTACCCACTCCAGGCCAGATGAGGGGATGGGAGGTACTTACCTACTCCAGGCCAGGTGAGGGGATGGGAGGTGCTTACCTACTCCAGGCCAGGTGAGGGGATGGGAGGTAATTACCTACTCCAGGCCAGGTGAAGGGACTCAAAAAGGTGGGGAGCTTGTTTAAGAAAGGGAGCGACAGACCTGCCCCCAGCCTGAGGCTTGTTGAGCTGCCTGAGATCGCCTTGTCTCAGTGGGGTATGGGGAGAGAAGTGTCTTGAGAGACTGACAAGCATCCCAAAGTATCCGAGAGTAGATTACATGACAACTGGAGTCTTCCACATATCCAGAGACTGTGAAGATGGGAGGCTTGCTGGGGCTGCCCGGGACTCAGGTCAAGCAGGAGAGATGAGCTGGGAGCAGCCTGCATTGGCATGGACTGGCCGAGCAAGGATGCCTGAGCCCCCATGGGCCAAGTGGATGGTCCAGAGGACGGTCAGGTGTGAGCCCTCTGAAGGGGCATCTCCCAGGAGGTAGCCTGTAGAGCTGATGAGAATCCAATGACAGCAACAACAACAACAACGAACAGAGATGTACGGGAGCTGAGGAGGGAGTTTCACAAGACAGTGCCCTGCTAGTGACAGGGACAGTGAGTGCCGTGTGTGGGTCTCCCCTGGAGAGGAGGAGGCAGAGGGACATCACCAAATAACACACAGACATGTCCTGTGAAACAGACAGGACTTGGGGGATGCCCACCAGCAGAAGGCACCAGTAGCCAGATTAAAAGAGCACAACCAATCATGCGAGTCCTTGCCCTTTTCCCCTCTGCCCCCAACCTGGAGGAGCTGGGGACGGGAGGGGAGAAAGATATGAAGAGCGAGCGGAGGAAGAGTGAAGACCAACCCTCTCTCCCATTCCCTGTCACCGGCCCTCAAGCCATGGGTGGGCCTGAGGTCGGGGAGAGAAAGAATGCTCAACTGCATGGGAGTTAGAGGTTTGGGTGCGGACTGGCCTAAACTGTTTAAATCCTGAACCGGAGACCGTTTCAGATAGTTGGAAGTAACCAGAAAGCTGAGTTATCTTCTAAGATATCATCGAGGAGGGGAAAAAGATATCCAGAAAAGCATGTCTGAAGGCAGCACTGGGAGAAAAATGAAGCTGTTTCTGGCTTATTCCCTACCAAGGTAAGTCTACTCAGTAAACAAATGATGCTAGAAAACCTGGAACTAACTCTCTTCCTTCCTTCCTTCCTTCCTTCCTTCCTTCCTTCCTTCCTTCCTTCCTTCCTTCCTTCCTTCCTTCCTTCCTTCCTTCCTTCTTTTCTTCTCAGGTAAAAATAAACAAAACAGAGGTCCTAATATTATCTGCAGTAGCTCAGCACGTGCAGTCCCTGGGGTGAGCTGGGTGCGCTCTCAGTTTGGAGGCCAGAGCTCCAATGTGGTCTGTTCATTTGGAACCCAACCCGGAACTCGTGTGCAGACTGAGGCCTTGGAGTCCGAGGCGCTTTACCCAGCTCTGAACAAATGCCAGCCCAGACTGCTCACCCATTCTTCAGTCAACACCCATTTCCTGCCTGTTCTCAAGCGTCGGGCTCTGTGCTTGGAGGGTCCTTGATAAATAAAGCAGACAGGATCTCTGCCCTTGAGAAGCTTACAGTCTAAGACTAGAAAACACGGTATAAACACACACACAAATACATGTTTATAAATTGTAGTCAGTGTTGTAACAGTGGCAGTTTAAAAAATGGGTACGGTACAGTGATAAAATATAGTGTGTGTATAGTCGGTGGAGGCAACCCATGGCAAGACCCCTAACCAACCGCTGCAGCAGCTGAAAGGTACACACAGAGAACACACAGCAACGATTGTGCATGAAATTGGACATTTTTGTTTTAGAGGAGTGTATTCCTCAAAGGGAAATGAGAATGGTGTGTGTGTGGGGGGGGTGTGTGTGTGTGTGAGTGTGTGTTCTACTCTGAGTAAGGAAACATGCTGGGCAGTGCTATGGAGAGAGATTTAGTAGGTAGGGCTAAGCCAGGAGCCTCTTGGCCAGTCTATGTGTATTCAGGAACACCTGAGCATCTCTGAACCACTGAGAGTAGCAGGGCGGTGAACATGCCTATGGGACCCAGCCCTAATGCGTCTGGGCTAGGAGCAGACCAGTGGGGCAGGAAGAAAGGGCCTCAGAGGATGTCACAAGGAATGATATAGATTTCTCCTTGAGACAAGCCACCACTTGGCACAAAGCTTCTGCTCTAGGCCACTGTCTTAACTCTTTTGCTCTCCAATTTTTGGTCCAAGGTACGAATGATAATATCACATTTCTACTACGTGCTGCACAACTTTCGAGGTGGCTTTATACATGTAATGTCATTTAATCCCCACCGCAACCTCATGATGCAGGCATGAGTATCTTCATTTTGTGAGGAAGGAGCTGGGCTCACACTCGTCAAGCGCTTTGGCACGTTGTGTGCAGAGCCAGGCTCCTGCTGCAGACTTGACTCTCTGCGGTGCCCGAGCTTCTTCCTCCAGCCCACAGCGCCTCCGAACGCACCCTAGACCTTGAGCATCTTGAGGGCTGAGACCATGTCTCACTCATCTCTGCAGCTCCCAGAGCCCAGCATTGTGAGGAATGCAGTTGCTCATTTATTTATTCATCCAAAATAAATATTTACTGAGCACTAATTAAGTTCCAGGACCTGTGCTGTAGGGTCATTAAATATTTGACAAATGAAAGAGGGGAGGGAGAGAGAAAAGGGGAAAATAGCCCAAGGGCAGCTGGATGTACAGTGGGGCCCCGGGGCTGTGTGGGAGGCGGGCAGTGCCGTGGGGCGGGAGGAGCCCTTGGCTGGCACTGAATCCCTGGCTCTGGCATTAGCTTGCTGCCTGTCATTGCCTCTCCGGACCTCAGTTTTTACAGAACTTTCCAGTGAGTATTTAATTTTAGTCCTACTCATTCTGTGTCATAATGTGATAGGCCATGGACTGAATTATTCCGTGTGGAGCAAGAAAGGAGCCAGTTCTGTCCTGGTCTAAGCTGAGCCATCCCTGCCTGGACCATGGGACCCAGAGGAGTTGGGTGAGCCAAGTTAGGTCCTGGGCTGGCCGCCTGGGTATCTTGTTTCTCCTATAAGATAATGGCAGCTACCTCATAGTGGAGGTTGTGACGATTACGTGTGGTAATGCAGAGAAAGCAAGGAGCACAGAGTCTGGGGCTTAGAAAATGCTCAACAAATGCTGGTCTCCTTGTCTTGGGAGGCTGAGGCAGGAGAATTGCTTGAACCCAGGAGGCGGAGGTCACAGTGAGCCAAGATCGTACCATTGCACTCCAGCCTGGGCAACAGAGCGAGGCTCCGTCTCAAAAATAAATAAATAAATGAATAAAGCCCAGTGCTTTCCCATCGATTGTAGCTCCAACTTAATTTCCAAGAGGCATTTATGTGGGACACACGATTTCCCCGACCAGGGTCCCCAGCAGATGTGGAGAGAGAGGGAGAGAAGAAATAAGGCAGGCGGGCGACCTCATCTACTCTAAGCAAAAGCCCTGAACACTCACTGCATGCAGGGTCTTAAAATAAACATAGTTAATTCGGCCTAAATACCTTCCATGAACATTTTCAGGGAAGGGATCTCCTGAGGGAAAACTTACTAATTCATGATAAGGATAAAGTAGACTCATCTCTCGCTTTTAATGTGAGCTTGAGTTACTACGATAATTAGGTTAGGCAGTGAGGGTATTAAGCTATGTAGTGCAAGAAGTCCTGTTGTTTGTAAAACACCAAGTGCGGTTTCATGGAATGCGTATGTGTGAGTGCACATTCAGGACGGGCTGGGGAAGACTCCAGCGACACTTTGGAGGTGAGAGTCCGCTAAGTTGGGCAGCTACCGGGGCTCCCCACACATAGTTCTTGGGCTGAAAGCCTCTCCTTACTGAAGAGGCAATGGCGCCATCTCTAAGGAATGCACTACGCTCCGTCTTGTGTTCTGCGGATTAGCAAGAAGGGGTGTCTGGAGAAGACGCACATGCGTTATCTTTATGATGTTTTCAACATGCCATTGATCCTGCAGTGTGTCACATGCCTAGAGTGGGCTCACTCAGATGGGAGGGGGGTGGATTCTCCCACCTTTCCTTCCAGTCCTCTGGTAACTTAGGTTGGGTGCTTGGGAGAGGACTCAGTAAGGACATGGGGCCTTCGGTGGCTGTGAACAGCCATGTAGTGCAAAGGGCCCACACAGAGAATGGGGACAGGGCCTCTCATTCCTGCCAGACTAATCACTTGAGGGGTTACCCCACATTTTTGTTTCGAGGGAAAACCCCAACAATGTGTCGACATTTATGAATGCATCTTAAGCAATACTGGGAGAGAGCTGTCTACATTAGAGGTCAATTTTGGGATTTGGGTTTTTTTTTTTTTCCACTTTTAGAGTTAAAAAAATTATTAAATCAGTAATCACAAATGACTTGCTTCTAGACCTTTGCTATTTTATCCAGCTGGCTTATGTGAGTTCCAGGAAGCCTTTGGGTACCAGGCAGCTTTGGGAGGAGCTTGGAGGACCCTGTTTCAGAGTTCCAGGGCTTTGGGTTCCAAACGCTTTCCGGGTTGAACATCTCCAGGGCTTTGGGTTCCAAACACTTTCCAGGCTGAACAACTCCAGGTGATGCTTTTCGAGGACAAGGGCTTTGAGATACTGCCCTGAGGCTCTCGTGTGAACACGGTCCACTTTGGCAAGTCCTTCTGGTGTTTGGAGCCGGAGACAAGGAGACCAGCATTTGTTGAGCATTTTCTAAGCCCCAGACTCTGTGCTCCTTGCTTTCTCTGCATTACCACACGTAATCGTCACAACCTCCACTATGAGGTAGCTGCCATTATCTTATAGGAGAAACAAGATACCCAGGCGGCCAGCCCAGGACCTAACTTGGCTCACCCAACTCCTCTGGGTCCCATGGTCCAGGCAGGGATGGCTCAGCTTAGACCAGGACAGAACTGGCTCCTTTCTTGCTCCACACGGAATAATTCAGTCCATGGCCTATCACATTATGACACAGAATGAGTAGGACTAAAATTAAATACTCACTGTTTGCCAAGCCCTACGTCAGGCCCCTGAGAGAGGCAGCACAGGGTAACAGAAGGAGCTCCAGCTTTGGGAAGAGAAGGCCCTGGATTCATGTCTTACTCGTTATTCATAGTTGTGCAGTTTGGGGCAACTTAACCTTTCTGAATCTTAGTTCTCTCAGCCATAAAATGAGTATAATAATAGTACAAACTTTTCTTCAGAAAGCTGTTGGAGGATGAAATGAAATAATGTGCAAGCCCTGTAAGTCTTCAGTGCATTAGCATCATCATGCATATTCCTCATGAACCTGTGTTAAATGCTCCTGACACATTCTTTCTTTTGTATGTGTGACAGAGTCTCCCTCTGTCACCCAGGCTGGAGTGCAATGGTGTGACCTCAACTCACTGCAACCTCTGCCTCCCGGGTTCAAGCGATTCTCCTACCTCAGCCTCCCAAGTAGCTGGGATTACAGGTGCCCACCACCATGCCCAGCTAACTTTTGTATTTTTAGTAGAGATGGAGTTTCCCCATGTTGGTCAGGCTGGTCTCGAACTTCTGACCTCAGGTGATCCACCCGCCTTGGCCTCTCAAAGTGCTGGGATTACATAATGCATCCTTCTAACAATACAGTCTAAAATTGGGTCCAAAATGGACTTCAGGCTTTTATATCATTGTTTTCAGAGGTATCTTCTCTCTCTTTTTGAAAATAGAATTGCATTTGCCACTTCTGTATGTCAACTCCTTTCCCTAATTCTCTAAAAATCATCTACAGTGCTTTGGTGAAGAGCTTATTAAGTCATTCGGGAACCTGGGAATACATTTCATCCTAATTCATGAGAAGTAATAAAAGGTTCTGAGAGTGGTAGGGAGGGGAAATGCTGTATTGATTTACTTGTCCTATATCATTTCGCACATATTACATAGTATGTATTATTTAGCACCTACAATGCAAGGTACTATGGAAGATACACATGTGAACGGCAGCTTCTGTCCTCAAGGAGGACGCAATCTAGGAGACAACCAGACAACAAAGGCAAAGAGTGTCACATGCCTGAAAAGTGGTGCCTCCAAGGAAATGTGTCATCCAGGGGAAGGAGAGTCGCCTTCTGGCCTGGGCACCACGGAGGAAGAGAAATTTGGGCAACTGACTTAACTTTTCAGGAACTGGGAGAACTTTGCTAACCTTTGGACTAGGCTTTGAAGAGTGGGTTTGGTGGCAAGCCAGGAAGAGGAAGGGCAATTAGGGGTTCAGAGGGAAATATACAGGACCTGACAGTGTCTGTCTGTCTGGTTGGAGCTAACAAATTATGTAAGAGAAAAATGAGATCATTTAGCTGGGTGCCAGAGTGTGAGAAACCTTAAACATCAGGCTGGGTTTGACTTCACTGGGGAGTCACTGAGCCAGTATTTTCAACAGAGAAGTGACATAAACCTCACCCTGAGGGGTTCTGTCAACCAGACGGGAGATGGAGACCAGGGGGAGGCATGCTAAAGCCAAGGTCGTTGGCCAGGTGGCAGCGAAAAGGGCAAGAACTAGAGAAGCGTCCAGGACAAACAGCTCAGGGGACGATCCCTCTGAGTTCCTATCCAAGTTCCACCGCAGGGGACCTTGTTTATCCTCTCTGGGCCTCAGGTGCCATAGCTGGGAAGTAAAAAGCTTGGGCCAGAAGGTGATTCTCCAAGTCCTCCCAGCCTGGCCTCCTCTGGCTTTCTGTCTGACATTTTTGTCACTGCTCTTCAAGCTGGTCAAACAGGGGAGGAGCAGTAGTTGTCCACCCACCGTGCCAGGTCACCCTCTAACCCCAACAACCCCTGTCGCATTCTCAACAGCTGATGGTTTTTCTTTTGTACAGCCTTGTAAAGAAACCCAACTAATTAAATCAGTTGTGTTTGCCTTGACTTCGCAAATGTCCCTGAAACAAATGATGCAAAACAAAGAAACACATCCATAAATGCAGCCAAACAATGAAGTGCAAGAACACATAAGAATGTTCTTTTATTACAAAGGTGACATAGCACATCAGTGAAGAAAGGAGAAACTCAACCAGCAGGCCTGGGGCAAGCGGCTGTTTAGGAAAAAATAATGCTCCATCTCCATCTCACTCTGTAGACCAATATTAATTCCAGGTGATTTCAGAAGAGAAATATAAACATTTCCTAGAAGAAAACAGAGAGACAGTTAATGTAATCTTGAGACAAGGGAAGCCTTTCTTAGCCTGACACCAAAGCAGTTACAATAAAGGCAAGGATTAATAGATTTGACCATATGAATTTTTATTATTATTATTTTTTGAGATGGAGTCTCACTCTGTCACAAAGGCTAGAGTGCAGTGACACAATCTCGGCTCACTGCAACCTCCGCCTCCCATGTTCAAGCGATCCTCCTGCCTCAAACTCCCAAGTAGCTGGGATTATAAGTGTGCACCACCAAGCCTGGTTAATTTTTGTATTTTTAGTGGAGATGGGGTTTCACCATGTTTGCCAGGCTGGTCGCGAACTCCTGAGCTCAAGTGATCCACCCGCCTTGACCTCCCAAAGTGCTGGGATTACAGACATGAGCCACTGCTCCCAACCAGATTTGACCATATAAATATTTAAAAGTCAGCATACCAAAGTTAATAAAACGATTTCCCAATGTTGTATCGAACATCTTTTTAGGTGTTTCTGGGATGGGTAGGAAAGCCATTTCTAATTATCTCAACATGAAAAGAGGGAACCCATTAATGACAGAAATGAAGAGAACCAACGTTAGGGGGAACTTCAGGAGGAAAGAAAGCCTTCACCACAGCCACCGAGCAGGGCCAGGAGGACGCTGAGCTCCGGCTCCACCGCCAGGACTGCCCTGGGGAGGAACTGGAAGGCTCGGCTGGCCTCCCCATCCCACTCCTCCACCCTGGGCCAAAGCAAGTGAAGGAAGTCAATGCAGATCCTGCCAGGGTTGCCTTGGCCTTTGGGCAGCTCAGAGGGGCAGGGGGGGAGGCACCTCCTCCAGGCAGATGGCCCGGGGGCTGTCCTCGAGCCCCTCCCCAGGGCTCCGGGAGCCTGGCTTTCCTGTTCTGTCTCCATGGCCTGGATATCACAAGGGAAGGATCTGGTGTCATACTGCCTTCCACAGCCTGTGACTGCATGCCAGGCCCCAGTGCCCACAAGAAACATGACTCCACCTGCTCCAGGGGACAGGCAGGCCACTCTCGGAGCTCGCTGAGAAGTGGGTGAAGTCTCCAGGCACGGAGTGCCGCTCATCTGAGCCAGCGGATTCCCACCTTGCTGGGCTTCCCTTTGGGGCTGAGAAGGAGCCCCGCTTTCCCGGCGGATTGGAAGCTCCCTCTGTGGTCTCCTCAGCAACCACAGGCTGCTGCCGTCTCTGAGCGGTGGTCTGGGGCTGAACTGCCAGGTCACCGCACTGTCCCCAGCCCCGCCCGCTGCAGCAGCAAATTCACAGGCGGCAGTGAATGGTCCCAGCCTGAGATGGGGGATCTTAGGGATGAAGGTGGCGTGGGGGCTAACATGGCTTCTGGGAGGGAAATTCACGTGGTATCCACAGGTAGAATTCACACATACCTGGGTTCATCTGGCAAACTAGAAAGCAACGGCCCAAGGAGAGCCTCAGGGCAGGGAAGCAGAGAAGCCTCGCAGAGAGCACTCACCCTAAGGGAAGAAGGAGCTGGAGGACATGAATGCGGGAGAGCCTTGGGGAGGAGGCGGACACTCCTGAGCAGTAGCTGAGACTCTGATTGGACCCTGCACTGACCCCGTTCACTTTATGTCTGGGCTCTGCAGAGGGTGAAGGCCCGAAGGAAGAGCGAGCTCCGGACCAGCCCAGGGCCATGCACAAAGTGCGTCAGTGAGGGCTCTTCACTGCAGGCAACAAAAACCGATCGGGCTGATAGGAGCTAAGAAGGAATGCTGTGAAAGGGTGTCACGTAGCTCACAAGGCGGCTGGCCAGCAGGACGGGAAAACTAAAAGAAACAAAAGGTTACTATGCAGCCAGAACCACAGCCACAGAAGCAGCCCAGAGACAAGGCGGCCACCTTCTCCCTGACAAAGCCCAGAGAGCTCAGCAGGCTCCGCTGATATTGTCCATCCTGGATGCTGGATGTCGCTGCCTCCACCACCAGCAGCATCCCCATCATCACTGTCACCACTGCCACTACACCGCCAGAAAGAATCTGCCCCTGGCCCAGCCTCACTGCCGTCACTGGCTCCCGATTCAAAGTTGGAGGGGGGTGAGGCTGACTGGCCCACACTTTGGCCTCAGGAACATGGGGTAATGATTTGTCTGTCCTGTTCAGCTTCTAGATTTGTACATTAGGAAATTCTCCCAACATAGGCGGCTGGGGAGGGAAGGATCAGTCAGACACTGACAGCCAAGAAGAAGGAGGAAGAGGAGGAGAAGTGAGAAGAAACAAACAGTTTAGCTGGAAAAAAATCTTGAAGACGTCACTCCTGCTCTCCGGGATTCAATCTGTGACCGTCCAAATTGCCTGGGGGTCATGGGAGGAAGTGGGTCTGAGAGCCCTGTCACTGGCAGCGTGGGCAAGGGGAACAGTCACCATCCTTCATGGTCATCACCATCATCATCTTACGCACTGTCCCTAACCCGGGGTTCCTCAACCTCTACAACTAACATTTGGGGCCAGATAATGCTGTGTTGTCCAAGCAGTCCTGGACATTGTAGGATGTTTAGCAGCATCCTTGGTTTCTACCCACTCGCTGCCACCAGCGCCTCCTCTCCAATTGTGACAATTAACAGCGTCTCTAGACATTGCCAAATATCCCTGGGGCAGAGTTGCCTCTAGTTGAGACCATCGCTGTAAACACAGCTGCCTCAGTCCTCCTATGGGCACTCTGCAATAAAGGCCTAGACTTTCCCTCTGGAGAGGCTGGGCTCCTGCCAGGACAGGAGCACGCAGAGTCCTAGGGCGCCCTTTTGACTACTGCTCATGGAGGCAGGGAGGAGGAAAAGGGCAATCTTATGTCACCAAATATTTACTATTCATTGAGCCCTGCACAACCTGCCTTTGCTCATGTAGCATGCTCTCCCTCACCCCAACCTCTCTTCACTTGCCCAAATCTGACCCCTTCCCTCTTTCTCTGAATTGGCCTGCATCTCTCCCTTTCAAGATGTTCAGTGCCCTGGCCAGACGTGGTGGCTCACACCTGTAATCCCAGCACTTTGGGAGGCCAATGTAGGTGGATCCCTTGAAGTCAGGAGTTCGAGACCCGCCTGGCCAACATAGTGAAACCCAGTCTCTACTAAAAATACAAAAAATAGCCGGGTGTGGTGGCACATGCCTGCAGAGTCCCAGCCACTCCAGAGGCTGAGGCGGGTGAATCGCTTGAACACAGGAGGCAAAGGTTGCAGTGAGTCGAGACTGCGCCATTGCACTCCAGCCTGGGTGATGAGTGAGACTCCGTCTCAAAAAAAAAAAAAAAAAAAAAAAAATAGCTGGGCATGGTGGCACACACCTGTCATTCCAGCTACTCAGGAGGCTGAGGCAGGAGAACCACTTGAACCTGGGAGGCAAAAGTTGCAGTGAGCTAAAATAGTGCCGCTGCACTCCAGTCTGGGTAACAGAGTGAAACTCTGTCTCAAAAATAAATAAATACATAAATAAATAAATAAGCTCACAGCCCTAGTCTGAGACCACGTTTTACTTCTGTGCTCTGCCCCTGCAGTGGGGTGGGGAGGGGCAAGCCATACCCTGCACTGAGGGCCATCATAAGACGTCGCCCTGTGAGGACCCTTGTGGAGAGATGTTAGGGGGACGTGGCTCATTTCATCACGCAGCGCTCTCTCAATTAGGACCCTTGAGAGAGATGCCCAAACTACTCCTGAGCAACTGGTCAGTTTTTGTTTTATGGACACCAGGAACTGGGCCTTTTCCCAGGCTTCCCTTTCCTGGAAGCTGTTAGAAAGCTTGGAGCCAATTTGGGGTGCACCCTCATCATCTGTATATTTATGATTCTTGTAATTTAGTCTCATTCCTGGCGCCATTTTTATGCCCTTACCCTTATTTTGTCCTTTTATTCCTTCTTTTAAATTATGTTCCCTTGTTATGTTTTATGTATTAACAGTTTCTGGCACAAAGCATGGTATAAATAAGAAGATAGATGTAGATAAAGTAGCTCTGTTTCTCTTATATGAGAGCTAGGTATTTTTATGTCTTGTCTGGCTCCGAATTAATATGAATTTACTGAAAGCAGTAGCTTCATCAGATTAATTTCCTGCCCACCGTCCCCACTCCTTCACTCCCTCCCCTGGAATTCAGCCCATTGCCCGTTACGTATGGACACTCAGTCAGTATTTGTTGCTCTGTTGACGACTGGTTCTCTTAGATGCAACAAATTTCTTCCCTCCCTCCTTTCTCCCTTCCTACCTTCTTTTCTCTCCTTCTTTTTCTTCTCTATCTCTTCCTTTTTTTCTTCCAGAAAAATAAAGACAAAAAAGAGGAAACAGATACACTTTGGAAAGAACTCCCAGTGAGGTCCGTCACTATAGTCACATTTTAGAAGAGCTGACACTTCAATTCCCTTCTAAAATCTACAACAACAGTCTATCAAGTTCATGCTGAAAAGTGACTTCAGTCAGAAGAAGGAAAATTCGAGACCAGCCTGACCAACATAGTGAAACCCAGTCTCTACTAAAAATACAAAAATTAGCCGGGTGTGGTGTCACGTGCCTGCAGAGTCCCAGCTACTCCCGAGGCTGAAGCGGGAGAATCGCTTGAACACAGGAGGTGAAGGTTGCAGTGAGCCGAGACTGCGCCATTGCACTCCAACCTGGGTGACAGAGTGGCAAAGCCCCAAGGCCTTCTTGGTGACACTGGTCTTGTCTGGGGAAGTAACATTCCAGCCTTGTCAGCTCATTATCTTTTCTCTGAAATCACCTTGCCTTTTCATCTGGATCCGGCATTCCTCAGACTTTGCCTTCTCCTGGTGAGGCATGTGTTACATGGAGAAAGTAAAATTCTACCCTCAGAGAGTATTTGCTGAATGAGTGAATCCTATTTAGGCAGTAAAATAGGGTCTGGAGGCAAGAAACACAAGATACCCTCTCCACAGGGCATACACCGAGTAAAGGACTTTGTAACTTTACTTCATCCTCTGCATTTACATAGGGTGTACTTCAAGTAGAGGGTATTTAAACTCATAAAAACTCAGTAACGGGGCCTTTGAGCCCCTACACACAGGCCCGCTCCCACACTGTGGAGTGTGCTTTCATTTTCAATAAAACCCTTCATTCTTTCCTTTGTTTGTGCGTTTTCTCCAATTCTTTGTTCAGGACTCCAAGAACCTGGACTCCCTCCACGGTTAACATTATTTGAACCTCCCAACACTGCCGTGAGTTAGACAGAGCAGCGATGATTATCACTATCACCCGTATAGATGAGGAAGATGAGACTTAGACACATGATTCACGGTATAGTCAGGACCAGAGCGGTGGTATAAAGCTCAAGGAATCTGCTGGGGGTGCAGAGCGGGTCTCCATTAAATGTACATCACCCTAAAGCAGAGCCGAGGCCTCAGGCCCTGCAGATGTGCCAAAGACCCCATCACTGCTGTAGGATATCATTCGTTTGTTAGTTTGTTACTGCATTTATGGGCAACACCCATTTATTGAACATGGCATGGTGCTAAGCACAGTGAAGCACATAAAGATGAACGCGTCCACTCCTGAGCAGCTCAAAGTCTAGCCAGGAAAACAGACCTAGGGACAGAAGGCCACGAAGCAAATCGTCAGCACTCTCATGGCGCGTCTCCTCACCAGCACTCCTGAAACCGTGCCTGCAACTCCACGGCGGCAATTTTCATACGGATTGCAATTGTTTCGTGCCTCTTTCACCACCAGAGTATGACCTCCTTGAGGAAAAGGGCAGTTTTGTGTTTATTTTATTTTATTTTTTAATTAATTTATTTTTATGGGTTTTTTTGAGACGGAGTCTTGCTCTGTCGCCCAGGCTGGAGTGCAGTGGCACAATCTCCACTCACCGCAACCTCCACCGCCTGAGTTCAAGCGATTCTCCTGCCTCAGCCTCCAGAGTAGCTGGGATTACAAGCACCCGCCACCATGCCCGGCTAATTTTTTGTATTTTTAGTAAAGACGGAGTTTCACCATGTTGGCCAGGCTGGTCTGGAACCCCTGACCTTGTGATCCGCCCACCTCTGCCTCCCAAAGTGCTGGGATTACAGGTGTGAGCCACCACGCCCGGCCTGACAATTTTTATTTTAGCCTTTTTTTCCCCCACAGCATTTAGCCTGGTCACTGGTATCCAGCTTCTACTCAGTCAACACTTGCTGAAGGGATGACAACTGAGGCCTCTCGGGGCTACAAGAAGAGGACATTTCTGCAGGAGCCATGGAGCGCATCACAAAAGGGAGATTTTGCTTGGAGTCTGAAAGCTGAGGAAGAGTTTGCTGGGAGACAGGGTCAAGGGTTCCAGGCCAGAGGAACCCCGTAAACATGACTGGCCTTGGGTAAATGCTTCCTGCCGGCCAGGCTGTGTGTGGCCTGTGGTGTGAAGGGCTTTACAAGGACTATCTCTGAACCCCACCCACCCCATGAGGTTGCTGATATGATCAATACCATCTTATACCTGAGGAACAAAAGGCACGGAAAGTTCGAGTACCTTGTCCAAGGCCACACAGGCACCACACTGTAGAAATGGGACTAGAATCCACTCTGCTATACAACTATAGCCCAGGCAGGAAGGGGAGAGGTCACTACCTCTTCCTACCCTCTTCTCCTTGGAACTCTTGAAAGATTTTGGCTCCATCTGTCACCGAGACCCCAGGGTGTCTGTGATCAATAGGATTTCAGCCATGTGCAACCCCTGGGGGCATGCAGCCATGTGGGGCACCTGGTCCTAAATGTTCCACATGCATGTGGCCACCCTCCTTTGCCATGCCTTGAACAGCCACTCCGCAGTCTCCCCAGGTTCTCCTAGGCTGTAGCCAGGGAGCTGAGGTGAATGGCTGCTGTTCAGGGTTATGTTCCTCCCCTCCTTAGTCCAGAGAGACCCTGCCTTTGCTCCCCAGGCATCTGCACTCTGCAGAGAAGACACCTTGAGATAGGAAAAAACCGAGGCAGCATGAGAGCAGCCAAAAATGCCAGCTGCTCTCTCCCGGTACAGGATTCTGTTTTCCAGAGTGCTCCCAGGGCTTAGCAGTGGAAGAGGATGGAGCCCAAGAGCTGCAGAGGAGGCACTGGGTTCCCAGGGCCTCTGACCCAAGCGCCCATGGTGTGTCCACTGGGGCAGTGTGCTCAGTTACCTGCTGTCTTCACACTAGGCCTCGCCCTCAATGTGCACTCTCACAGTGCCACAGGAAAACGAGACATTGTGTATGTTCCTATTAGTGACCATCATTCAACATGCTTGATTGTTGGGTCAACCTTATGCACCAGCCATGATAGAGGGGATTTTATAGTGTGCTCATCTAAGAGAGCTGCCCTGGATGGACCTGGCCCTCAGCTGGGCTGTGCTCTGGGGACGTAGAGACCAAGAAAGGATTCCAGTTGAGAGGGTCACTCACGTGAAGCAGAGAACATCGTCTGACTGGTCTCCGTCTTATGGCAAAAGACATTTTAGCAGATATTAGGGAATTCCATAATGGTAGTCTCTAGTATTTATTGTCCATCAGGTGCCAGGTATGTAGAATATATCTAATCCTTGTAACAAACTTGAATTGGAGATCATTGTCAAATTTTACAAATACATAATCTTCAGGATGTTAAGCAGATTTCCCAAGGCCAATTTGTAAATGCCACGGCTAGTGTTCAAACCCAAGACTTTCTGGCTCCAAATCCCACACACTTTCCACTACACATGTGCGTCTCAGCCCAGGCTATGTTCAAAACACTCACCATCACCATCACTGTCATCATCATCATTATCTCCAGCTCCGGCTATATTCACAGTACTCATCATCATTATCACCATCACCATCACCATCGCCATCATCATCTCCAGCCCAGGCATGTTCACAATACTCACCATCACCATCACCATCATCATCATTATCTGCAGCCCAGGCTATGTTCACAACACTCATCATCACCATCACCATCATCATCATCATCATTATCTCCAGCCCAGGCATGTTCACAACACTCACCACCACCATCACCATCATCATCATCATTATCTCCAGCCCAGGCTGTGTTCACAACACTCATCGTCATCATCATCATCATCATCATCATCATCATTATCTCCAGCCCAGGCTGTATTCACAACACTCATCATCACCATCACCATCATCATCATCATCATCTCCAGCCCAGGCATGTTCACAACACTCATCATCATCATCATCACCATCATCATCATCTCCAGCCCAGGCTGTGTTCACAACACTCATCATCACCATCACCACCACCATCATCATCATCATCATCATTATCTCCAGCCCAGGCATGTTCACAACACTCATCATCATCATCACCATCATCATCTTCTCCAGCCCAGGTATGTTCACAATACTCACCATCACCATCACCATCACCATCATCATCATCATCATCTCCAGCCCAGGCTATGTTCACAACACTCACCATCACCATCACCATCACCATCACCATCATCATCATCATTATCTCTAACCCAGGCTATGTTCACCATACTCACCATTACCATATCATCATCGTCAGTGTCATCATCACCATCATCATCATCATCATCTCCAGCCGAGGCTATGTTCACAATACTCACCATCACCATCACCATCATCATCATCATTATCTCTAACCCAGGCATGTTCACAATACTCACCATCACCATCACCATCACCATCACCATCATCATTATTATCTCCAACCCAGGCATGTTCACAATACTCATCATCATCATCATCATCATCATCATCATCATCATCTCCAGCCCAGGCTATGTTCACAATACTCACCACCATCAGCATCACCATCATCATCTCCAGCCCAGGCTATGTTCACAATACTCAACATCACCATCACCATCATCATCATCATTATCTACAACCCAGGCATGTTCACAGTATTCCCCATCACCATCATCATCATCGTCGTCATCATTATCTCCAACCCAGGCATGTTCACAATACTCACCATCACCATCACCATCACCATCAACATCATTGTCATCTCCAGCCCTGGCTATGTTCACAATACTCACCATCACCATCACCATCACCATCATCATCATCATCTCCAGTGTGTACACCAGGGCATCAATGGGTGCTAGAAGCCACAGAAATAAATATAAGCCATCTTCTTGAGGGACAATTTGGTGATTCGTAGGCATTGGTTTTACATTAAAATCAATATTGATATATTAAGGAAGAGAGAACAAGTTAAGCATAATTGTCTGGGGGAGAACGGAACTCGAATCTATGGGCTGTTTCAGGCTCTGCCCCAGTTTTGGGGTCTGTCTTTGTGCTGTTGAAACACTTGAATGGAAAATGTGGAGAGGTACCAGGTTCACCCGGGAAACAGTGACAGGCTCTGGTGGTGAGGGCTGCAGGTTGCCTTGGACTCCTCCTTCCTGCCTGGGGATTGCCTCCAGATTAGCAGAGGCTGGGGTCTATCTGAGGCAGACTGCTTCAGTGCACATGGGCAAGCTACGGTCGAGAAATGGACTGTAGGATCTTTCAAATCTCTTCTTATCTTGTTTTCAGGTAATTCTGGTATTTAAAGTTTTTATCTTCTTAAAAATTTTAGGAAGATTAAATTTCTTAGGAAATTTTAAATCAAATCATGCTTTTATGGGTCAGAGAACTGAGCCTTCCCTTTCATGACCCCAGTGTACCTCTCCCAAGAGGTGTAGTAAGTTGGTTTTGCGTGGTTGATGGGGGGCAGGGGTTAGCAGTTCTCCTCTCCTTCAGTAGTTCTCAAGCTTGGCTGCACCAGATCACCTGGGAGGCTTTTGTTTTTTGTTTTTTGTTTTTTTTTGTGGGTTTCTTTTTTGAGATGGAGTATCACTTTGTCGCCCAGGCTGGAGTGCAGTGATGCAATCTCAGCTCACTGCAACCTCCACCTCCTGGGTTCAAGCAATTCTCCTGCCTTAGCCTCCCGAGTAACTAGAATTACAGGCATGCGCCACCATGCCTGGCTAATTTTTGTATTTTTCGTAGAGACGGGGTTTTGCCATGTTGGCCAGGCTGGTCTCAAAGTCCTGACCTCAAGTGATTTGCCCACCTCGGTCTCTGAAAATGCTGGGATTACAGACATGAGCCACCGTGCCAACCCCACCTGGGAGTTTTAACAAACACTGATGCCTGAGCTCAGTCCCCAGAGGCACTCTCTGAAGTGCTTGACCAGGGCTGTGGCCTGCCCACTGAGGGTATTAAAAGCCCTTCAGGTGACCCAGGTACAGCAGACTTGAGAACCACTGTCGTGTAGTTTTAGGCCAGCGACCAGGATCCCTGGCTCTTTGAAGGAGCAATTTCAAGTAGATCTGAGCTGCAAAATTGCCATCACCTTACCCCTGCTCATTAAGAAAACTCAGAGAAAAATCGTCCTGCTAAAAGCCTGAGGTGAAAAGGTTCCGCTTTTGATGGATGCACTTAAAGGAAAAAGCTTTGATTTGTTTGAAGTCATCCTTAGGGGTTGGTTTTTTTCTTGCATCTATGAGAGAGTTCTCAAACCCTGTGAAATAAATTAGATTCTAGCAGCAAAGGTTGATGAAATGCAGATACTGGGAAAGAGCCGTTTCAATGAAAATCCGGAAGGTCCATGGCTGGCTTCCTTCTTGAGTAATTTCTATGGTTTTCACAGATGTTTCTGCAATCCGATTGCGTCCGTTCATCCTCTCCATTCCCACTGTCATAATCCAGGTCTGACATCTTCCCGCTGCAGTCACAGTCTCCTAACTCATCTCCCTGCCACCAGTATTTCCCTTCTTCAGCCACTCTTTGCATCATGCCCAGAGAGATCTCTCTAGAATGCTTTTTTGATCATATCACTCTCCTGCTTAAAAATCCTGTGGTGTCTGCTTCCCTGTTGCATTTGAAATAAAACCTGAACTTCTTTGGACAACTCATAAAGTCATTCATGATCTAGTACACGCCTACCTCTCTGGCTTTTCATCTCAATTTCTCCATAATCCCGCACACTCTGTGCCAAAGCCAAACAGAATGACTCACGGTTTTCCAAACATGCTGAGCCCTCTCGTGTCCCTGAGGCCTGGGTTCTAGAGGGTTCTAGAGGGCTCTCTATATCTGGAACATCCTTCCCACCGCTTTCTGCTTTCTTCTCTCGACTAAGTCCCACTGTTTTTTTTTTTTGTTGTTGTTGTTTGTTTGTTTGTTGAGACAGAGTCTTGCTCTGTAGCCAGGCTGGAGTGAAGTGGTGTGATCTTGGCTCACTGTAGCCTCCACCTCCAGGGTTCAAGTGATTCTGCTGCCTCATCCTCCTGAGTAGCTGGGACTACAGGCGTAAGCCACCATGTCCAGCTAATTTTTGGATTTTTAGTAGAGACTGGGTTTCACCATGTTGGCCAGGATGGTCTCGATCTCTTGACCTCATGATCCACCCGCCTTGGCCTCCCAAAGTGCTGGGATTACAGGTGTGAGCCACCATGCCCAGCCACTCCCACTTGTTTTTAAAGAAGCTTCCTTGAAGCCTCACTCCAGGTTAAGCATACTCTTCTTTCCTCCCACAGCACCTCAGGCATTGACCTCAGTCACTACTCTTACCACACTGTATTATGATCATCTCTTTGTCTACCCTAGACTGAGGTCTTTACAACACCACTCCAGCACCTAGCCCATAGCCTGACATGTTATTGGTGCTTACTATGGTTTCCAATATAAAAGAGTCAAAATAATTCCCAAAATATGTTCACTTCTGCCCTACTGACTTCTAGCACAATGGGCAACTGAAGTAGGTAGTTTGCATAGACACCAAGAAAATAAATCTGTGTCTTAGTGGCACCTAATTTCCCCTATGTCAGTAAAATCTCATGGAAAAATATCCAGTGCTTGCTGAATGACCAGCACAACGGGGAATAAGCAAAAAATGAGACATGGTCAGATGAGATGTTCTTTCTTCCTCTTTGCTTCCACTGCAATAGGTGTTCCTGGCTGAATCCCTTCATTCCCCATGAACTGCTGTCCCCTGGGTGTGTGGCTTTTCCTCCACTATCAGGAGAACCTGCTTCCCATGTTTAAGGTGGGTTCTTTTCTATTTCCCAAGTGTCTCGGCTGGGTTGAGAAATAAAGGGAAAGAGCACAAGAGAGAGAAATGTAAAGCTGGGTGCCCGGAGGAGACATCACGTGTCGGCAGGATCCGTGATGTTCCCGGAGCCGTAAAACCAGCAAGTTTTTATTAGCGATTTTCAAAAGGGGAGGGAGTGCACGAATAGGGTGTGGGTCACAGAGATCACCTACTTCACAACGTAATATCACAAAGCAAATGGAGGCAGGGCGAGATCACAGGACCACCGGACGGGGAGAAATTAAAATTGCTAATGAAGTTTCGGCAGGCATTGTCATTGATAACATCTTATTAGGAAACAGGATTTGAGAGCAGGTAACCTGTCTGACCACAATTTATTAGGTGGGAATTTTCCCCACCTAATTGTAGTAAGCCTGGGAGCGCTATAGGAGACCGGGACTTATTTCATCCCATCAGCTTCGACCATAGAAGACACGACGCCTTAAAAAGGGGCCGTCTATAGGCCTACCTTCAGGGCGCATTCTCTTTCTCAGGGGTGTTCCTTGCTGAGAAAAAGAATTCAGCGATATTTCTCCTATTTGCTTATGAAAGAGGAGGAATATAGCTCTGTTCTGTCCGGCTCACCAGTGGCCAGTTCAAAGTTACCTCTCTTGTTCCCTGAACATCGCTGTTATCCTGTTCTTTTTTTACGATGCCCAGATTTCATTTGTTCAAACACACACGCTCTACAAACAATCTGTGCAGTTGATACAATCACAGGGTCCTGAGGTGACATTCATCCTCCTCAGCTTACAAAGAAGATGACAGGATTAAGAGATTAAAGTAAAGACAGGCATAGGAAAACACAGGGGTATTGATTGGTGAAGTGACAAGTGTCCATAAAATCTTCACAATTTATGTTCAGAGATTACAGTAAAGACAGGTGTAAGAAATTATAAAAGTATTAATTTTGGGAACTAATAAATGTCCATGAAATCTTCACAATTTATATTCTTCTGCCACGGCTTCAGCCGATCCCTCCATTAGGGGTTCCTGACTTCCCGCAACACTCCACTACACCCAAAGCAGCTGGAGGGCATGGTCATGCATTATGGTCCCTCCATGGCCCACCTTGCCTGGGGCACGTGCTCAGGAATATTGTCCAATTCCGAATTATGATGAGCTAAGATTTGGCGACACATTCTGACATGTTTTCTTTGGAACCCAAAATTAAAACTCTCACTTCTGGTGAAGTTGCCTCAAATCCTTTCTGAAACAAAGCAAGCTATAAAAAAATGAATAGAGGAGAATGAAAATACATGAAAATGAATAAATAAGGACATGAAAAATATTTGGTGAAACCCACTATCTCTCACCTATTCGTTTATTTGATCATTTAATCACCAATCCATCCTGTCATCCAACCAACCATTCTTCATTTAACAAATATGGTCTGCACCTGGGGCTGGGCTCAGAGTGATAAATGAGACAGAAATAGTCCTTGCACTCATGGGCTTGTGTTCTAATGGGAAACAGACATTCGACAAAGAATTTCAAGTGCAACTGGAAATGAAAAGGGTGGTGCTGAGGTGCCCCCAAGACAGAGGGTGGTCCTCGCTCATTCATTCACTCACCACTCACCCGCCCCCTCATTCATTCCCGGGTCCTCACACAAAGCCTGGACTAGCAGCACCACTCAATGTTTACTGAAGGAATGGATGAGGCCTGCTATCTGCACAGCGTGTCATTAACAAAGCAGAATTTACTTGGAAGGTTGACTTGGGGAGCCCCAAATGTAAACTTACATGATTTTTTAAAGCTTCTGTTTTTCTCAAATCTCTGCAGTAAGAAGGAGCATGGGCATGTAGAATGCCAGAATTAAGACCTAATGATGAGACACCAGAGGTGTGAGTGTCCTACTGCACAGTAGCAGGGTTACCCCAGGGCTTAGCCAGAGGCAGTTTAACCTCCAAAGACAAAGAAACGACATTTCCATCACCTACTTCCCTGAGGAAGAAAAAAGATCAACGATCTCGCAGTGCCGTCGTTTAAACAGTAAGATAAAATTCGCCTTGTGCAGCAAATGTCCCATTGTGCCTACGTTACCAGTGTTCTGTATTTTCTCGGTGACAAGCTCTTGTATCCTTCTCTTCTATTCCGTGAGTCCCAGCAACTCTAGCCAGCGCCAAGAGAGCCCTGAGGGATACTCGCCTGTTTGATTTCACAAAAGGACTGGCTTTTGCCTTTTCTGGCTAACCGTGCGATGGAGAGAGACAGTGAGGGTGGGATTTAGGATGTCACTGTGCCTTTGGCCAGGGCTCATTCTGCTGCCAGGATGAGTCACCTCGAAGACAGAGTCTCAGTCATTTGTGAGCTGGGTGTTACCATACGTGGCAGAACTTGGATGCTATGGCAGGAGCGATCAGCTTAGGTCTGGATCTGTAAAAGCATCAGCAGGTCCAGACAGCTGAGGCTCTGTGAAAGGGTCCTATGTGCTTCTCCTGCTTCCCAGCTTAAGAACTAACAGGATGTCCAAGTGCTGAAGAAAGGACCCAGGGAAGAGAATGGGAGACCTGCTTCTAGTCCCAGACCTGCTACTGATGCTCTGTGTGGCTTTGGACAAGCTGCTTCTCCCTCTGGGCTCCGCTTTCCTCATCTGTAAAATGCTCATAGTCAGTCTAGTCCGGAAGCGCTAACTTTTGGGCCCTAGTCTACCAGAAATCCTCAAAGATAGCAATGGTTTCTGTGATTCCAAATAGCCTGATGGAAACGTACATTTCACAATGAAGGGGCTGAGTTGACTAAAGAACCCAACTCCATTGCTTTTGACTAGCATTGTGTAGATGCCATAAATTGGGACTCTCGTGCTCGTTAGAAACCCCTATCAGCAGCCATATATTTCTTTAATAAATCACAGGAAAAGAAATTTTAAACATATTTAGTTTTCTTCATACAAAATTGTTCTAAATGTGGGCCAGCATGAAGGATGGCCTTTGAAAGGTTTCTGGTGGTAAGCACATTGGCGGTCCCTTGAAACCCAGTGATCCCTCCGGCTCTAAGATTCTAATATTCTAATATTCTAAGACCAGCTAAGGAGCCCACCTCGCTCTCTTCCTCCTGCTCCATTGCCCCACAGCAAACAGCAGCCGTCTGCACCTAGGACCAGGCTGCAAGCTCACTTCAAACAAGGGCACTGGCCCCTCTGTGTGTTCAGAAAAGGTCTGAGAAGTTGGTGATTAGAGATTATGATCCCTGATGCCCAGAGTATCTCTCAGTAACCATTATCAACTTACTTAGCATTGCCTCAGTTTCCTTTTCTGCAAAATAGTTTTCTATCTCAGATAGGCATAAATGGACATTATTTTGAATAGTAACAGTTAGAATAACCTTTTGACTATTGGATATTCTACGGATAGAGGCAAGTGGAAGGCAGAATATAGACTTTCAGAACCAGAATTGCAATTCATGGAAGTTTACCCACCATATGTGTAAACACACACACACACACACACACACACACACACACACACACACACAAAGTCATCCTCTCCTACAAGACAGAGGTGTGACCTACCTAGCCCTCTCTCTGAGTCCTTTATTTCTGACTTGAATAAGAGTACATAGGTAGCTGGGGTGTTAAAAGAATTTTCTAGGTTTTAGCACCTGATATCTTGGAAAGACTTCGAAGGTCACCAGCTGCTCCCTTCTTCCAGGTGAAACCAGAGAGAGCTTGACCTTGATGTGGGTACCGATGCTCTAATTCCCTGATGCTTAGAGGAGGACATGTAAGAGGGACTGCTGGACTCTGCAGAGGGAAAAGGATGCGCTGAGACTCTCCATTCCAACTCTCTCACAAAGCTCCACATGAATCCCTCAGAGCCAGGGTGAGAACCCAGGGATGAAGGAAGTGGATACAGTTAGGCCGTTCAAACCAGGAATTCATCTCTTAGTGTGATATTTATAGGAGTTGCACATAAAAAGTAACTCAGCCACCATTACCATCATTGCCATCATCACCATTGCCCTGAGAGAGGAGCATCTGCTCAATGTCCTGTAATGTACAAAAACAGCTTTCACATCCATTATCTTATTTGAGCTTCAAAATCACCCTGTAAAGTAGGTAAAGCAGGGCTTATTCCCTGCTCCCCTTCCCTTTTGAGGATGAGAAAACTGCAACGTCAGGAGCAGTGACTTGCCCACGGCCATCCAGCCGGTAGTAGCAGACACAGGACTAGAACCCAGGCCTTCTCACTTCAGCCCAGTGTCTTTCAATGACAGCTCGGAAAGCTGTGGCCTTACCAAGAGCACCGAGGGGGATGGGTGCAGTGGGAAGGTGCTCTTCTAGGCGGAGGCTACCTTAGTTCAGGCTGAGGACAGAGGAGCAGAGACCCTGTTCCCCGACGAAGGCCTGCCAACATTCTGATGCCTTTGGGGTTGCTGATGGTCCTCACTGCACCAAGAGGAGCAAGTGGTTTACTGATTGGCTTACCCCACTGATTGCAATTGAGCTGAATCTTTAAATTGAGCTTGCCAGAAAAACTGGTACCAATGAAAGAAGAGCCTTCTGCTCTCCATTGCTGGCTGGGGTTCACAGGCCTCAGGGCAGCCCGGAAGAGGCTCTGTCCCCGTGAGGTCAGCCCTTATCCTCCCCTTCCCGAGGCTCCTTCTCTGTAGTCTGAGCAGAGAGCCCCCACTATGGACAACTCTTTCTTTCCTCAGCAAAACCTGGCTGTGCATTTCTTCCTCCTGCCCGTCTCCTTGAAATCAGCCCAGTCTCGTCTCAGAAACATGTGCTGAAACACCCACAAGTCCAGCTGCAAACCCGGAAGGGCCAGCGCCATAGGAGCCCAGGCCTTCAGCTGACTTCTCAGGCACGCTCCTCCTGCATCCCCTCCCTGCCACCCCAGCCCTCCCCCAACCACCTACATGCTGGACCAGCTCCCACTCCACGGATTCCCAGGCCCCCTGTCCCGGCAGGGCATGCTCCCATCTTTCTGGTGTGTACCCTTCTCAGTGCTCTACATCCCACTGGAGGAAACCACCTCCAGTCCTCTGGCTTTTAACCATTTTCTGTCTCATACTTCCATGTATCCTTGACTGCAAGCGATCTCTGTTTTCACGGTTTTGAACAAGTGTCCCAGCTAACTTATGTTGGCTTTTAAGCACAGTTTCTACAGGCCTCTGTGTCATCCTTCCCTTTCACAGAATCATGATGTGTAGGAGGTGGAAGGGGCCTTGCGTAGTTCCATTTTACAGTGAGGCACACTGAGGTCCTGAGAGGAAATGCAATCTGTCCTGGGTGGAGATGACTTTAGTTTTACTGAAGACAGAGGACCAGTGGCCTGTGCCCTAACTGAGGCTGGCAAAGCTTGGCCTCTGTGTGGATCCTGAAGCTCCAATCCCCTGATGCTTACGGGAGTGCATGCAGGAGGCACTGCTGGACCCAGCAGGGAGAAAGATGCGCTGCACAGCAACTGGCCTGGACTCCAGCCTCCACCTTCTGGCTTCAGCGCTTAGCGTTTCTTCATCACTCCCTTCTGGTCTTTCCACTATTTGAGTCAATCCCAGAATCCCTTAGTCCAGGTCTGGTGCTGATGCTACTGGTACCCAATACATCGGTGAGTGAAAACAGAGGCCTATCACCAAGCAGACTGAGGACTTCTTGTTTGCCAAATAATCATGTCTTTGTTTTGTGCCAGCTTGGATTCACAACTTCGAAAACATGTTTGTGCAGATTACAGCTCTGTCCAACCGCTCTGTTGTCCTATCAGTCCGGGCCCTCATATGTCCTGCCTAGCTATTTGCTCTGGCTCCATACGCTAGCCTGATCACTCTTCCAAAGACCCAGCTCTGAGCACGTCCCCTTCTCTAAAACCGTTAGTGGCTCCCCATTATCTACTGATCTCCTTCAGCTGATATTATCCTTCTCTGCACCAGCTGCAAATGTCTTTCTAGCTATGCCTTATCTGGCAATTCTCTCCACTGGGCGTCTTATACCCACCATACAGCCAGCCTGTCACTGCGCCCTCCACACACCTTAAGCTTCCCTGATGGATTGTGTTTGCCTCGACTGTCTCCTTGGCTTAGAATGGCCTCTTCTCTCTCCCAAGCCTGCAGAAATGCTACTGACTTCTCAAGACCTATCACAAATGCCATCTTTCCATGAAGCCTTCTTAGTCACTCACGTGGTGCCTCAGACTTCTTTGTTTTCTCTCTGTCGTCTCGCTCACCTAACTTTGCTTTGCTTTGCTTTACAACTCTGGAGACCCACGTCTCCACTGGGCTATAAGTTGGAGGGCAGAGACCTGGCCTTTTCCAACCTGGGATTTGCTGCTGCCCAGCACAGCAGCCTGTAGGAGAGACTGCGTGGCAAGCATGTGTTAAACAAATGAATTCTTTGCAGTGCTGTCATTGCAAGGGTGTCTCTGGGTTGTCAAGGTTAATATAAATAATTAAGGCTAGTTATTCATCTCTGGATTATTAAAATGAACCCAGTCTCTGATTGCGTGCCTTGCACAGAGCCTTCCTCTAACACCTCTTTACCCCAGGCAGAATTTCCTTCTGGGAGCTTGAGGCTTTGATTATAGAAAAGCACCCTGGGAGGCAAGACCTAGAAACATGTTTATCAGCCTCTCACATTTGCAGTTTGCCTGTAGACGGCTCTGAAAGTGGGTTGCATGGGGGTTAAGAGCTGGAGGTAGGGGCCGGAAGACCACCCCCCTCCAAACTAGCCCGAGTGCTTGTAGATGTTAAAAGCAGCCAGTGTTTCATAAGTGGGCATGGAGTCTGTCCCCATCAAGCCCTTCTTTCTTCTGGGCTCTGTGACTGTGGAATAACCAATCAGGACGCCACAGATTCCTGTGATTCTTCCTCAGAGTGAATGCTGCTGATTCTCACACTGTAGACATTATTTTATTTTTTGAGACAGAGTCTCATTCTGTCATCCAGGCTGGAGTGCGGTGGCGCCGTCTCGCCTCACCACAACCTCCGCCTCCTGGGTTCAAGCGATTCTCATACCTCAACCTCCCGAGTAGCTGGGATTACAGGCATCTACCATCAGGCCTGGCTAATTTTTGTATTTTTAGTAGAGACAGGGTTTCCCGTTGTTGGCCAGGCTGGTCTCAAACTCCTGACCTCAGGTAATCCGCCTGCCTTGGCCTCCTGAAGTGCTGGGATTACAAGTGTGAGCCACTGCACCTGGCCACATTTTAGACTTTAAAAAGTCATGTCCACCAGTCCTCTCACTACCACGCAGAACTTTCATCCCTTCCACCACCAGTGGTGCACAGGGCCAGATCATCCTGGAGTTTTTCACCTGAGTCAGTAAAGGCTGTTTGAGCTTCCACTGGTGTGGACCCTATGGAGGGCGCCCACACATGATTCACACCTGCCCACAGCACGCAGACTTAGAGGGCCAGACCGTAGGAGCAGAAAGGACCCTGAAGGGCACCAGGCCCCACCTCTTCATTCGCAGACCTGGAAACTGGCTGGAGGAAGACATGGAACCATCAGGTCCCTCTGCAGGACTGCTTGTGAGCAGGGCATGGATGGGCAGTCACTGCTGGTTTTTGATCAGGAATTGCGGGGGCAGGCCCCTGGACCCGGATCCTTTCCCTTCTGGCCTGGGAGGCACACAGGTGTGCAGCGTGTGCCATTCGTGAGGGCATCTGGCTGAATGCTGAATGGAGCAAGTAGGAACTGAAATCCAGTCCATGCTCCTTTTTTTTTTTTTTTTTTTTTTTAAGACAAAGTCTTGCTCTGTCTCCAGGCTGGGTGCAGTGGCGTGATCTCTGCTCACTGCAACCTCCACTTCCCAGGTTCAAGGGATTCTCCTGTCTCAGCCTCCTGAGTAGCTGGGACTATAGGCACCCATTACCACGCCCAGCTAATTTTTTGTATTTTTAGTAGAGACGGGGTTTCACCCTGTTGGCCAGGATGGTCTCGATCTCTTGACCTCATGATCCGCCTGCCTCGGCCTCCCAAAGTGCTGGGATTACAGGCGAGAGCCACTGTGCCCAGCCCCACACTCCTTTTACCAAGCCCTATTCCATGGCCTGGCACGAGATCTCTCCCTGCACAGTAAGAGGTACCTTTATTTTCCAGACAGCCACCTTCTACCTGGCAACTCTAGTGCCAGAGTCTGGCCGCATCTACCCAAAGGCATGACTTTTTCTAATCGGTTCACTCAGAGGAGGCCCCATTTTCTAAGTCACGCAAAGATACGTTATAGGCCAGTGGGGGTCCAGGTGACCTTTCCCTACTCTTCAACTGCCTCCCACCTGTCCCTTGTACAGATCCTCCATTCAACCCAGACTTATTGTACGGGAATGTGTAGATAACTTCCTCTTCCACAGTCTCAAGCCCTCGAGCACATTCTTGCCCATGTGTGACATGTGTATTATGCTGTCTGTGTACTTCTCCACACACCAGTGAGCTTCCTAAGTACAGAAAATCTGCTTATTGATCTTTGTTTCTACAGCCCCTGGGAACTGCCTTAAACGTATGAATGAAGGAAGGACTCAATCAGACACTGCAGTATAAATTCTACCTCCAGTATCTCGCTGCCACGCCACTTCTCCCGCTCCCACCCCACCCTCTCGCTGACTCTCCAAGCCTTGCACTTCTTTACAACTCCCCTTGGCTTCTGCTTCCTTGTGAGACTTTCCCCAACAAATGGTTCACAAATGTTCTCCTCCTGGTGGCTTGTGCCACACAAAGTGCGATGGTGATTCTAATAATAGCCAAAATTACTAAGGCCCTGGTATGTGCCTCCCGTGCCAGGGGTTTCATGAGAAGAATCTCACTTAATTTTCCCAACATCTATGCAGCTGTATTAAGTATCTATTGCTGTGTTACACATTACTGCCAACGCAACAATACACACTCATTATCTCACAGTTGCCGTGAGTCAGGAGTCCAGGCACGGCTTGGCTGCGTCCTCAGCTCGGGGTTTCACAGGGCTGTAGTCAAGGCATTGCCAGGCGGCATGATCTTCTGGAGGCTCCACTGGGGAACAATCCACTTCCAAGCTCACTCGGGTGGGCAGAATTGATTCCCTTGTGTTTTGTAGGAATGAGCTTCCTGACTTCTTGCTGGTTACCCACAGCCTCTGCCCTCAGCCTAAGCTGCCTTATCCCATTAGACACTTCTGAGGGTCAGTCCATCTTCACTCCCTGATTCGTGGATGCCAATCAATTGCTGGCTGAGCCTTTTTACACAGTCGCACTGGAGGGCTGTGTGTAGCTGCTGTCACCCTGGTGCTCATGCGGCCGTGCATCCCGACATCTGACAGAGTCCCAGCTCATCAGTGCTGACGATGACGACGATGATGATGATGATGATGTCAGAGGAGGGAGGCCTTCTAGCCAAAGAGGAGAGAGAAGCCCAGCCTGTGAGGAGAGTTCCCTGGCTGGGCGATCCAATGTAGGGTAGGAGGGGAGAAAAGGGTGAGGGTGGGGAGAGGCCTGCAGAAAGCATGGGACCCCTTCAGCTCCTTTTGGGACTCCAGTGACCAGAGGGTCTCAGTCCTGCCCACCCTGGTGCAGATGGAGGCAGTCGGGCCAGCCGTGGACAGGCGGTGACCTTGGTGCCTTTGACTCATATACCCATTGTCCTTCCACCCCCTGCCTTTCACCCTGAGACAACGGCCTGCCATCTGGTCAGATTTCCCCTTTCCCTTTTGCCACCTGAACTCCTGGTTGGGCCACTGAAGCCTTTTGGAGCCCAGGCTCTGCTGACTGATGCCAGGCCCTTCCTCTTAATTCATTCAAATACCCCATATGCTTTTATATCTGAGATCATCTTTCCATTTTCCTCCCTGTTATGATTTTTTCTGGTTTGTTTGCCCACTGTGGAAATTTATGTTCTTCGCCTAGCTAATCGAATCTTCTTCCATTACTCCCAAATGTGATCGTCCCATGATCCTTTCCCCACAGTTTCTGGTAGGCAGGAAATCCTAGTTTAAAATAACAACCCATCTCATTTCTTATTCAATCATTATTCACTCAGTACATGATTTCTTTTCCTGAGGCAGAAGCAATTGCTCAATTTTATTTTCTTTATCAGTCCGGTAAACAGAAAGGCAGCGCAATAACCCCAGCAAACTCCAGTAAGCGGGGAAACCTCAGGTCCCGTTTAACCTTTTCTTACCTGTGGCAGAGGTTGACAGGGTGAGCATTACTCACTTCATTCATGGTGAAATTATCTTATTTCTCCTTTTCTCCAAAGTTTAGGTCATGACACTTCTCTTCATGATGTAAACAAATAAATAGTTTTTCCAAATTTGAAATGTAGGAGTCGCTTTTGATATTTCTCTCCCCCTAATCCCCATATCTAGCAGCCTGAGTCCTGTCCATTCTGTTAGAACACCTCTCGAGGGCCCTTGCCTGCAGTCCCACTTCCCCCACCCTCTCCACCCTGAGCTGCTGCAACTGTCGCTTTGTTCTCACTCCCTCCACCCTTGCCTCTTCCAATCAATACCTCACAGAGCAGCCAGACTGCTTAAAAACCTAAGCCCCCATCCTGGCTAACATAGTGAAATCCCGTCTCTACCAAAAATACAAAAAATTAGCCGGGAGTGGTGGCGGGCGCCTGTGGTCCCAGCTACTCAGGAGGCTGAGGCAGGAGAATGGCGCGAACCCAGGAGGCGGAGCTTGCAGTGAGCTGAGATTGCACTACCTCATTCCAGCCTGGGCGACAGAGCCGGACTCCGTCTCAAAAAAAAAAAAAAAAAAAAAAAACCTAAGCCCTGATTCAAACCCACCAGCAACTTCCCATTGCCCTCAAAATGAAACTCGAGCTCCTCTCTGTGTTCTGAGGCCTACAAGGCCCTACAGAATCTGGCCCCTCCCATGTCTACTCTTTCCTCTCCTGTCGCTGCCTTCCACCCTCTAGACACTGTCCTCTCCTTTCCATTTCTCCCAGAGACAAGCTCTTCGCTGCCTTCAGCCCTTGCAGGTGCAGCTCCCTCTACCTGGCATGCCTTTCCCCAAGCCCTTCACAGGACGGCATCCTGCTCGTTTTTCAGTCTTCCGCTTAAATGTCACCTTCCTTAGTCCAAAGTGGGCCTCCCCGGTTATGCTTGCTTCTGCTTGTTCTTTTTCTTCACAGCACTTGTGGTCTTAATCAGTGGCAGCCTCTCCTCCCCACTAGACTATAAGCTCCATGAGGGCAAGGGCCATACAAGTGTTGTCTCTAGCTGTATGACCAGCTCCCAGCTCAGTACCTGCCACATGGCAGATGCCAAAGTCTATTAAATGGAGTTTTTTAAAGGATTAATTAATAATGAATGAATGAGGCTTCCTTGAATTCTTTCCGCCCACCTGTGCCCTTCCAACCAAGATTAGATGTCTTTCAAATATGATATGGACTCCCTCCCTCCTTCCTTGACTCCATTCCCTCCATTTGTGCTTATTTCTTGAGTAATTTCTATGTGCTCACATTATTTCCCCACCGCAGTGACATATTGTTTATCTGAAGGACATTGTCTCACCTCCTCTTCTACTCAGAATGCAGCTGAGAAGCCAGAAAGAAGCAAAAAGTCCTCCGCGATAAACTCCAAACTGGGAGATTCTGGCCTTTGGGCTCCCATCCAAAGTAGTATTTTCTATTTTCCCACACTCCTAATAGGGACGAAGATCTGCTCCCCAAACCTACAGCTGATTAATTTCTTTTGTTGTTGGGAAAGGGTGCTGCCAAACTCCATCAAATGATGACCACCTTTTTCAACGAAAGACCTCAAGGAAGGAAATTTAAATAAAACTTCTAATAGACATAGAATCCTTACTTTTGGCATATTTATTCATCGCAGTCTAAACCCTGCAAATGCTTGTACACACACACACACACGCATACCCCGCTGCCTCTTGCTCCCTCGCCCACAGCCACAGTCAGACGCGATGGAGCTCCTTCCAGGGAGGTATGTAGTACCTGTTCCCAGGTGTCCTGCTGGAATGCTGAGGGATGCCCAGAGGGGCCCATTGCCGGGCATCTTCCTTACAGGATCCAGGAACGCAGGAGCCTTGGGATTTCTCTCAGGTCGTCTTGGACGGGTTGGCCTGAACTGCAGCCCTCCAGAAGCTTGGAAGAGTTCCCAGGAGATCACGGATGAATTCCTTCAGCACCAACGGCTCTGTCCAGCATACCCGGCCCTGTCAGAACATACACCTGTGCCCACTCCTCCAGGAACTCTTCCACAACTCCCATAGGTCAAGGCCCAGAAATGGAGTATTTACGATCAATTGACTTGTTATTCATTCATCTGCATTTCGCGTCCCCTGTGTGCCTGGGGCAGAATTGATTCCCTTGTGTTTTGTAGCAGTGAGCTTCCTGACTTCTTGCTGGCTACCCACAGCCTCTGTCCTTAGCCTAAGCTGCCTTATCCCATTAGACACTTCTGAGGGTCAGTCTCTCCGCAGGCAACATGCCGGGAAGACAGATGTCGGCAGGACGGCCTCTGCCCTCAGAGGACTGTCTTACTTGAGTTCTGGCTGCACCAGGGATTTCCCGTTTCTAAGACAACGCTTTCTTTCTTAAATAGCCTATCAGGTGGGTTCCCTTAGGGGTCTGGGTTCCCTTAGAGGTCCTTAACCTTGGCTCTGACTTGTCTGTTTACAATTTGTTCACCTATCTCAGAAGAACTTCTGCCCTGATTTGTAGATAGCTTGCTACATTGTGGGTTTCTGCTGGCTCAGCTGGAACTGCCTGCCAGGTCCCTTCTTCTGTCTCCACGTCCCACATCTGATGCAGTGCCGAAGCACAGATTTAGCTTCAGATTTGTCCTAGAAGCTGCCGCAGCAGTTTTTTAGGATTGGAGGCGGATCGCTGTTAGTCACTCATTCTATTGGGATTGTCCCGTGAAAGGAGAGATACGTATTTCCCTGAAAAAGCTCCCCCAATCCACTGCAATCTCATTACAAGTTATTTCCATAAAGAATTCCTGATGGGTGCCCAGGGAGCTGAACTGGTTACACAAATGTTCAGGCATTGAAGGCCCCAAGGGCCCTAGGCCTGAAGGGAATGGGACAAAGCCCGCAGGTGTGAACAGAGCCACAGCAGTGAGATGGCTTATCCATTTTTCTGTGTTAGGTTTCCAGGTGAACCAATATCTCACTCATTGAAGAAAATTAAACTTCATGGACAAGGAATTATGGGACTTCTCTCATAAACCTGGACTTCCGATAACTCACAAAGGCCTTTGACTCAGTTTTCTCCAAAGGCTCTCTGAATTGCAACCACTCCTCCCCAGCCCTCTGCCACCTCTGCCCTTGCCCGGACACCGCACAATGTTGTAACCGGAACTCCTGGCTCCCCTCTCAGTCCCCTCTAATTCGGTCTCCACACAGCATCCAGAGCCATCTTCTAAGCCACAACTCCGACCAGGTTTCTCTTGCCCCTCAATGGCCTCCTTAGACCTCAGAGTAATATCCAAGCCCCTTTGCTCTGGTTCACAGAATCCTTCTAGCTTGGTCCCCGTTGACCTCTGCTACATCCTTATTCCTCAGCACTCATTCTGTTGCATGAATGCTCTGACCACGCATGCCCCACGTTTGCTCTCGCTTCCAGGTCTTCAAACACGACACACGTCCTTCTGGATCTCCCTGCCTTCCCTCCCCTAACTCCTAGTCAACCTTAAGGATGGTTTAGACACCAGCTAAGGGTACCACAGAAGGACATTTGCCCAGCGCACTCAGCACCCTCTACCACCTCCTCCTTTCCCAGCAGCTGGATTAGGAGGCCCTGTACTGCTGTTGAGACATTACCTTAATATGTGCTAATTACCTGCTTAGTTGTCTGTTTCCCTTACTAGGACGTAAAACCTTGAGACCTAGATTCTCTCCTATTCATTATTGTATCTCCAGTGGCTAGCACAGTTCCCAGGCTATAGCAGGGAAAACTCAATAAATGGCCGTTGAATTCATTCATTCATGAATAGAATTGCTGCAATAGGATAAATCCTTGGTGTTAGAGACAATCTTGAAAAAGCAGGTTAGCACAATAAGAAAAGTCCTGGGCAGGAAGGTCATGAGATCTGAGTTCCTCATAAACTAGGACAAGTCAAATCTCCTCCCTGCACAGAACTTCAGTTTTCCCACATACAAATTCCAGAATCTAAATCTCAGAGGTCCTTTTCAGCCTCTGTGGTTTATGGTGGTGAATCATACATGTTTTCTCGAAGAATTACTGCTCTTCTTTTGAGTTGCCTGTGAAGGACATCAGAAGACCATCATGTTCAGAGGAGTGCTCTTAAATTCCATGAAGAGCACCAAGGACATAATTAGAAAAAACAGATGCTTTGGTTCCAATAGGACTTAGTCCTCAAAACCTAATTGTCAATCCCTCCTACTGCCTTCTTCCTGGGGTGGAGGAGTCTCTGTCTTTATTTTCTCCTAACTGGCATCTTGGGGCTTCTCTACCATGGGTTTGCCACCTTTCCCTACAGAGCTGGTAAGTTAGCTGAATTCCAAAGATTGGGGCTAAAAGTATCAATCAGAATCAGGACCTGAGAAGAACTGGAAAATGTGTCAAATTAAATGAATGACCATAAAGCATCTAGAAATTTATTAAAACCCTCCAGAGTCTAAGGCCTGAGGCCCCCAAATCCTGGGCTGGAATGTAGAGCAGCAGGTAAAAGCCTCAAAATTATTGCTAGGGGCCCACAGTTTCCTCATGAATCCAGCATTGTTTTTAGACTAACTGAATATGAAGTCTTGCAACTATGCCTTGTTTCTCAAATGTACAACAGAGCCGCCATTGTAACTAACAACATAGAAATTCACTGAAAAGTAGCACTGAGTTCACACCGAGCATCATGCACTTTCCTTGCTCAATGGATATAATCATGGATACAACAACAGGTACTATCACAGATACTACCACAAATACCACCATGCATACTACAATGGCTAGCGCAAGGACTCTTGGTTACTAGAATGCCAGCTCTGGAAAAGATGAAACCACAACTGTCTTATTAGTGCTATACTCCTAGCACCTCCTTCAAGACTGGCCATGTGCTAGAGGCTGATCGGATATTTGTCAGGCATCACAGAAAACGTTTTACTTTAAAAAGACAGATGCAGCCGGGCACGGTGGCTCACACCTGTAATCCCAGCACTTTGGGAGGCCGAGGTGGGCAGATCACCTGAGGTCAGGAGTTCGAGACCAGCCTGGCCAACACGGCTAAACCCCGTCTCTACTAAAAATACAAAACAATAGCCAGACGTGGTGACGGATGTCTATAATCCCAGTTACTCAGGAGGCTGAGGCAAGAGAATCGGTTGAATACAGGAGGCAGAGGTTGCAGCGAGCCGAGATCATACCGTTGCACTCTAGCCTGCGCAACAAGAGCAAAACTCCATCTCAAAAAATAAACAAACAAACAAATAAATAATAAAATAGAATAAAAAATAAAAACACAGCCATATTTGAAAACATTAAGAACCATACTAGGTCGTCAAAATAATTAACAAAATGACAGCTTCATGTTTTATTGCCTGTTGCAATTAAAAAACATTGACTTTCCCATACATGACTGCATTTGGCTCTCAAAAAATCATCTTGCAAGGGAAGTAGAGCTCAAAGTCCAACAGGCTGCCTGGGGTGGCCGCATAAGCAACCAGTAGTGGAACCTGGGCTTCGGCAACATACCACGCAATGACGTTCGCTTGCAGGAGAATTTAGCTCTCCTCTCCCCTCTGCTAGCTGGGATGGCTTGGCTAAGTGACATCCGGGCAAGATATGGCCCTAAAATAAGACTGGAGCTTCGTCAAGCCAGGTGACTTATTGCTAAGAATTGCAAAAATAGTACAGAGCTTCTTGCATTTAACAAAATAAAGCAGTTGGGGAGGTTGCCCGAGCGGTGGCAGGCGAGGCTCTCCTTTTGTGTCTCCGTCGTCTCCCTTTTTTCTGTCATTAAATAGAAATAAAACGGTAGGGGCAAAATGAAGGTGAGTCTCTGTTAAGTAATTTAAGATGCATATTTTTGTGTATCTTGATTGAGGCCCAAGATTTAAGGATCGTGAAAGATGGTTGAAATACAAAACCCAATGCAAATTGCAATCAGAAGCCTGCTGATTAAATAAAGGTACATTCATACAATGGAATCGGATGCAGTTAAAATGATATAGATTTATGTCTGTTGATATACCATTGACTAAAGTAAGTAAAGGATAGCATATACTGTACAGTGTTTTCCTATTTACCTACATGTTATTCCTCTTGTAAGTGCAAAGACAGATGTCTGGAGTGACAGTCACCAAACATTAACTAGCTCTGCATAGGAGAATTTCATGTGACTTTTACTTTCATACTTTTACATTGTTATGAGTGTGCAAACAGTATGTTCTCTGAGCCCACCTGCAAGGATCATTCCAGAGAGTATAACACATTCCCAAAGGGCAGTGGTCTTTATTAACGAGTCCTCACTCATCATCTAAAGCTACAGAACACTTTCATTCCTTTGATCACTAAGAAGACTGAGCCTTGATTGGCCACGTGGCCAGCCACCACCACAGGGCTCAAGTCACAGTGCTCACCGCTGCCGGCAAGGATCTCCCAGGAGCCGCAGACGCCCAGGCAGCGTATGAGTCCATCGCCCACCCTGCCTGCTCACTCTGGGCGTCCTCCTTGTCCCCCAGGAGGCAGTGGTGAGGGAGGACAGATGGGCATCCCTGTTCCCTCCCAACTAGCCAGGTACCAGTGTCTGTGCCCATAGCCTTCTCCCCAGAGGCCACTGGCCGTCCATCTCAGCCACCGTGGGGACTGACCCTGGCCAGGTGCTCAAGGAGTTTGGAGTCACTTTGTTTTTCTGAGCCTCAGTTTCTTCACTGGGAAAATTGGAATTAAAACACTACCTCCTGTGAGGATCGAATCAGATACAGTTTACTGCAGTGCTTTGTAGACTTGAAAATGGTTTTTTGGTTGAAAAACCGGCAAGACAGCAGAGGTTTTGGAGTTAAACATGGATCTGAATGTGGTCCTGTCACAAACTGACTATGTGACTTGGGGAAGCTAAACATCCTCTCACAGCCTCAGTTTCTGGCCTTTAATACGGGGTTCTCCTTTGTCCTACCACCAGCCCAAAACCCTTCAGGAGGAACTGTGATTTGTTAAGCTCCAGAGAACCAAGGCTCAAATGAAACCTTCTTAAGAGTAATTATGCAGATGTTGTGGGGGTGGGGGATGCCTCATGGCTAGAACCCAACTTCCCCCACTTTGTTTTTATTTTTACACCCCTGAAGTCCAAAACCAGCTGTCTGAATCACTTGCAAACAGAGCCAAAACTATTTTCATGCGTCATAGGAGGCTGCAGGCTCCAGCCACACCTCAGGATGGTGCACTAAAAATATCCTCCCAGCGCTATTTTTAAGGCCCTGCAGCCTGCTCACCCCAGGCCACGGGAGCGGAGCCCTCATCACACGCACGCAAAGGCACCAAGTTAGGGCCTGATGCCTAGTGGGCCCTTGGGTCAGTGAGGCACTGCGCGTAAACCCCACACTCTCCTCCCTGCCCACAGTGATTGCCCTCTGTGTAAAGGCCTCTGCCGCAGGTGCAGACTCATCCGTCTCTGGATACCTGCCAGGCACCACAAAGCCCACTGCGATGGGACCACTGTGCCCAGCTGTGCATCCCAGTTCCACACTGGATATTCTCAGAATCAACAGCACACAGCATCTGCCCAGCTGGGACACTGGGTACTCACCCTTCACGTGTGAACAGTCACTTATCATTTCCAAAGCATGTTCATAGCCGTGACCTTCTCTGACCCCCACTGCACTTCTGCCAAATTGATATTATTAGCCCCAAGTTACGGATTCAGAAATGAAAGTGGTATGTGTGCGTTTCTCACAGCACTGTTATGCAACAGAATGTAAATGAACTTCTCTGGTGTGACGGGAGGTAGGATGACCTCGGATTAGCCGACATTGGCTCAGAATTTCTTCTTGGTGTCCTACATATTGGCCACACCCACCTTCCCTTGTAGTCAAACCAGTCACCATTCATTCATTCATTTGCAAGCATTTTCCCAGCATGCACTCTGGGCCAGGCCTTCTCAGAGATAAATGACATCTTCCCTGCCCAGGGGAGGTCATGGTGCCAGGACAGAACTCCAGGGCATGGTGGGCACAGGGTAGCAGGAGAAGGTAAGAAAGGCTCCAGGAAGGGAGCCGTCCCTTTGGGCATCTGAGGGCTGAGCAGGAAACAGAAACGCCGTCCACACAGGAGCAGCTTAGGCAGGAGAGCAGGGAGCATGTGGGAGCCTACAGCAGGTCAGAGTGGGAGTGGGCAGGAGGCAGGGACCGGGGGCTGGACCAGAGCAGGGCAGAGCGGGAGGTGCAGGGCTGCCTGAAGGCCACGGGGAGCCACTGGGGGGGGTTCCAGCCGTGGAGAATGTGATCGTCGGTGGGTGTTGGCGCCGTCCCTGTGGTAGCTGTGGGGGGGGGTTCCAGCAGTGGAGAATGTGATCATCGGTGGGTGTTGGCGCCGTCCCTGTGGTAGCTGTGGGGGGGGTTCCAGCAGTGGAGAATGTGATCATCGGTGGGTGTTGGCGCCGTCCCTGTGGTAGCTGTGGGGACGGCGGCGAGCAACAAGGCTGTAGAGCAAGAGGCCAGATGCAGGTCGTACAATAGTTCAGGTGAGACAGGATGGGGCTGAGGCAGGTGGAGTGAGACAGGATGAAGGAGTCAGTTCTAGAAGTCCTTAGAAGTAATTACCAGGTAGGATGAAAACAAGCGACGGGGCTTAGACCAGTTGGATGCACAGGGCAGGAGAAAAGAAGAGTCCAGGGTAAGCCCAGGGCTGGGTCTGGGTGACTGTGAACAGATGAATGCCATCCACGGAGTGAGGGCGCACGGGGCAGGAGCAGGTGCAGGCAACAACAAGCTTGCTTTGCATCTGTCACAGTGGGGGCGGGGCCCGTGGCTATCTAAGCAGCACTGATAAGCAGCAAGTCAGGTATACAGTTGTGGGGCTCGGGAAGAAATCAGGCTTGCATCAAACCTTTTGGAAGGTGGTAAGGAGTTGAAGAAGCCTCTAGAACAGTGGGTCTCAACCCTCTTTCATCAAAATCAACTGGGCAGCTTTAAAAAAACAACTGATATCTGGGTCCCATCCCCAGACATTCTGATGTGATTACTGCATTTCTGTACAATGGGCCCTGGCATTGGTATATTTTTAGTGACCCCAGGTGCTCCTTCTGGTGTGTAGCCAGGGATGGACACACTGCCACAGAGACTCGATGATGGAGCAGAGGTGGCCGGGGGCAGGCCCGTGGTGCACACCAACAGGGAAGGGCTGGGGAGGGAAGAGAGCCCCAGTAGGGCCGAGGGCACCAGGAGAGAGCATGATCCCGGAGCGGAGCAGCAGGAGCGGGATGTCAGGAAGGCAGTCCTGCGCGCAGCATCAGATGCTGCAGGAAGAACCAGGCGGTGGGAAGACTGAGGAGTGTCTCTGGCATTTAGCGTCTAGGAGTCTGTCAAGGTGACTTGGGTCAGGACAGGCTCCAAGCTGGGGGAAGGCAGCTGATGAGGGTGGCAGACTAGCCCAGACTTCAAGGAGAGCGGAAGGGGAGTAAATGAAGACACCAAACATGAAGCACTCTTTTAGGAAACTTGGCTGTGAATAGAAGCAGAGGAAAGAAGAGGAGAAGGAGGTATGATTGGACAGATTTGAGGATGCTTCTGTTCCAAGCATAAAGATGCAAGAGGGGTAAGTGGACAAGGCCTTGAATGATGGGCAAAGTGAAGTTCATAGAGGGTGGTCCAGCTGAGGGACCTGGGTTTCAGGGCTCACTGCAGAGATCACCCCTAGGAGGCGGGCTGCTTTCCCCCAGCGGGGCTAGGACCTGAGATCGTGTCACCTGCCCTCCATACAGCCCTGCACCTGCACCTGTGCCGTGGAGTGTGTTGATGCGTGGGCAGGCGCTGCTCTTTCCTCTGCCCTCCAGCCCCACAGCTAGCCCTCTTTCTCATGCCTGCCTTCCACGGCCTGGCCCCGCTGCTGGAGCCGCACACGCCAGGCTCTGCTTAAATACGGACGACTCCACTACCTTTTGCTCCACTCCTCACCCCCAGAACTGTTGTTGTTGTTTACCAACTATGAAGGACCCACCATAGGTAGAGAACCACGTACTTTGCACCCTTGGAGCCCCTGCTTTAAGACCTCCACAGTCTACTTATCTAATATTTATTGCATAAATTCATACATATGTACATGTACAAACATGAAAGCAATGACAAAAATGCATTTCCAATTATACATATGCCTAATTGTGCATGCTCACCACAGGGCAGACACAGACGCCTCCAATGGGCGCACCTATGTCACCAAGACCTCCCTGCAGGACCCGGCTTGGCTACTCTGTGAGTGGCTCTCACGGCCTAGAAAGAAGCCCTCACTGACACAGGCCCAAGACCACCCACATTTCCCAACACATTCACCCGAGTTTAGGAAAGGCCACGACTCACCTCCAGTCACCGAACTCCAAGCCTTTCTGACATGTGGTCAAAGGGAAAGAAATTTGCCACTGCATTTTGGAATTTATGCATCACGGAGCTCAGTTTTTGTTTTCCCAGTAAATGGCTTTTAGAAGATAACAGGAAGAGGTGTCTTTCCAATGCTCACCCTTTTTCCCAGTTTTGCTAAAGAAACATCTGGCACCATCAGTGACTCAGTTTCAACTTGCAGCTTTAATTTCTTCATTTACAAGAGCTATAAAGAATGGCCAGCAAAGCAGTCACTCCAGTATTTTTAAACTTACACTACTAATGCTTTTGTCTACTAACAAGTGGTATTGAGTATTTGAAAAAAAAAAAAAATCCAAACTCAGTATCTATTTCAATACATTCTTAACTCAGTACATTTCAATACATTCTTAACTCAGTACATTTCAATACATTCTTAAGGAAAAATTTCTGACACGTGAATTGCTCTCTTTAAGTAAAAAAGGTTCTTAGTTCTGAATTCTAGGTAAAAATAAGTATGAGGATGCTAGTAAAAGGCTATCCTGAGATGTAGCTTTTTTTTCCCACCCTGTGTGAGGCTTTGGTTGAGAAAGACATACTGTCCCTGCTGTCTTCGAAGGACAGTGAGAAGGAGTCGTGTTCATGCCATCAATAGCAAAGCACCCACTCGCACACAGAGACACTGTACTATGGTGGATTAAAATGGTAAACTGGAGTCATCTTAGCTCAAGGCCGGATTTCTTAGAGAGTGAGGGACCCTGGACCCTGTGTGCATCAGCCCTATAAAGGCCATTTGAGTCCCCCACGCCACCCCACCTCACCCCACCCTCTGCTTCCCTCAACCACAAACCCCATCCCTGATCCTGGTGAGTCTCCTGCATTACAGACTGTTCCAGGCCTCCAGGCTGCCTTTTTTTTCTTCCTCTGTGACTCTTCTGACCCTGATTGTTGGGACAATGTGGGGAGGATTCACTCCCTTAGGATAAAGAATGGGAGCCCAGTGGGGTTACCACTTCCTATCTTAGAAGGGCATCTGGAAACAGATATTTCTAGAACTGTGGGATCTTCTTGCGGGGCAGGCTTGCCTCTTGAGAGCCCAGAGGGAGAAAAGATAGCAGGTTTCAACTCACCACTAGCAAGAATAGTGCTTACAGGCACCTTGGAAGGTGGTGAGCTCCCTGTGCTTGGGAGACTCAAGCAGAAGCGGTAGGGCTGCTTGTTAGGGACGTCCCACAGGGAATGCTCTTCATCAGGACTTTGTGGCCATTCCTGCATGGTGTGAGGTGAAGCCCGGGCCAGCCTCCCCTCTTCTCCATGGTTCTCCTTTGCATTGCACAGACAGGACTCACTCAAGACTGTCCAAGACTCTCAACACTTAGCTGTTCTCCTCCCTGTCCAGCCTGTGACCACAGCTCACAAAAAGTGACCGGAGCCCTCACCGGTGCTGAGTTACAAACTGAGGTCCTGGCTTTGAGCATATGAAAGGGGTATGAATAGCTTTGCTTTACTAACGAGGAAGCAGGGTTTACAGAGGTGACATAGCTAGCTGGTCAGTGGGAGTTTGGCCCAGGCTCCTGACCACTAGGCCACAGTAATTTTTTAATGCATTCTTAGGTAAGGCAAAGACCAATGTATATAATCACTCCATCTAATGTAACTTGTTTGTAAACCAATTTTTTCTTTATTTATTTATTTTTTTCTTCTTTTGAGACATTGTCTCACTGTTACCCATGCTAGAGTGCAGTGGAGCAATCACAGGTCACTGCATGAATCTTCACCCCCCGGGCTCAAGCGATCCTCCCACCTCAGCCTTCTGAGTAGCTGGGACTACAGCACGTGCCACCATGCCCATACCCCACTAATTTTTATGGTTTTTGTAGAGGTAGGGTTTTGCTATGTTGCCCAGGCTGGCCTCGAACTCCTGGGCTTAAGCAATCTGCCTGCCTCGGCCTCCCAAAGTGCTGGGATTACAGGCGTGAGCCACCGCGCCCAGCCTAAACCAAATTTTTGAACACATTTCCCTAAAATGCTATTTAATGACACACGGTTTTATCCCCATTTCCCATCCATAGGATTTTTGGTTTCTTGCATTCTTCACTTCCATTATAGGACGTACCGACGAGGGATTAGCAGACTTCTGGGAGTTGTACTACCCGATAGTCGTCCGTTGGATTCTGTAATCCGTCCTCTCACCCCTTCCTGGGGGCATTCTGTGGAGGACGGCGAGGCCCGCGTGTACACCCGCACGCTGAGCAGATGAAAACTCGCCTGTTTCCACACATGGCGTGAGCTCTCCGGGGAACAAGAAACATTCTGGGTGGTCTTGGATCTTACATCTCAGGTCAGGGATCTAGAAGTAATCCAGATTGGACAGGCGGGAGCAGTCGGGTGGGTCCAGATTGGACAGGCGGGAGCTGTCGGGTGGGTCCGGATTGGACAGGCGGGGACGTGGGGCAGGTCCGGATTGGACAGGCGGGGGCCGTTGGGCGGGTCCGGATTGGACAGGCGGGGACGGTGGGACGGGTCCGGATTGGACAGGCGGGGACCGTGGGGCGGGTCCGGATTGGACAGGCGGGGACCGTGGGGCGGGTCCGGATTGGACAGGCGGGGGCCGTCGGGCGGGTCCGGACTGGACAGGCGGGGCCCGTTGGGCGGGTCCGGATTGGACAGGCGGGAGCACTCAGGCAGGTCCGGATTGGACAGGCGGGAGCCGTGGGGTCCGGATTGGACAGGCGGGAGCTGCTGGGCAGCTCCGGATTGGACAAGCGGGAGCTGTGGGGTCTGGATTGGACAGGCGGGAGCTGTGGGGTCCGGATTGGACAGGCGGGAGCTGTCGGGAGAGGCCGTGTCGCGTTAGCTCTCAGGTGTCAGTGCTCCCAGAACTAGTCCAGAATGGAAGAGAGAAACCCAAAGGATCTGGCCTGGGAGAGGCAGAACCACCTGCAGGGAAATCTTATGTGTTTTATTTTTATTTTATTATTTTTTCGAGACCGAGTCTTGCCCTGTCGCCCAGGCTGAAGTGCAATGGTACGATCTCAGCTCACTGCAGCCTCCACTTCCTGGGTTCACGCCATTCTCCTGCCTCAGCCTCCCGAGTAGCTGGGATTACAGATGCCCGCCACCACACCAGGCTAATTTTTGTACTTTTAGTAGAGATGGGATTTCACCACGTTCGCCAGGCTGGTCTCGAACTCCTGACCTCAGATGATCCACCCACCTTGGCCTCCCAAAATGCTGGGGTTACAGGCGTGAGCCACGGCACCTGGCCGGGAAATCTTAACTCGAGGAACATGGAATGCTCCAAAAACAATGCTGGGTGATGATGAGCTTACTGTTTAAAAAAACCAAACAACTAGGTAAGGAGATGAACCTCAGTCTTAGAGCATCAGCAGCCATAACACAGGAAGGATAACCTGGAAGAGACTTTACATAAGTAAGCTTAGGAGAGTGAACTTGACGTAAGTAAGCTTAGGAGAGTGAACAGGGGTGAGAAGGGGGCCTGGCGAGTGCAGCCAATGTTTTCGGGAAGTTTTACTGTGAAGAGGAGCAGAGCCAGGCAGAAGCTAGTCAGAGATGGGAGAGGATGGGGAACTGTGTGTTACAGGAATGACCAAGACCGAAGACAGGGAGAGAGTGGAGCTGAAACCTAGAGTGGGTGAGGAGAGGGCTTCGAGAGGGAGGTGAGGGGGTCTCTGTGGGCGGGGGAAGGCTGCTTGTCCATCAGAGCCCGAGGGAAGAAGCTGGTGCAGATGGAGGGATGGTTCCAGCATTGGGAGAGGGACGATGAGGCTGTTTCTCCCTGATGGCTGCTATTAAAGACATGAGACGAGGTTACCTGGTGAAAGTGACAGAGTTTGAGGAGAAAGGGTAAAGTGTGCAAGTATTCCCTTGCAGAGGGGACAGCAAGCTTTCCAGAAGAACTTCCAAGGGTCTTCGGACAGCATGGAGGTGTGTGATTGTGAATGCAACGGAGGAGACTGGGCAAGAGAATTGAGGGCATTTTCAGGCAAGCAGTGATAACACCAGCTTATTGTACGGTGAATGCCCAGAGAACAAGCCAGGCACTTTGTCAGAGGACCCCCAGATGCCAGTCGCTCAAGGTCTGTTCCTGTCATCTGTTCAGTTTCTCTAGAGAGGCAGAGCCCAGTCTCCCGGAGGGCACGCGCCTGGCTGCAGCTACTCCTCGGCAGGGTAGGGACAGGGGCAGAGTCTCAATGTCCATTATGTAGATTTCACTGAATCCTCGTTTGCAGCCTGTGTGGCACCCCACTACCCTCCATTGATCCTGGTGGCCCTAACGTCAAAGCCCCTTCTGTTAAACTTATTTAGAAAATGAATCTCCATTCTCCTGCTGGCTCTGGCGGGAAAGGGCTGGGGAGAGAAGGAGCGTGAGTCTCTGTGTGAGGTGGGGTAAGGAGCATGCACGATCAACCCACAGGCAGACTTGAAAATAGTACCCCCCTCTTCTCCTGTCTGAGACACATCCTGACCTCTGCAAGTTGGGCAAGACGCTAGTTTAGGCCCTAGACGTGGCTCCCAGCCATTTGATCCAGAAACTCTGTCATCCCATGTGTCTGTCAGAGTCTGGAAGGGGCTGCAGGGGCTGCTGCTAGCACAGCCCCTAACCCCATGGATTTCCCCACCTGGAGCTGGAGTAAGGCCTACATTGGAGCCATCTGAAGTGCAGGGTTGAGGTAGAGACTTGGACTGCCCAGCTCTATAGAAGATTCTGCATCTAACTTTCACTTGACTGGAAAATCAAGAACAACTCACTTTCCCTGTTTATTCTGCGCTTATAAAATGGGAACTGCTCATTCACACAGGGAACAGGGATATAGCTTTGTCCCCTCATCGAGATCACAAAACAGATTAAAACAGTCCTGGAGAATACCACCTTTCCCAGTATCTGCTAGACTCATAACCCATTGAGAGTAGTGTGCTAAGAGGTTCTTTGCCTTTCCTGCTGAAAGTTTTATGTCCCAGTAGGCGGAAGAGGTGAGTGCCTTCAGCTCCCTGCTGGTTATAAAAGTCAAGCCGATAATGTAAATAATTCTTACGCCGGATTATTTGCTTGGCTTCTGACCACAGTCCCAGGTTCCCACTGGCAATTATATCTAAGTTGCCTTCTCCTACGCATAAAATAACACCTGTCTAGGTTAATAGCTATCCCTCTAAACTATAACCAAATATGCTCGTACACCCAAACTTAGACAACTTTTACACATACTAAATCTTCACCACCTGTGTATAAACTATAAACTAAAATACTAACTTAACACAGTCTAATAAAACCGCTCTAAAAGTCTACCCCCCAGGCAATAGTCAATAAAACTTTCAAACAAAACTAACTTTAATTCTTTGAAAGCTTGTTTCTTTCTTTAGTCAACAAAAGGTAATGGAGCCAAGCGATGGTGTGTCTGGACAGATGGAGCAGCAGGAAGAGGCAGACCTTTACCCCAGGGGAAAGCAGCGGGCCAGGAGTCAGAATGCTTAGGGTTTGCGATTTCCCTCTTACCAGCTAGTGACTGCAGGCAGATCAAAATCCATAAAGCGGGGCAGCTTTGGAGTAGTCTAAGCTTGGGTTTGAATCCTGGTTCTGCCACTCACTCTATGTGTGACCCTAGACCTTGGAGAGTTAAGCTGTCTAACCCTCGCTTTACCTATTATTAAAATGAGGAATGATAGCACCCTTCAGTTACCGGGTGGCTGTGAGGATGAGATGAGCTTATGCTTGTAAGGGACTTGGCACCATGTACGGCACTTAGGAAATCCTCCAGTAAGGGTTCTGATGATGATGAAAGTGATCCTAACGAATAGAACAGAGACTGAGAGCTCAAAAGAACATCTCACCTCGACTCAGTTTGCTTACCTATAAGATGGGAACACTGCTTTAATCCCTACCCAGTTTTCCTCACATTGGTGTTTTGGGAATCAAATGAACTGAAGCAATGGTCCCAAGTACAGATCTTCGCAGAGTTGTCAGAATATGACACAGTTTTCACCAATCTGAATAATGGGGAAATGAAAAAAATAACAATGTAGTAAATGGTTTTTTTTTTTTCGGAGATGGAGTCTCACTCTGTCGCCCAGGCTGGAGTGCAATGGCGCGATCTAGGCTCACTGCAACCTCTGTCTCGCAGGTTCAAGCGAGTCTCCTGCCTCAGACTCGCGAGTAGCTGGGATCACAGGCACCTGCCACCACGCCCAGCTAATTTCTTTGTATTTTTAGTAGACAGGGGGTTTCACCATGTTGGCCAGGCTGGTCTTGAACTCCTGACCTCAGGTGATCCACCTGCCTCAGCCTCCGAAAGTGCTGGGATTACAGGCATGAGCCACCGCGCCCAGCCTGTAGTACATGATTTGCAAATTGAATTGTTCCCAACTTTAAAAGGCTGCGTTATCCTGATGTCATGTCATCTCTAATCTGAGTGTGTGCGTGTGTATGTGTGTGGAGTTATCCCTTTTTAATGAAAGTATGGTGCTAATGAATGTTTGTTTTAATGGACTTGCTCAGAAAAATGAAAGTTGTCAACCCTGTACCGATCCCTTGTTTTTTGGAAATCTTACTAGTCTGTGAAATTAAAAAAATAAAATAAAAAACTCTATAAGGAAACCTCCAGGATAAGAAGTTTGAGCTTGCCAGTCATAAGATTCTGTATGGAGATAACAAAAAGAACAGCACCTCATACTGAGTCCCTACCACATGCCAAGGATGGCTGGGGATGGCTACACATTGCCTGTAATCCTCACGACAGCCTGGCAGGCTCGGTGTGGCTTAGCCCATTTGACAGGCGGAGAAACTGAGACATAGAGAGGATAAGCAGCTGAACTCTTCCTCCGGGGGGAGTGCGATGCCAGGTCCTCCCGACTCCTCGCCTAACTCTTCCTCCGGGGGGAGTTCGATGCCAGGTCCTCCCGACTCCTCGCCTAACTCTTCCTCCCCGGGGAGTTCAGTGCCAGGTCCTCCCGACTCCTCGCCTCGCAGTTTTTCCTGGATTGTGCTGAAGGATGACTGTGGAGGAGGCCCTGACAGGGCCATGGAGACTTCACCACTATAAAAAGTAACCACACCACAGGCTTATGGGCAAATCACTTAACCTCTCTCGGCTTCTAGCGTCCAACTGGGAAATTAGGCAGAAATCGGGGTCATGCTGAAAACAGATGGAAAGGCAAGCTGGGCTAGGAAATAAAATTAGCACAAAGAAGCCATTCTTTATGATTCGCGATGATTCAATGCCCTTTGACTATTTATGAAATTGGGAAGCGTCCCAGCCCGGGTAATTGACAGAATGCTGCCCGGATACAGGGACGTCATCAGATGGCCTCTTTCTCCCTTTGGCCAACCAGATTCAATCCCTCTGCCTTCTCACAGTTGGCCAGGGCCTCCCTTCCTGCTACCCTCGGTGGTTTTCTGGGTCCCAGAGGCCTCCCAGAGCTGGGTTGGTAGGAGACCCCTCCCACCCTGCTCACTCTCCCTCTCACCCTTCACACTGCAGGTGAGCATGGCGCTATGCGTTGTTCATTTGTTCTTATGTACCCTCTCAGCAGCTCTGAAGGAGGTTTTATTAACATTAATTTACACATGGGGAAACTGAAGCTCACTGAAGCTAAGAAACTGGCTTGGGGTGACACAACCTACAAAGGGCAGGAGAATCCCCACCCAGCCAGGGCTGCCTGACGTGAGACTGTGCCTCCCATTTTATCACTAAACCCCCATGAAGACTGAGGGAAGAAGATTCTAAAACTCTTAACAGCTCCCAGGCTCCCTTTACATAAACTATGCCTTCTCTGGATGCCAAGGTAGTCACTATGTACCCACCATGTATTGGGCCATTCACTCAGAGCCAGGGTCAGCCCAACAACTCCTTCCTGACTTACGCCCTAGGAATGGACTTACAGCAACATTTATCTGAGATGTGGTAATTCTGGTGACAGTGACATTTCAATTCTAAACTTACCCTTTCTTTTTTAATTTAAAGTAAGTGCTTCATAGTTCTCTCTTCAGCCCTTTTTAATTTATTTGTTCTTATTGAAGACAACTAGTAACAAACTCCACATGATCATTCAATTTTTGTTGAAAGAGGTTACAACATCTTTAAGCAGAGGAGGGGAAAAGCCTTTAACAGGGAGGAGTGACCCCCTTCTCCAGGCCCAGAGGGCTCATGATCCTCAAGTGTATTGGCCCAGATGTCCCTATCCCATTTCAAGGTCTTACTTCTTCCCAACCGTGACAATGGTGGCATTGCAGACTTGCTGTGGTTGAGAACTGAACCTTCTCTGGAGTTCAGCTACCCTCATGATTAAGTCTTGAGCCTGACCCTGAGCTTTTTCTGCCCTCCAGGTGCAGGAGATGAAAAATCTTTCTATGCTGTCAAGGGGACCCTGAAACTTTCACATCTTACCTTAAATGTGATTAGTCACTCTCGCCCTTTTATTATCTTGCTCCAGTGAGTATGTGGCCCTTCAGGACAGTCATCTGATGGCATAGTCCTTATAATCACAACTTGACCCAACTCCTTAAACACCTGAGATATTGCACCTGCTACTGCGTCCCTTCCACCAGTATTTGATTCCAACTCACCACCACCACCAGTCTTAGCAATTGAACTACCACAGCATACCAAGTGCCACCCGAGCTCCACCCACCAGCCAGCCAGTGAGGGACCCAGCTTCACATCCCCATTGTAGAGGCAGCTCCTGCAGACAACTTCTGGTGCCAGCTGTCTTCTGTTGAGATCGCCAGAAAACAAACTCTGAGATGGAGAGTTGTGAGTAGGTTTATTGAGGTGTGCTCTTAGTAAGAGCACTATGGGGAAGTGAGGGAAGCAGGTTGGACAGAGGGGCAAGTTGAACTACAACTTAGTTGCAACAAAGGCCTCAGCCAAGCTCATGGTAAGCTCTGGAGCTAAAGTGGTCTTTCAAAGTTGTCCCAAATATAGGTAAAGTGGCCAGGCCTTTGTCGTCCTACATCAACCAGTCTTCAGATGGGTGTAGTCCTTGAGGAGGTGACATAGCCTTGGGCGAAGCAGCTTCTCTCAGCCGAAGGCAATGCTGGAGTCACGAGCAGTGGGGAAATGAGAGCCTGGTCCTGATGGGAGGAATCTGGGTGGCACACCACAGTATCTACTACAGCCCCAAACAATCTCCATTTAACCCTGTTGTCCTGGAATAATTATGAGTAATGTGTCTTCTCTGTTAAAAGTGTACCAGTGTGGATGATAAGTTTTGCTGCCATTCTATTCATGAGCCACCACCATGCTGCCCACTGCTCTGTACACGAAGGGCACCACACAAATAGCTCCTCCTTCCCTTCCTGTCGCTTGCTGCAATCAGCTCCTTCACTTCCCATGGGAGCATCTTTAAAGAGCCCACGTGGTCCTCGGTGCCACTGTGCCATGCTGGCTGCATCCTAGGACCATCATCACCTTGGGTGGGTCAGGAAACTTGGAAAGAAGAAGGAGACACAAGGTTCTGAAGTCATTGCTCCTGCGACCATGAATGTGAGTCAACGGTGGCTCCTGGCTGGGAGGGTGCCCTGCCCCAGCATACCCCTGGTCATCTCCTAAGTTATCAGTAACCTACTGCATACGGTGACCATGCCCTGTTGCTGTTCAGCAGCCTCTAGTGCTCCATCAGGGAAGCTGAAGAGGTGGAACAGTGTTCAGCGATCAGCAAACACAGCCTCCTGCTCCCAGCTGCCTGCAGCTCCCAGCCCCGCCACACATCCAGCCTGCACATCCTTTGAGAGCAGATTGATGCCTCCCTCCTCACCAAGGCTGTGGCTTGGTGGCTGAGATGGTGGCTGTGTCCCCACCCAAATCTCATCTTGAATCATATTCCCATAATTCCCACATGTTGTGGGAGGGCCCTGGTGTTGGAGATAATTTGAATCATGGGAGTGGTTTCCCCCATACTGCTCTTGTTGTAATGAATGTCTCACAAGATCTGATAGTTTTATCAGGATTTCTGTTTTTGTATCTTCCTCATTTTCTCTTGCTGCCACCACGTAAGAAGTGCCTTTCACCTTACATCATCATGATTCTGAGGCCTCCCCACCCATGTGGAACTGTAAGTCTAATTAAACCTCCTTCTCTTCCCAGTCTTGGGTATATCTTTATCAGCAACATGAAAACAGATTAATCCAGTGGCCCTCAGCCTTGCCCTAAACTGACCTGCAGTGGTTGGCAGGAGGTTCACCAGGATAATCATGGGGAACCCAGCACATCAAGAGTGTCCCAGAGGCTTATGCAGGAAGCAGCCATTCCCTGGGCTTTGATGCCTCTGAATTCAGGGAGCCCCCCCTTCATCTGTGAGGATCCTGCTGCAATTCTCATGCACACCCCATAGGCAATCAATGCTGTTGAGAAACCATTGTCACCCTCCTCCCCAAGTGTGGGCCCAGCTTTCTGGCTGAGTCTTGGAGTCTTTTGGTGCCTTGAAGCTGGGCTCTGAGGACTGATGTTCGCTCTTCCACACCAGTGAATCATGGAGGACACTCAGAGAGCCTGTGGCCCACCCTCTGCCCTCACTGAGCTGCCTCTGTGGACCTTCCTTTCCTTTCCAGATGATGGAAAGAGGTTGGCAGACTGTCTAGAGATTTTTCTCAGGGGTCTTACTGTGGCCTACATTTTTTTCCAAGGACAGAGACTCCATTTCTTTGTCACTTCTCGGGCACTATATATTTTTAATACCCCTTGTAAAACCAGAGGGATACTGACCCCAGCAGAATGGAGGGGCAGCCAGCCTCTTTCTGCCCTACCTGCCAGTGTCCTCAGACTGACTTAAAGGTTCAGTTGATCTACTTGGTTCTTACATTTCAAACCCCTGGATAAGTAAAAAGGGTCATAATTAGTTTCATTTTTAAATAAAAATGGAAAGTTAGCACTCATATCTTGATGACATCTTGGTTAGTGATTCTCTCAATACTCGAGGAGAGAGAGAAGGTGCTGAGTGCTTTCATGCATGATCCTATCTGCAACTCTATGGAAGACGCTGGGCGTATCCCATGGTTCTCAATTTTCAGATAAAGTGAGACACAGGGAGGGGATTATGGCACTTTGGGGGCAGAGGCTGTCTGCACATCTTGGCATCTTCCATGGCATCTAATGGGATCCCTTGCACAGAATGAGGGCCCTCAATGTTTGTTGAAAGGGTGAAATTGCCAAGATCACAGAGCTCGCTAGGTCTCTGAGATCCTAATCAAATGTTCTCTCCACTAATCCGAGCTCCCTTTGTCTGAGTGAGCCAAAGGCTTTGAAAATAATAAACATCGTTTAGCAAGTTCAAAACTGCAAAGAAAAACAAGCCAGAAGCATGAAAGAGAGCAAATTTTAAACCAAAATGAGCAGGTTCCAGGCATCTGTGATGCTGCTCATTCTCTGATTACCTTCCCCACTGCATCTTAATCGGAACAGAAGGGCCACGGCAGATCCAACCAAGTGAAGGGATGGTCCATTTTTACAGAAAAGCCTTCTTGCCTTGTGGTGCTCCAGCCCCAGGTGAACTGCGCCATCACAGTGGCAGCAGGACAGCCATGTCCCCAGCCCTTCCTGTCAGCCTGCATCTTTCCTCAGGATCTCTTCCCTGGCCTCAAATGTGCCTGGGGAGAGGCATCCTCATGGCAGTGCAGGCCCATCCACCGTGTGAAGTGAATTGAGTCCATGCATCACGCTTCATGCGTGGGAGCTAATGCAATAAAGGCCCAGCCCAGAGCCACCGTGGCATATTGCGCACATCAATCACCCACTCCCACGGACTGAACAGCCTCCTTCCAAGCCCCTGGGTGAACGCTGGAGGTGCTTCTGGGACTGATAAATGTTCGCTGAGTTTTAATGACTCTATGTCTCTCCTGCTACAAGATTTGGGTTATTTAAATAGGCTGGTGTCTGTTGCCTTTTCAGCCCCCCGAAGTAATGAAACTGTTTGGAGTCTACCACTAAAATAAAATGGTGGAGACTTTCAGCTCTTGAGTGTGGACCTTCCTTTTCTCCTCTCCTCTGTTCTCCTGCGGGGACTGAGCTCCGGCCACCCTTCCACCTACCACTGTCCAGCTTTTCCTAATGGGTGGGGCCCTGAGAAGTGGGCTACAGGCTACAGGGGAGGAGTAACTCATCACCCCCTCACTGAGCAATGGCAACGACCCCTGACAAATCGCATGCTTGCCCCAAGGCTCAGTGTCGCTACTGCAGAATCCCCTGTAATCATCCCGTAGAGGCATCCAATGCATTACATTAACAAAGCCCTCTGGCCTTCACCATATATTCATACATGCAATTTCTATGCCAGTCTTTTGAGAGTGTACGCTTATGTTCATGCACTCAATTAATATCCTTTTTGTGGTGTGCTTACTGTGTTCTATGTACTGTTTTAGGCACTGCCATTCAATGAATCATTTTATCATCATATCACCCCCAACAACAGGGTTTTATTAGCCTCATTTTACGAATAAGAAAACTAAACCTCCCAGGTGCTGAGTAACTTGGTCAAGGTAAACAGCTTTGAGTCCACAGCCTGTGCGACCTTTCTGCTACATCTTAGAGCAATTGCATAGGCTCAGAGGAGAGCCAGAGCTCAAACTGCAGGGATCATTATCTGTTATCCTGATTTGCCTTGTAAGGGTGCAAATTGTGGGAAAGATTTTTTCATGATATCAAAAGATCAGAAGGGCCTTTCAGATAACAGAAGCCCTTGCCCTCCACAGACTCTCCAGCAAGCTCTCGGGTGCATTTCATGCCTGTGCAGCCCATCCTGGTCTGAGTGACACAGCCCGGCTTCTGGGAGGGAGAAGGCCTGGAGGCAGGAAGACAAGCTTTGAAAGCTGGCAGGCCTGATTTTGAATCCTAGCTTCAGTCTTGAGCTGAAGTCATCCTTTTGGGGTGTTAGTTTCCTCATCTTAAAGGAAATAATAAATTATTTGGCAAGATTCTTGTATGGCTTAGAGATAATGGCAAAGGCTGGGTGCTGGTTAACTGGAGCTGATGGGGGTTGCAGCAACTATTATTAATCCTCCTCCTGAAGGCCCCAGTTCATTTCCCCTTACATTGTTCTAACTAAAGAAAAAAATCAGATGGAGATTATTTGAAAAACTAAAATATTATAATGGCAAAAGATTGCCTTTTGCAGTAAAATAATTCTAATTGCTCCCCTAGGTTTGGAGGCCAAACCCCACTATTACAGATATGATAACTAACATTTTGTATGACAAAAATACTTCAAATGTAAATGATGACCTTTCCCTCAGTTTAAGCCAATCAGGAAACCCACAAGTGTGGGGTGCACTATTGGTTGAAGAAGCAGGTCCCTTCCCTTGTCCTGGTGTCAGTATACGTGGTTTAGATACCCCAGAGACTGGGTGGCAGCAGCAGGTGGAACCCATCTCAAATTTTCAAAATCAAGAAATTCAAATCACACAATCTGATTTGTCTCCTGTGCTCAGTGCAACTAATTCTGGAACCGCCCCCCAAACTCCGCAACTGTATTGTAACAAAACTGGACATATCCCCTCTCTTTCCTCACTCAGAACAAGTAATTCGGGAGTCTCACAAAACGTTTATCCTATGTCTTATTGCTTTAGCTTGTTTGTCCTTTTGACCTCTCCGTTCCATGTGTGTTCAACTAAAATCTAAATTGACCTACTTTGTACCCGGCTCTGGGCAGGGCAGAGTGGCAGCTGACCTCCTTTAGCGCCCGTCACCTTCTGACTCTGTGCTACGCGCCTCGCACAGCTTCTCTCTCATGACCTCATTCCCTGCCCTCAAGGGACTTAACAAGCAAATGGGAGAGACACAATTGTACACAACCACAACATGGTGCACAGTTTCCATGTCACAAGAAGGGAATGTGCAGACAGAGTACTTAATTCCAACGGGAGAAACAAGGAGGTTCCAAAGAGGAGGCAGTATTTGATTTGCCTTTTAATGATGGAAATTTCAGAGGAAGTTTTTCATGATATCAAAAGATCGTAACGCTCTTTCAGCTAGGAGAAGCCCCAGCCCTCCCATAAACTCCATAAAAAAAAAGGAGCAGAATTTCAAGACGGGACGTTGGGAAGAGGAATCCAGTCATTGTAAACAGACTGTGTTGCAAAACTTCAAAGACTCCTTAGAGATCAAGTAAACCCATGTAGCTGGGTCTTATTTATGGAAAGCGAGAAGCGTCAGAGTGGAGGGAATAGTTCTCTACATTTGTAGTCCCCGCAATGACTATGGATCAGGTAAATGACTGGTAATGCAGTTCTGTCTTCTCGAGTGGGTGATCTTCCTATTACTGACAAATTGAGATTTTCTGCTGTAAGAAGCTTTGAGTGCCCAGGCCTGGGAGTGGAAACCTGGTGCAAACATCCCAGACTGTTCGGAGCTGTCCAGGTCGTGCTGGTATGGCCCTAACTGTGCAGCCAGACCACGGCTAGGAGAGGAGCACAGAGCTGGCTCTCTTGCCCATAATCTGATGCATTGGAGAGAGCCTGGAAAATTATGTGTCCATTAGCTAAGTGACCCCGGAGCTTTATGACTTTGCTCTTTTTGTAAATCAAAAATAATAACAATAACAGCTCACCATCTTCTCATGCGGTTGCAGAGAGTATTTCATCTACCACTGAACAATGACAGCTGCTCCCCAAGACAACGCCATGCTGAGCCCCAGGATACAGAAGCTGATGGAAAGTCTGTGCTCCCATCCTGACCCACCTAGCCAGGACCCCATCATAATCAGCAGTTTAGCCCCTTTCTTATCAAAGAGGGTTGGCACCCATGCCAGTTCAGAAGGGAAGGTGATTGTTTTAGTGCAGGAACCTTGTGGGAAGGGACCAGACGTCCCTGTCTTGAAGCCAAGGTAACTCCACCTAGAAGAGGTCGCTGTTAATTCCACCTGACGACAGGTGTCCCCACTCTAATCTGCTATGCCCTTTCATCCATCATATCCTTCCTGGGCTGCCCTTTCATCCATTATGTCCTTCCTGGGCTGGGGCTGTTGCCAGCCGGCTGGAACCGCAGAGAGGTGATGTGGAGGTGAGTGTGCCTGTTGCAGGGCAAGAACAGGGCTTCTCTCTGGGCAGTTCGCCCAGTTCCAGGTAGCCTCACGCTGAACCCCAGACACCGGTGTGTGGCTGTTTGGTGCTGATTCACCCCAACCAATGGGTGCCTCACTCCAAGGCAAGGTAAAAATTTCCAGATGATGTTTTTCCCCATAGGATGAAACACATGAAATGGGAAGAAACCAATCATTCCCAGGCCTTCAGGATGACAGACTCTGACATCATCTATACCCAAGAGAACTGCTGTGGCAAAAGGTCCATGCTGTTTGTTCTGACAAAGCCACCCAGGCTTCTCTCAGGGACGCTGCACTGAATGTGTCAACATCTCTGAAAGTCCCCTGATCCAAACTTGGGAGGCTGACAGTCCTGACTTCCCTTTAGTCAGAAACCTGGTTCCTAGGGCTAAATCTCATCTTGCATTCCTCGGCCTTCGTTTCTGCTTTCTTTTTCTTGTATAGGCCTTAGGTCCTGACACAGTCTCATGAATGACCCTCTTTTCATTAATTAATTGAATCAATCAATGAATCAATCAATTATGAATCAATGAATGAATCAATCAATTAATTAATGAAAAGAGGGTCATTCATGAGACTGTGTCAGGAGCTAAGGCCTATATAAGAAAAAGAAAACAGAAACGAAGGCCAAGGAATATGTGATTTTCATCTAATTATGATATACTTAACACCAACGAACTCCTCCAAAGAACCAGGGCATTGGCAATATCATGTCTCTGCCTGTGTGTTTCTTTCTCATCAGACCTCTCTGCCTCTCCCACCAGAGCCAACCACTTATTTATCATTACCTTGGTTGTTTTAAAGTTTTATTTTACATATTGTTTTATTTAGATTTAGTTGTTCACTAAATAGTAAATAATAGTAAACAATATTCTTCTTCTGGATCTTTTCACTCAGTATTTTACACATGTGTATATAGAATTGTGTTATATACGTTACGTAGTGTATGTATATACTATATTGAATATCGTGTAGCTATAGCTCATTCATTTGTACTGCCATTATGTGGCAATGCCACAACTTATATAGTCAATATCCTGTCAACAGGCATTTGTTGTTTCTGGCTTTTTGCTGATATGAACAATTCTACTGGAACTTTGTTGTGTGAGTTTCCTAGCATAAATGTGAGAGCATTTTCATGCACACCTAGTAGCAAAATCGCCAGGTCATAGGATACATGAAGGTACAACTTTATAAGACCATGCTAAATGACTTGCCAAAATGGTTGTGCCAATTTGCACTTCTACTAGGAATGTGGAAGAGACGCAGTTAATAGACATCATCTCCCACACGTGGTACCACAACTCCTCAATTTTTGCCATCAAATGAGTGCACACAGCAGTAGGATTTAATTGCTACACAGTTTTGGAAAGTAAGCTGGATATTTCTATTAAAATTTTAAATGGACTTGCTCTTTAACCCAGTAGTATTACTTTTACACATCTATACTACAAAAAAAAAAAAAAAAACAAAAAACAAAGAGAAAGAAATTGTTAAAGCAAGTACAGAAGAGTACCTTTTAAGGGCATTTATTACATTATCTCTTGTATTAGCAAAAGCTTGAAACAACCTGAATTTCCATCAATAAATAATTGGTTGAATAAATTACGGGAGATCCATACACAGATTAAAATGCAACCATTGAAAACAAAACCAAGTTAGATATGTGTACGGTGACTTGGAAAACGTTTACTGGATGTTGCGAAGTGAAAATAAGCAAGCTATAGAGTTCTGAGCCTTTTCACCAAAAGATGAGCTCTCTTAACTCAGAAACAAAGTGGAGAAGACTTGCTCTACCCGCAGAGGGGCAAGGAGAGCTCCTTACACTCCCAGGTCCCCTGCCGCAGCCCTCTGGACACAGGTTAAGCAACTGTGATGAAGAGCGTGGGGCAATAGGAGGGTCCAGTCACTAATCCGGTAACCTAGGAACAGAGAGGAAGATGTCCTCAGGACTCTGACAGGCCAGCTGAGGGCAGAGCCCACGCTGGGAGCCAGGGGCCCTTTTGCTCCTGCCCCAGTCCCTGAATGGCTCTAAGAGTCCTCTCCCCTTTCTGGGCCTCAGTTTACCAGTCTTGAGGATGACTCAGTGAGAAAAGGTGACTCTTAACTGTCATGAGTATTGCCTCTCTCTACCCTCCCCCCATCTCAAGGGTCCCTCTGGTAAAAATAAAGAGGTGCTGCCTCTTGGCCATCTCTCTCAAAGCTAGCTGGCTGTGGCATCACAGTGCTGGCTCTAGTCACGATCCAACAGCCCTGAAAAAATGATTCTCCCCGAAAATGTTCCTACGATAAGTAATTTCCACGCTTGTGTGAAGCACATTTGTTCTTCTGCTGCTGCAGGAAGGAACCATTTAGTGAATTACTTCTTTCTCTAACCGCTTGGTGCCCTGGGAGAGTTCATTCCCTTCACAGAGGCAAGCAATTTACTCCTATAAGTTCACCATGAGCCCTGCCAGGCCTCCAAAGCTTTGGAAAATTACCCAAACCTTCTCCCCCACAACCCCCTCCAAGAGCTGAAATTGCTCAGCACACGAACAGAGTCCTTCAAGGTTCTTTGGATGTTAGGTGTCTGGTGAGCACTTATGAAACACCTTCTGGGTATGAAACTCTGCATGAGGCAGCTGGGAGATACGGAAGACAGATGTGCCCATCCTCCAGTGACTCACAATAAACGTGGGAGACAAAACAAGTCCCAGATTCAGGGTCATGAGATCTTCCCTGAGGCCGTGGGCCAGCCCAGTTATTCTCTGTTTCCTCTGCTGAAAGATGAGGGGACTTGGTTCTTCATCTCCAAATATCCTGCTCTTCAGCTTTCTAAAAGGCTACGCAAAATGCAACGAGCAATTCCAATCCACGAAGGAGAAGGAGGGCCTGCCTGGCTCCCCCAAAGCCAGTGCCTCATCACCCCTCAATACCAACCCTGAGCATTTTTCCTGCTGCGCCTCTGTTCCCTGCACCTGCAATGGCCCGGGCCTCCCCTCTGTTCCTCCCAAGCCCTCCTCCCCGATGTTTTCCTTGACTCTTCTGTGGCTATTTAATTTGGCAAGATCTCAAGTCTTTGAGCCTTTCAGTTCTGATTAGAGCTTTGTGTCTTCAGAGTCTCTTTATTTGCAGATTGCAAGTAGGGTGGGATTAGTTCATAGATGACAGAGCATCAAAGTAGGATGACCCTTAGCAACTGGTTCCACCTCCTTTGTTTTACAGATGAGGATGCTGAAGAGAGGACGAGTGACCTACCCAGGGAGGTTCAGGGAGCACAGGGATAGGGGATGAGGCTGGACTCCAGTCTACTGTTCACCAGGTTGTGGCTCTTTCTAATTCTTGTGTGTAATTATTTTATTAATTTATGCATTCAACAAATACTAAGTTCCTCTGTGCCAGACCCTGAACTAGGCACTAGACATAGAAAGATGAAAAGTGGCCTTCAAAGAGTTTACACTTGGACAGGAGAGACAGACCTGCATATGCACTGTCCCAGGCGCAGTACTCAATGGTACAGGATGGAAGCTACGCAAAGCATCATGGCAGCTCAGAGGAGGGGCGACTGCTACTGGCTTGGGGAAAGATCCAGAGAGGAGGTGACATGTGACACTGGTCTTAAAAAATGTGTCCTCATCCACTGGGAAGAAGCTGTGAGGAAGCTCATCCCAGAGAGAAAGGCTGCAAGCTGGGCATGATCAGGAGAGCACCTGAGGTCAGCTCGGGCTCTGCACTGGCAGTGGGAGAGCAGAGTACACTGTGGTTCAGGCATCGATGGGAGCCAAGTTCTGGGCCACAGCCCACATACTGCAACCTAAGTGAACGCTACTTTCCTCAAGATTATGGCAGCACTCCTGGTTTCCCCTGACAATTGCATATATTTCTGTAGCCTTTCTAGGTGGCTCTCACAAGAGCTGTGAGTCTGTCCACACAGGCAGCTTTGAGAAGTTAGAAGCTTCATTACATGGTGAGCTCTTGCCCTCTCCCAGCTGGAGGACTGAGATGGTCAGGCCTGTCCCTGTCAGAACTCCAGCTCCCAAGAGGCAGGTGGGATGGATTGCAAGGACAGGGGCCACAGGCAGGGCCAGTCCACGGGGCATGGTGGGTCATCTGGGGTGGTCCCAGCAGAAGATGGCACAAGAAACCGTAAACAAGCATCCGGCCTCAGGGGGCCAGGGTCAGTCCATATGCAGACACCCAAGCCATCAATTTCGGGGGTGATTCAGACAGAGGCCAGCTCTGACCAAGGATTCCAAAACCCAGATCTCTCACCCAGACGTTGCCTTTGATCCTTAGACACACAGTCTGCCCAAGTGTCTTGCGTTTCTCACAGACACTTCAAAGTATCATGTCCAAACAGAATTTATTATCTTTCCCCCAAATCCGGTGGTTCTTCCTCTGGATCTGCCTGAGAGAACTTCTGGAGGTCACTCTGACCTTGTCCACAGCCTATCACGAAATGTCTGTCTCCTCCTCCGCGTCCCTACCACACTCTCCTCTGCAGGTCTGCCTCTTCTCTCATGTGGACCACTACAGCAGATCCTAACTGGGTTCACAACATATAACATATTCCCCTTCCATCAATTCTGATTTGGAGTCAGATTTCCAAAATGCAAACCAAGTCACTTAAGCTACTCACTCCTCAGTGCCCCTAGAGTAAACTCTAAATGTCTGAACTTGGCCAGTAGGGTCCTCCATGATCTGGCCTCTGCGGAGCTCAGGACAGCAGAAGGCCAGGTGTCAGACATCCTCCCCGTTCCCCTTTTGGCCTGCGGACTTTCAAGGACCACATCGATGTAGTGATGCCCTAAGTCTGGACTCTGGCTCCTGGACCTCTAGCTCAGGCCACTTACCCCAGGGATACTGAGTTGTCTGCATCCCAGGCAGCCTTTAGGCACTGCAGGGAGCAGAGTGCTCACTCTCAGGTCAGACGAGTCATGCCCAGGAAGAGAAAGGCTCACCCAGACCTGGCGGAGACCCTGCTCCTCCTCAGCTGAAGGGTCAATGCTGGGCTGGCCTTTGTTTGACCAGCACTGCATCATGCTAAGAGAAAGTCACACACCCAGAGTCCCTGGAATTAGCTTAGTGTCCCTAGATGGGAATACCTCTCCTAGACTGGGGAGGGAGAGAGACTAAATGAAAATCTGTAAGCTCTCTTTCTTTCCCAGGCTTCAAAGTGTCTAGGAAATATCAACCATTCTCTTGGCTTCAACTAAGCCATTATTATACTATCACTGCTTGAAATAGCCATTTTATTCCACCTTCCGTCTCTACATTCTGGTTTTTTCTCATCACTTCTGAGAATATCTGGAAAATAGGACAAGCATACGTACCAGAGTTATATTAAGAAACTCAGTCCATAGGGAGAAAACTCTCTGTAATGTACACATTGGATATTATGAGTGTATACTTCTTTAGTCATCAGAGTACTGGGTTTCGAGCAACAGAAATGGACTCAACAAGAAGTTCATTCAAAGAGTACTGGAATTGCCCAGAAGGCCAGAGTAGCAAGCAGAAAAGGAGTAGGGGAGAAAAAAAGAAGAAAAAGAAGAAGAGGGAGAGGTGGATGGAGGAGGATGAGGAAGAGGAGGAGAAGCAGGAGGAGGAAGAGGAGGAGAAGCAGAACCAAACTAAAGCCATGCTACAGAACTAGCCTGGGGGAAGGTACTGCTGTTCTGCCAGTGAACACCAGGCATAACAGCTGCTCCACCGGTCTCACCTCAACAGGACATTGTACACGGCACACTTTATGCAACCACCTCCAGAGCCACCGGAATTATTCTCAGGCCCTGCTCTTTACATCACTTAGAAGGGCACATCCACTGCGCTGCCCAAGATATCTAAGGGCTGTGACCTGAAAGTCATCCTTGAATTCTTCCTCTCCCTCTCCCCATCCCTGTCTCTCATGCCCCACATCCACTTGGACACCAATTCCAGCTAACTTCGCTTTCTTCAATTGCTCAAATTTCCGAAATCTGTCTCCTCTCTCCCTCCCTGGAGAGTTTAAGCTCTCATCGTTTCTTGCCTACACTATCCTGACATACTTCCTCTGTACTGCCTCCCAAGCTATACACCTAAGACAGAGATACAACTGCTGCTCCCAGCTATGGCAGACAAACTTGTATTAGACCAACCCTTCTACCAATAATAACTACAAAATTGAATACTGTATTTTAAAAATCCATTTGAAGTCGTTGGAAAGTGACCAATATCAAAGATGCGAAGGGCCAAGACTGTGGAAAGAAGGTAAATACAAAGAGGTAAGTCCAACATTTAGCTGCTCTTGAGGCATTTGCCCTTTCATAAGGAGCAGTCTAGAGTTTGAGAAACTGAACTGACCATTTGACAGCCTTATGGAGCTAGAGAGACAAAAGTGGGACTGCAGGGTCTATCAGTCTAGAAGAGTTAAAACCTAATTGTTGGTCAAAAATGAGAGTTTCCTCTCTGGAGAAAGATAACATCATCCTGAGCCTCAAATAATCTCTACAGCAGCAATGTCTATTTTCTGCAACGATGGGAATGGTCTGTAATCTGGACTGGCCAAAACAGTAAGTCTGGCTTATAGTCTGGCTCATTTTCAAAGCATTTGAACACTTCAAATGTGGCTAGTGCAACTAAGGAACTGAATTTTATATTTTATTTTATTTTAATTCAAATAGCTACATGTGACTTGTAACCACGGTATTCAATGATGCAGATGTATACAATGCCTGGCTTGCTTTCGATTAAAAATTACCAGGAAAATAAGAAGGTAAAATCAAATGACTGAAAACCAAGAGGAAAAAATTCACATGTATAGATCCAAAGGAAATCCAGAATATTGGGTATCTGGAGTTTTAGAAGCAATCAGTGACAAGAGGTGGCTGGTCTAAAACACCAGACATGGTGTTTAAATCAGAGAGGCAATGACTCCCTGTATTCATTAAGTTTGGCTGACTATTACAAATCCCCAAGTGACAATAATTTAAATCACATAAATCCTTGTTTATTTCTCACATAAAATAAAAGAGAACACACAGGGTTGGTGCCTCCTCTTTCTACTCTGCCATTTTTAGTTGTGGCTTTCATCCTCAAAGTGACTTTGTAGTACAAAAGAACTGCTGAAACTCCAAGCATGATGTCCAAGTTGCAAACCAAAACAAGAGGAAGTAAGAATGACACTGGGTTCTCTGCTTTATAACTCATCTCCCTTTAAGCATCTTCATAGGAGTTCCACACAACACTCTGCTTATTTCCCTTTGGTCCAGACTTACTCATTCATTTATATCTTACTCATATGGCTAACTAAATGCATGGGAAGCTGAGGAATGTACTCTTCTGTTCCAGAAATTAATAGGCCTAACTAAACAGCAGAGTTCTGTAAGTAAGAAGGGAAGAGATAATAAATCTTAGAGTAGATAACCAGCCATCTCTGTTATACTTTCATATTTAGAGACCTACAACCACCACCCATTGCTAGGCACATAAGGTCCTTCCTGCTTTGCCCCTACCTCTCATTCCAGCTCTGTCTCCTATCCCTCCCCCAGATACTCTACACACCAGCCACCTCTTGTCACTGACTGCTTCTAAAACCCCAGATACAAGCCTCCATAGCTCAATTCCTGTTCTTTCTGTAGCCTGGAATGCTCTTTTTCTGACAAGTCTGGCTCATTTTCAAAGCATGATCCAAAGGTCATCCCTTTTGTGTTACCTTTTCCAGCTTTCCTAGTCATAGTCAAAGCCTCTCTCTTGGTTCTCACAGCGCTTTTGTGCATACCTGTATTGTGTTTGTATTGAATTGGGACAATTGGCTTGGTTTTCATATCATCTCCCTTTCTAAATTATAAGCCTCTCCAAATCAGAAATACAACTTCATCTTCATCTTTATTCCCCTGGAGTTTACTAAGGTCTGGCACATGGTAGGTATTCCGTCAAGGTTTGTTGAAAGGATAAGAGAGTAAGGAATACATTTAGTCCGAGAGGGAAAATGCTTTTTCTTTCTAATTCATAAAACTCTAACTCTAGACAAGGTAGCCTTTACACACAAGGTAGATAATTTTGCAAATTCTTTTCTTATACCAGAATTTTATTGTATCACACACTGCACAAAATAAGGGTTCTGAGCTGAAAAGTTATTTTGCTATTTATATACATATTATTTGATACGATGGCATAAAACCAACTTTAGAGCAACACAATTACAGTTAGCTGTCATAAGGAATTAAATTTAATTCAGCAGGGTCAACCGAGCATCACGCTTGTGTTCAGCAGCATGGAAAATGCGCATAAAATCCCCACCTCCCTCCCCCCGCACACGTGCTCCAAGAAGGGTTTACAGTCTCTGCCCTCTCGAAGCAGGAGTCTCCTGGATGGAGCCTCAGAGCAGTTAGGCCACAGCAAGTATCATAATAATTGGTACTTTTTACTATAAAATGGTACCTGTTACTATAAATATTTACTATACTGTTAGTATTATACCTGTTACTATACTGTTACTATTAGACCTGTTACCATAAATATTTTCTGCAATGATAGGAATGGTCTGTAACCTGCACTGGCCAAGACAGTAGGCACTAATCTTATGTGGCGATTGAACACTTCAAATGTGGCTAGTGCAACTAAGGAACTGAATTTTATATTTTATTTTATTTTAATTCAAATAGCTACACGTGACTTATAACTACTATGTTCGATGATGCAGATGTATATACAACGCCTGGCTTTCAGTTAAAAATTACCAGGAAAAGGCCGGGAGCGGTGGTTAGAGAAAGAAGAAAAAGACATAGGCAGAAGTAGTAAGCAAAGACTCCGAAGACTTTTGGAGGCAGTAGAACCTTTTAGCTGGTCCTTAAAAACAAGTCAGGATTTGGGCAGAACTGTGATTGTCAAAGCATGACATATGGGCCACAGGAGAGAGGAGAAATGACTTGAGGTAGATACAGACACAACATTGAATAGCATTAAATCACAGAGCAAGAAGATTTTTGCCCTTTTCAATTCTCTTTGGTTTCTTTAGTTTACATTAAAAAGAAAGTCTCATTGGTACATCTTTAACAGATGGTGATATTCCATTCAGTAAACACAGGGCAGGCCTCAAGCCTGGATCTTTGGAAGACAACGATATTGAGCTAAAATGATAGTATCTCGTTTTTATTGTATTCCGTTGCTCAGGCATCTTCTATTTACAGCAAGTGGTTCTGGTTTTCACCATTTCGTTTCACTTGTAAAATCAATTAAGTATAAAGAAAGAGTCACTCTAAAGAAAACTAATAAGCAAATAGCAGTACCTGTGGTATGCGGATATGAAAACAATGGCAAATGGTACGTAAAGGTCTGGTGCTTGGCAAACACAATGGCAGCGAGTGTGCGGAAGACTGTCCCAGCCCAGTGAAAGCTGTGCACACCGAGGGCTCCCGGGGAGCAGCGGAGGATCTGGGTGAGGATGGAGGGTCAGGGAGTCAGGCTAGGGACTCCCGGGAGCTGGATGTGAGGCCTGTGCCCGCCAGGCTCATGTTTCGTCCTGTGGGCAGAGGTGAGCTGTGTCCCTCAACATGACCCACGCTGTTTCCTGATCCCCTGGCTCAGAAGACAGGGCTGTGCATGTGGATGGCAGACACCAAGAAGAGGCCTGGTGGAAGGAAAGAGAGAAGAGAGACCCAGAGGCCAGGCTGGCGATCAGCACTTTTCCATATGTACACCCAGGACCAGAGCTGCCGTCACGAGTCAGAGCTGCAGCCCCTCATATCTAGAATCCTGTCCCCAACATCCTGCGAAGGGACGTGCTGCAGAGGACCAGGGGCTCCTGGCTCTGCCCTGGCACCTGCCTGCGTGGAGAGGGAGCCATCGGTGCCTGGTGGCTCCTGCGTCTCCACTTGGAGACACAGCCCTCCACCCTCCCCTTGCTTCCTGCCCCCATCCACGCCTCTAATTGCATGTGACTGTATCCTCCTTTTTCCATCTCTTTTGCTCTGAGGACAGAAAATCTAAAGCAGCCGCCATGACTAGAGAAGCAACTAGACAAACAATAAAAGTGAGGAGAAAGGGAGGGGATGTGTTCCGCACAGACCGTCAGCGGGACATTGCCCAGCCCTGCCGTGTTTCTGGCTGAGCTGGCCCAAGTTACCAAGAGAATCAACACAAGGTGGAGGCTCCACTTCTCAGCATCCGATGCCATCAATCTAGACCCTGCTGCCAGTACCGAGTTCCCTTGAAAAACATTTTAAAAAGAAAAGGTCAGAACCATTTGTTTCTCCATGTGAATGAGTTCACAAAACCCTGGCTGCTGGCCCCCAGAAGCCTCAGCATGAGCCCAGACAGCTGCTTCCAACTTCCCAGAGCGAGCTCTCTGGGCAAAATAAAACGCGCGAAGGCAAATCCCACAGATCTGAGTCTGCTCATCAGGGGTTTAGTCCCCTGGGTCACCTGCCTCCAGTCACAGTACAGAGCACCGCATAATGGCATAAGGTCTAAGGTTAGGTTGTTGGGGTTTAATCCTGGCCTTTCCACTCACTTGCTGTGTAACCTTGGCTTTATTACTTAACATCTCTGAGCCTTTCCTATATGTAAAGCAAGTGTAATTAGTAATGACAGGTGCTGTCTCACAGAATTCTTGTGAAAAATCAAATAGAGTAATAAATGTAGAATGCTTAGTATGGTGTCTGATATACAATAAATGGACAAGAATACAGGTCATAAAGACTATTACAGACAAAATGGTCCCGAAACGCAACTGTTTCACTTGGGTTTCTCTGTATCACTGTGAAACAAACCACTTCAAAACCTAGTCATTTAAAACACAAATGTACTATTACTTCTCATTATTCTAAGGATTGACTAGGCTCTGCTGGGCAGGTCTTTCCGGGTGCCTCTTCTGGTTGCCATCAGATGGCAGCTGAGGCTGGTGTCATCTGAGGACTGGAGGGGGTGGGAACATCCAACCTGGCTTCCTCACTCACGTGTTTATGCCTTGGCTGGGGGATGGCTGAGCACCTCTCTCTCTCTCTCTCTCTCTCTCTCTCTTTCCTCTCCTCTCCTCTCCTCTCCTCTCTCTCTCCCCCCCCACGGAGCCTCTGCATGTGGCAGTTTTGGCCTCCTCACAGCATGGTGGTCTCGGAGACATCTGATTTCTTACATGGCAGCTGGCTTCTTCCAGGGCAAGCATTCTGAGAATCAAGAAGCTACAAGGCTTCCTATGAGCTGGCTTCAGAAGTCACACAGCATCGCTTCAGCTACATTCATCCGGCTACACGGGGTCAGCTCAGATTCAGTGTGAGAGGCAATGGTACAAGGGTGTGAATACTAAAACCAGCTCACTGGGGCTATCTTGGAGACTAGTTACCACACCAACCAGCAGCCTCTTCTAAGCGGTATTGGAAAGAGCTCCGGATTCTGAATTGGACACTTGGGTTCAAGCCTTTAGGTAAGTCACTACCTCCCTCAGGGTCCCTGAGAGTGGCACGTGCCTTGCGGGCTGTGGTGGAGAACAAATGTTATTGAGTATAGAAAACTGTAGCACAGTGCCTGGCACACAGGGGCACGCACAGAAGTTCCCCTCCCCATTCAGAGCAGGGCGAGATTCTCACCTCAACACTCTTAGTCCTCCTCCTTGAAGGAGCCACTTTGAGAGGAGGCTGCCATCACTCTGCTGTTCCTGAGTTCTGTGTGTGTGTGCCAGCAAGTCTAGTTCAGCTCATCACCTGCCGGGCTCGTGGCTGGCACTGAATAAATAATGTACTATTCAGAAGCAGAGTTGTCAACTCACGCTGCTTTGCCAGAATCCTCCCGAATGGAATCTCTGCTAAATCTGGAGTGAGTTATTTAAAAATCTTTTTAAAAAGGTTCAGCCACCTGATCTAAGAAATCCCAGAAAGGCTTTTATTTTCTTTTGACCTCTATTCTTTGAATCCTGCCAGGAACCAGCACACATACTCATTTGGGACTTAACATGAATTACCAAACAGCTGGAGAGAAATCAAGGTGACAAATCACTGACAATGGTTCTTAATGCTGCACTCAGGACACCAGAGAAAGCCACTTAGCCCTTCAGTGAATAGCTCTGTCCCCTCTTTGTGGCTGTGGGCCTGCCTGGGTGGGAAGGGGGTCAGAGAAATCTGTAGATGCTTTGCCCGGCCTACAGTCCCTGGAATGGTGGGAGAGCGAGGTGCCAGCCATGTCTGTATCCTCCTTGTCCAAGTCCTTTCATCAACTCTAAGGAATCATTTTACCAAGACCAGAAAGCATCAGACTCACTGCTCCAAAGAGCCCATGATCGTTAGTGTCAGCAGGGAAGGGCGGTGTCATATCTACCAATAGATGCAATGCCAGTCAGAGAAGGAAATGACTGTGAAAACTGGGGGCATAAACATTCTCTGGGTATTGGTCTCTGATCCTTGTTATCTTCCCTTGGGAATATGGTTTAGTGGAAAGAGCATGGCCCAGGAATCAACTCGGGCTCTGCTTTACCTGGCCGTGAACTCACCCCTGCAAATCCTTCTTCCCACAGGTTCAGCTTCCAGGACATGTTGGCCAAATGCTACATCTCCTGCTCAGTCCTGTGCTCTGAGCTTCAGGCCCTATATCTCACTACCTACCAGCCTCCTCTGGACATCCCATAACACATCCAAAGCTCATTGCTCACCCCTCTGAAATGCTCACCACTTCATTGCTCACCACCTCTTATACTTTCCTGGTCTTGGTTAGCAATAGCCATTCAGCCAGCAACCAAAACAGAAGCCCCAAACTCCATCCTTCCTCCCACTCACACATGTAACCAGTCACTATACCTCATGGATTCTGTCTCACAATTATCTTTGGATACAGTGTGTAACCTTCATCCTCCCCATCCATCCAACAACTGCCTGAGCCCAGACCCCATCACATCTCACCTGGACTATGGGAGTGGCTCCCATAGAGCTTTCCTCTCCACTCATCCTGGGCCTCAGCCAGCCCCAGGTGCCTTCTACCCTTAGGACCAAGGTCCAGATAAAAGAGGAAAACATGAAAAGAGCAAGTGTTTAGCTCTGTTTCCTGAGGCGTATTCTTTCCATACCGTGGGCCCCGTGTGCCTTCATCCGCCATGAACAAATTGGATACAATTAAGTCTTCTGGAAGTTTCTTTCTGCTCCAAGATTCTGTGATTCTTCTGAGAAACCTTCTGCAGAGATTTTTTTAAAGCTGGCATCTTTTTCTGAACTAAAGCCTCAGGCAGCCTTGTCATATCTGAAGGAGGAAAATCACCAACTTCTCAGTGCAAATTAATGTCATCGATCTCCTCAATCTGGTCTGCTCAACAGAAGGCAATCAATGTGGAGGAAAAGAGTGTGCTGGAAATAAAGGGCTGGAAGGGTTCCTTTCAGGATCAGCTGACCTTTCAGAGACAGGGACAGTGAGCACCCAGAGGCCTCTGCCTACATCAGAGTTCATCTCCTCAGCATTTGGGTGGTGTGAGGGTGGAACTCCAAACACTCTGAGGCGAGAGAGCAGGGACCCGGTCAAAAGCCCTAGGCTACAGGGTTGGCTCTGCTGCGTGACCTGGGTAAGCGAGGCCCCATCTCCGGGCCTGCCTTCTCATCTCTAGTTGTGCTCACAGATAGCTAAGCTGGTACTAAGTTATCTAAAAGGAGGTGGGTGAGCCTTACAGGGTCCTAGGGTCTCTTCTGAGCCCATGGGAAGCTAAAGCTGTTTCTGTTTCTCCCAAAGCCTCAGTTTGAATCCATAAGATTTAACAAAGAAGGAGGGGCCTCAAGATGGCTGAATGGGGACATCTGATACCTGCCTACTCCACGGAGAGGAACCAAAACAGCAAGTAGATAATCATGCTGCCAATAAATCATCTAAGACAGAACACGGGAATTCAACACGAAGTGACAGAAAACACCTGAGGCAAGGAAGGAGGGAAGCAGGATCGGCTGGACGCTGGGAGAGGATCTGCCATGTGGGGAAAGGGTAAGTGAGGGACCCCCAGTGGTCTGCATTCCCCCGGAAGCCAGGACAGGATCTGCTATGTGGGGAAAGGGTAAGTGAGGGACCCCCAGTGGTCTGCATTCCCCCGGAAGCCAGGACAGGATCTGCTATGTGGGGAAAGGGTAAGTGAGGGACCCCCGGTGGTCTCTGCATTCCCACGGAAGCCAGGACAGGATCTGCTATGTGAGGAAAGGGTAAGTGAGGGACCCCCAGTGGTCTGCATTCCCACGGAAGCCAGGACAGGATCTGCTATGTGGGGAAAGGGTAAGTGAGGGACCCCCAGTGGTCTCTGCATTCCCACCTTCGAGTCTTGCAACCGTAGCCACAGGAGAGACTCTCAACTCCTGCAGACCCCAAGACTAACTGAAATGGGTTGCCTGGAGACTGCACAACGATATTGCTCCAGAAAGGGAGCTCACACTGGGTCCCACACCCCCTTAGCTCTCCTGAACAGCTACAGCATGGCACCATAGACTACTGTATACACACAGAATAAAAGCCAAAGTGGCCTACCCAATCAACACCATAGATGCCTTTTTAGGAAAAAGTCTTCCACTATGAAAGCAAACCCAGAAAACTGGAAGAAGTAACTGTTACAGCAAACGTGTAGATATCAATGTAAGAACACAAGAAACATGAAAAAGAAAAAAGATATGACATCTCCAAAGTAACATAATAATTCTCCAGCAACAGATTCCAGTGAAAAAAAAAATTGAAATAATGGGAAAAGAATTCAAAATAATGATGCTAGAGAAGCTCAGCGAGATACCAGAGAACACATAAATAACATAAATAAATCAGAAAAAATAATTCAGGAGATAAATGAGAAATTTACTAAAGAGATAGATATAATTTTTTTTAAAAAGAACCAGACAGAAACCCTAGAACTGAAGAATTCATTGAATGAATAAGTATATTCAAAAGCTTCAACAATAGACTAGGTCAAGCAGAAGAAAGAATTTTAGAACTTGAAGGCAAGTCTTTTGAAATAACCCAGTCAAACAAAAATAAAGAAAAAAGAATTTAAAAGAATCAACAAAGCCTATGTGACATACGGAACACCACAAAGTGATCAACTAACTACTTGTCTTCTTTGACCAACTCTTTGTTTGCTGAGACTCTGAAAATTCAGTGTCTCAGAAGAAACTCTATTTAGAAAAATAATAGCTGACATCTTTTCAAGTGTAACAAGAGATTTTAAACATCCCAATAGAGGAAACTCAGAGATCCCCACATAGATAAAATTCAGAAAGGTCTTCTCCATGGCACATTATAGTCAAACTGTCAAAAGTCAAAGACAAAGAGAGAATTCTAAAACCAGCCAGAGAAAAGCATCTAGTCCCTTAAAAGGGAACACCCCATCAGACTAACAACGTATTTCTCAGCAGAAACATTATAGGCCAGGAGATAATGTAATGATATATTCAGAGTGCTGGGGGAAAAAAAATCCTGTCAGGGAGAGATACTATACCCAGCAAAGTTATCCTTAATAAATGAAGGAGAAATAAAATATTTCCCAGACAAGCAAAATCTCAGAGAATTCACCACCACTGGACAGATCCTATAAGAAATGCTTAAGGAAGTCCTACACCTAGAAGTAAAAGGATGACACCTACCATATGAAAACACACAAAACAGGCCGGGCGCAGTGGCTCATGCCTGTAATCCCAGCACTTTGGGAGGCCGAGGCGGGTGGATCACAAGGTCAGGAGATCAAGACTATCCTGGCTAACATGGTGAAATCCCATCTTGTACTAAAAATCAAACAATTAGCCGGGCCTTGTGGCGGGCGCTTGTGGTTCCAGCTACTCGGGAGGCTGAGGCAGGAGAATGGCGTGAACCCTGGAGGCAGAGCTTACAATGAGCCGAGATCACGCCACTGTACTCTATAGCCTGGGCGACAGAGCAAGACTTCGTCTCAAAAACAAACAAACAAACAAACAAAAAAAACACAAAAGTATAAAACCATTGGTAGAGCAAACACACATATAAGGAGAAGACTAAAATGTTACCACAAAAAAAGTACAATGACAAGCAATAAGAGATAAAGGAAAGAACAAGGGATATATGCAACAAGCAGAAATCAATTAATAAAATGACAGGTACAAGCAGTCACATACCACTATAACTTTGAATGTAAACAAGTTAAACTTTCTACTTAAAAGATACAGACTGGGACAGACGCGGTGGCTCACACCTGTAATCCCAGCACTTTGGAAGGCCAAGGAAGGTAGATCATGAGATCAGGAGATCAAGACCATCCTGGCTAACACGGTGAAACCCCGTCTCTACTAAAAAAAATACAAAAAATTATGCAGGCATGGTGGCGGGCACCCATAGTCCCAGCTACTCAGGAGGCTGAGGCAGGAGAATGGTGTGAACCCGGGAGGCGGAGCTTGCAGTGAGCCGAGATCGCACCACTGCACTCCAGCCTAGGTGACAGAGTGAGACCCCATCTCAAAAAAACAAAAAAAGATATAGACTGACTAAATGGGTAAAGAAAATATGACCCAACTATATGCCTCCTACAAGGAACTCATCTGCCCTGTAAAGACATATATAGAGTGAAAGTAAAGGTATACAAGAAGATATCTATTCAAACAGAAACCAAAACCAAGCAGGATTAGCTATACTTATATCAGATAAAACAGTCTTTAAGTCAAAAACAGTAAAAAGAGACAAAGAATGTCAGTATATAATGATAAATGAATCAATTCAGCAAGCGGATATAATAATTCTAAACGGATATATACCGAACATCAGAGCACCCAGATATATAAAGCAAATATTATTAGATCTAAAGAAAGAAATATGCTCCAATACAATAATAACTGGAGACTTTAATACTCAATTCTCCATGTTAGACAGATTATCTAGACAGAACATTTTTTTAAAAAAACATTTGATTTAAATTGTACTTTAAACCAAATGAAACCAAAGACATTTACAGAATATTTAATACAGAAGCTACAGAACACACATTCTTCTCATCAGCTCATGGAACATTCTCCAAGGTAGACCATATGTTAGGACACAAAACAAGTCTCAAATTTTTTTTTTTTTTTTGAGACAGAGTCTCGCTCTGTCGCCCAGGCTGGAGTGCGGTGGCGCGATCTCGGCTCACTGCCAGCTCCACTTCCCGGGTTCATGCCATTCTCCTGCCTCAGCCTCCTGAGTAGCTGGAACTACAGGTGTCCGCCACCACACCAGACTAATTTTTTGTACTTTTTGTAGAGACAGGGTTTCACTGTGTTAGCCAGGATGGTCTCGATCTCCTGACCTTGTGATCCTCCCGCCTCTTCCTCCCAAAGTGCTGGGATTGCAGGCATGAGCCACTGTGTCTGGCCCAAAAAATTTTTTTAAATCAAAATCATATCAAGCATTTTCTCAGACCACAATGGAGTAAAACTAGAAACCAATAATGAGGGAAACTTTAGAAACTATGCAAACACATTAAAATTAAACAGCATTCTCCTGAATGATCATTGGATCAAGGAAGAACTTAAGGAGGAAATTCAAATTTTCTTGAAACAAATGAATGTTAAAACACAACATACCAAAACCTATGGAATATAGCAAAAGCAGAAGAGAGAAGTTTATGCCAAAAAACTCCTACATCAAAAAAGTAGAAAGATTTCAAATAAATAATCTAACAATGTACCTCAAAGAACTGGAAAAGCAAGAACAACCCAAATCCAAAACTAGTAGAAGAAAAAAATAAAGATCAGAGAAAAAACTAAATTAAATAGAGACTAATAAAATAATACAAAGGATCAATAAAACAAAAAATTGTTTTTTAAAAAAGATAAAATTTGTAAACTGCTAGCTAGATTAACCAAGAAAAAAAGAAAGAAGGACTAAATAAATAAAATCACAAATGAAGATGGAGCCATTGCAACAGATACCATTAAAATACAAAAGATCATCAGAAACTATCATGAACAACTATACACTGGCAAACTAGAAAACCCAGGAGAAATTTATAAATTTCTGGACACATACAACCCAACAAGATTGAATTAGAAAGAAATAAAAAATCTGAACAAACTAATAACAAGGAATGAGATTGAATCAGTAATGAAAAATGTCTCCAAAAATAAAAGCCCAGGACCAGATGGCTTCACTGCTGAATTCTACCAGACTTACAAAGAAGAACTAATACCAATTTTTCTCAAATTATTCCCCAAAAAAATTGAAAAGGAGAGATTCCTTCTTAACTCATTCTATAAGGCCAGCATTACCCTGATACCAAAACCAGGAAAGGACACAGCACAAAAAGAGAACTACAAGCCAATATCCCTGATGAACATAATGCAAAAATCCTCAGGAAAATATTAGCAAACTGGATCTAACAACACATCAAAAGAAAATACACTATGATCAAGCAAGATTTCTCCCAGGGATGGAAGTATGGTTCAACATTCACAAATCAATAAATGTGATACATCACATCAACAGAATGAGGAACAAAAACCATATGATCATCTCAACAGATGCAGAGAAAGCATTTGATAAAATCCAACGTCACTTCATGAAAAAAACTCTCAACAAAGTAGGCATAGAAGGAGCATACCTCAACATGATAAAGGCCATATATGACAAACCCACAGCTAACATCACGCTGAGTGGGGAGAGGATGAAAGCCTTTCCTCTAAGAACTAGAACAAGACAAGGATGCCCACTTTCACCAGGCCTATTCAACAAAGTCCTAGCCAATGCAGTCAGTCAAGAGAAAGAAATAAAATGCATCTAATCTGAAAATGAGAAAGTCAAATTGTCCCTCTTTGTGGATGACATTATCTTATATCTAGAAAAACCTAAATACTCCACAAAAAAAGCCCTTAGATCTGATGAATAAATTCAGTAAAGTTGCAGGATACAAAATCAACATACAAAACTCAGGAGCATTTCTGTATGCCAATAATAAACTGCTGACAACGAAATTAAGATGGCAATCCCATTTACAATAGCTACCAAAAAAAAATAGCTACAAAAAAACAGAACAGCATGGGCTGGGCATGGTGGCTGATGCCCGTAATCCTGGCACTTTGGGAGGACACGGCAGGTGGATCACTTGAACCTAGGAGCTCAAGACCAGCCTGGGCAACATCAGAAGACCTTATGTCTACAAAAAAGTTAAAATATTAGCTGGGCGTGGTGGCCCCAGCTACTCGGGAGGCTGAGGTGGGAGGGTCCCTTGAGCCCAGGAGGCAGAGGTTGCAATGAACTGAGATCGCGCCACTGCACTCCAGCCTGGGTGACAGAGCAAGACTCTACCTCAAAACACAAACAAACAAACAAACAAATATAAAATAGCTAGCAATAAATTTACCAAGGAAGTGAGAGACTTCTACAAGAAAATCTACAAAATACTGATGGAAGAAATTGAAGAGAACACAAACACATGGAAGGACAGCCCATGCTCATGAACCAGAAAAATTAATATTGTTAAAATGACCATACTACCCAGCCAGGCGCGACAGGTCACGCCTGTCATCCCAGCACTTTGGGAGGCCGAGGCGGGCGGATCACGAGGTCAGGAGATCGAGACCATCCTGGCTAACACAGTGAAACCCCATCTCTACTAAAAATACAAAAAATTAGCTGGGCGTGGTGGCGGGCGCCTGTAGTCCCAGCTACTCGGGAGGCTGAGGCAGGAGAATGGCGCCATCCCCATAGGTGGAACTTGCAGTGAGCCAAGATCATGCCACCACTGCACTCCAGCCCGGGCTACAGAGTGAGACTCTATCTCAAAAAAAAAAAAAAAAAAAAAAAAAAAAAAAAAAATGACCATACTACCCAAAGCAATCTACAGATTCAATGCAATCCCTACCAAAATACATCATTTTTCACAGAAATAGACAAAACAATCTTAAAAATCATATGGAATTAAATAAAAAAGCCTGAATAGCAAAAATAATCCTGAGCAAAAAGAACAAAGCTGGGGCCGGGCATGGTGGTTCACGCCTGTAATCCCAGCATTTTGAGAGGCCAAGGTGGGCAGAGCAATCGAGGTCAGGAATTCGAGACCGGCCTGGCCAACCTGGTGAAACTCTAGCTCTACTAAAAATACAGAAATTACCTGGGCATGGTGGTGTGTGCCAGCTACTCTGGAGGTTGAGGCACAAAAATTGCTTGAACCTGGGAAGCAGAGGTTTCAGTGAGCCAAGATCGTGCCACTGAACTCTAGTCTGGGTGACAGAGTGAGACTGTCTCAAAAAAAAGAACAAAGCTGGAGGCGTCACACTACCTGACTTCAAAATATATTACAAGGCTATAGCAACTAAATCAGTATAGTATTGATATAAAAACAGACATGTGGGCCCATGGAACAGAATAGAGAACCCAGAAATAGATTCACATATTTACAGACAACTGATTTTTGACAAAGGCACCAAAAACGTACACTTGGAAAAGGGCACCCTCTTTAATAAGTGGTGCTGGGAAAATTGGATATCCATATGCAGAAGACGAAAACTGGGCCTCTATTTCTTACCATGTGCAGAAATCAACTCAAAATGGATTAAACGTAAGACATGAAATCCTAAAAGTCAGGAAGAAAACAGGGAAAACACTTCAGGACATTGATCTAGGCAAAGATTTTATGGCTAAGACCTCAAAAGCACAGGCGACAAAAACCAAAATAGACAAATGGGACTATGTTAAACTAAAAAGCTTCCACACAGCAATGGCAACAGAATGAAGAGATAATCTGTTGAATGGGAGAAAATATTTGCAAACTATTCATCTGACAAGGGACTAAAATTCAGAATATACAAGGAACTCAAGCAACTCAACAGTAAAACAAACAAACAAACAAACAAATAATCCCATTAGAAAGTGGGCATGTGATCTGAATAGACATTTCTCAAAAGAAGACATACAAATGGCCAACAGGTGTATGAAAAACTGTTCAGCACCACTACTCATTAGAGAAATGCAAATCAAAACCACAATGAGATATCATCTTATCCCAGTTAGAATGGCTACTACTACAAATATAAGAAGTAACAGATACTGGCAAGGATGTGGAGAAAAGGGAACTCATACACTGTGGGTGGGAATGTAAATTAGTACAGTCACTATGGAAAACAATATGGAGATTTCTCAAAAACTAAAAATAAAACTACCATACAATCCAGAAATCACACTACTAGGTATTTATCCAAAGGAAAAGAAATCAGTACATGAAAGGAATACCTACACCTCATGTTTACTGCATCACTACTCGCAATGGCAAATACATGAAATCAACCAAAATGTCCATCTAATGGATGACAGGACAGAGAAAATGTGGTATATATATATATAGAGAGAGAGAGAGAGATATACACTGTGGAATCCTATTAGGCCATTAAAAAAAGGATGAAATTCTGTCGTTTGCAGCAACATGGATGGAACTGACGGTCATTATGTGAAGTGAAATGAGCCAGGCACAAGAAGACAAATGTCATATGTTCTTACTCACATGTAGGAGCTAAAAAGATTGATCTCATGAAGGAAAGACAGTAGAATGGTAGATCCCAGAGGCTGGGAAAGGTATGTGCATCGGGGAGGGTGGGAGTGAAGAAAGCTTGGCTAATGGATTCAAGCATAGGGTTAGATAGGAGGGATAAGTTCCACTCTTCAGTAGCAGAGTAGGGTGACTATAGTTAGCAACAACGTATCGTATATTTCAAAATAGCTAGAAGAGAGGATTTGAAATGTTCCAGCACATAGAAATGATAAATACTGGAGGTGATGGAGATACCCTAAATACCCTGGCTTGACCATTACACATAGTATGCTTGTAACAAAATAGCATGTTTACCCCATAAATAGATACAAATACTATGCATCAACTTCAATTTTTTTAATTAAAGAAAAAAAAAGAAGTGTGAGGAAGGAGATGTAATAGCTAATTTTATGTGTCAATTTGGCTGGGCCATAGTGCCCGGATATTTGGTCAAATATTCTTCTGGGTGTTTCTGCGAAGGTGTTTTTGCAATGAGATTAATATTTAAATCAGTGGACCTTGAGTAAATTACCCTCCATAACATGGGTGGGCCTCGTCTAATCAGTTGGAGGTTTGAGTAGAACAAAAACTAATCTCCCTTGAGCAAGAAGGAATTCTATCAGCAGACTGTCTTTGGACTCAGACTGCAGCTCTTTCCTGGATCTCCAGCCTGCCAGCCTGCCCCACCTCTCTCTCTCTCTTTCTCTCTCTCAGATGTATATATATACACGCTGTTGGTTCTGTTTCTCTAGAGAACCCTGGCTAATATCCCTACCACCTACAGGAGGGAAAGGCCTTAGAATCATAAAAGCACCACTGGCTTTGTCAAGGCTACCAGAAGATTCTGAGTTCAGCCTTACCTCTCCAACAACTTTCAGACTGTTCCCTACAGGGACCATGAGATGGCCCCAAAACCCTCTCTGGATTCCAGGAAACTCCTGTACTAAAGGAGCCTCCTTCCCATGGGTAAATGTCACAGGTGGGAGTCAGAAGAGGCCTGCAATGAGGGAAGAGCCGTCCGGAGCACCTACTTTGATAATAACTAACAATGACTGCCGGGCATTGTTCTGTGTGCTTTCCTTACATGATGTGTTTAATCATCAAACTCTAGGAAGTAGCTACTATTAATATCCACATTTCATAGCTGAGGAACCTGAGGCCCCGTGAGATTAAGTCACTCCTTAACCTGGAGCCTACACAATGCTATTCTGCCTGCTGTGCACTGGAAGTTCTGCGTAGTAGCTCTCTTGCTGGTGACAACCTGTGAACTAGATGCACTATCCATGTTGTCCAGATGAAGAAATAAGACGCAGAGACATTAAGTAGTTTCATAAGGTCACGCATCTCGTGGTGGCAGAGTCAAGATTCCATTCCAAGTCCTTCTGACCACCGCCCAAGCTCTCTCTAGCCAGTGGCGCTGTTTCCCACCCGTATTTGTTGCATAGGGAAGACAGTTGCTATGGGGATCTCAGCTATTCCCACTACGTACAAGCCTGTCGGCCCCTCAGGTGACATTTCATGAAAATTTTTGTCGTTAACGGCCATCCTCTCAATCATGAGTATACCTGTGTGTGCAGGTTGCCAAGGACTTCCGTATACTTGTTTCTCTTAGTCCCCAAGGTGAGCCAGGGCAATTCATAATATCCTTCATTCCACAGAGGCTGGTGGAGGCCAAGCATGAAGGATGGGTGCTAAGGTTTACTGAGTCCATGCTGTACTTTGAGGGCTTGGGGTTATGACTTAATTCTCACCACAGTCCTGTAAGATGACGCTGCTGCCTCCGTTTTATAGGTGAGGAAACTCAGCACAGAGAATATCCAGTGACAGGTGAGATCACAGAAAAAATAGACTTTCCTAGAGGGTCGTTCAAATTCTTTGCACTGTCCCACTCCCTGTCACTCCTGGTATCTCCCATCCACTTCACTTTTCCTTCCTTTTAAGGAAGTGCCCTGAAGTCTCCCCTTTCAAATTCCAATTCCTAATTTTGGTCATCCCAATTCATTCTTGAGAAGAAAATGTTCAGATGAATTCATCCTCAGGGAGAGTGGAGAGACTGCTAGCTCTCCCTGCAGCTTTGCAGAGAGCAGGTGCTTTCAACCTGAAGCGCCTCCAATTTTGGAATCAGGGTCCATGGGACTGTGCAACCTGGACCTGTGACTATGGCAGCATCCCCGTGCCACTGCTCCCCACCCTCACCCCACCCCCACCTCCCATCTCAACATCCTTTGAGACCCCCAAGCTTTAACCCAGAGGTCAATCATCACCCCTCCCTCTCCATTCCCACAGGTCCAATCCAGGACCAGTTCTGGCAGGGTATACTTGTGAGACTCTTCCAGAAGCTGCAGCCCCGCCCTACGGCCACCATCCCTCCCTAGGATTACCCCACAACCTTCCCCAGGCCACCTCACACTGTTTACACCTCGCATGCACCTACTCCCTCTGCCCTCTTGCTTGCAGTACTGGTCACTCTCTGACCCTGCCCAGGCCCCAGACCCTCACCCCCTCTGCCTGGCCTTTCATCTTGGAATTAATTCAGCATCAACCTCCCCCACTAGACTGGAGCCTTCATAAGAGCAGGAGATACAGCTGTCTTACTTACCATTATATCCCCGGGGCCTAGCACAGTGCCTGGCATATAGAAAGGGCTTAATAAACATTTGTTGGGTAGATGAATGAACAACTGAACTGAATGAATGAGTTAGCAGTATTATGGCACAGTCTTTTAACATCTTTTGCTTTTTGCCCCCTGCTGCTGCTGCTTTTTTTTTTTTTTTTTTTTCTGAGATGGAGTCTTGCTCTGTTGGCAGGCTGGAGTGCAATGGCACGATCTCAACTCACTGCAACCTCCATCTCCTGGGTTCAAGCGATTCTTCTGCCTCGGCCTCCTGAGTAGCTGGGACTACAGGCACACGCTACCATGCCCAGGTAATTTTTGTATTTTTAGTAGAGAGGGGGTTTCACCATGTTGGCCAGGATGGTCTCTATCTCTTGACCTCGTGATCTGCCCGCCCCGGCCTCCCAAAGTGTTGGGATTACAGGCGTGAGCCATGGCGCCCAGCCTTGCCCCCTGCTTCTTTAACCCCAATGAGCTTCTCCAGGCCCTTCAAGGATCGAGGCAGGGGCTGGCTGTGTGGCTTGGCCTGCTCTCCACCACGGGCCAGGTTCAGCCAACTGTTCCTCCATCAGTTTCCCTATCTAACCCTCAGAATGCCCTTCATCTAAGGGATGAAGCATGTGGCTGAGAACTTCGGTGGTCAGTGCCCTTGATCTATGTCTCCCTAATGGGCTGCTTCCCCAGAATGGCAGGTAATAAAGTGCTTTTCATTGTTGTTCTCCAACACTTTGTATTTTCTCAGTTTCTCTGCTACAGAGTCCAGTTGCAATTGATTAAAACTTTAGACACACATAACAAGGTAATGTTCATGTTTGTGGGAAGACTAAAGTGCTGAGATCGATATTGTTGTGCTAGGGCCTAATCTCTGGACCTGCATGTCCAGCCCACGGCTCTGTGGGACAGTCAGCACCCTGGTCACAGGCTCTCCTGAAGGCGTGCACCTTACAAATCTGAGTCTTGGGCTAAGGCCAGGATTATGTGTCCTATTTTCTGACAAAGACATAGGTGAGGTCACAGGCAGCAGAGCTCTGCAACTCTTAAACAACACAAAAAACTTCTGCAATTTTCCTCCAGGGGAAAGGGAAACCATAAGAACACAAACAGTTACTTCTCAAAACAGCCCTTAGTTATCTCGGTGAATTGGAAGCCACTGGTGTCAACATCATCAAAAAGCAGGCACGGAGTGCTCTTGGCAAATACTGCCCCCAAAAGACTCTCTCTAGGGGAATTTATGGAGCAAAGAAAGAACACCAATGTGTTAGGTTTTGCATACTTTTGACTTGTTCTAATTTTTACAATAAGAAGCGTGTTTTGTTTATATAATTAAAAACAAAACTGTTTCCCTCCAAATGCTTTCTCCTTGAGGCATAGAATCGATGAACTGCAGGATCTTAAGGAGCCGTAGAGCCCTCAGAGATTATCTAGCCCAACTCTCTCCTTGACGGAGGAGGAATCTGGGCTCACAAAAAAAAAAAAAAAAAAAAAAAAAGAGAAGAGACTTGCCCAAGATTACACAGCTCAAGGTCACAAACCAGACCACCAGACAAAGGGCTTTGGAATCCACTTCCCAGACACATTCGTTTATGAAACTAATTGTTCCACAGCTAATCCACCTGGAGCATGGGCTGCTCCAGAAAGTGTGGCCTAAAATTTCCCCAAGAAAAAGGGAAGAGGCAATTAGTGGTGCACTAACAAACTGAGTTTGACTATCCTGAGCAGGGGCTTGTTAGAGCTCAAGAACTGAGCGGGGAAATACTGAGCCCCCTGGGCTGAAGAAGCAACCTCTGCCTATGTGGCTACCGATATTCCTCAATTCCTTCATCTGTGTATTGGGAGAGAGGAACAACAAGCATTTGAGTACAGGAAACGGTATCACACGAACGAGGGCGGGGAAGGGTGGGAGGGTGGTGGGTGGGCAGGTCAGGCAATTCTATGGCTTCTCCTTTCTCCAGCTCCAGGGAGAAAAGTCCAGGTTGCAAGAAGGCAAGAGAGCATGAAAGGAGACAGGCCCCTGAAGTCCCCTTGGAAACGGTGGAAGGAAGACACATTGCAAGTCGAAGGGCTGGAGCAAGATCTTCCCCTACAAGCCAGAGTACATGAGGAAGGCGAGGGGCTTTCTTTTCCTGTTGTTTGCTGGTGTCCAACGCTGGCTCCCCCAGCATCACCAAAGCAACCTGTTGATAAGAAGCAACTGTATTTATTCTTACTTCAGCAAGGGAGAGTGCTGCTTCCACTGAGTCTTAGGCGTGTCCAGGAAGCAGTCAGACAAAGTGAAGGTATGAATTGTACTGAGATGTTGAAGGCTGCTTGAAGACAAGTCTTTAAATTGGGTGAGTTCTGGATTAGCTTCTCTAGGATTTTCTTGGGTTCCCCTTCATGGTCCAAGATGACAGTAGGTGACACTCCCTCATACAAACACACTCAGATACAGGAAAAAGCAAGTAGTTGGTATTTTTTTTTTTTTTAAATGAATGAAGGAAATATTCCCAGATGTCCTCCCAGGCTCCCCTTTCCATCTCATGGGCTAGGATGAAGTCATATTCCCATGCCTCAGCCAATCCCTACAAAAAGAAAGGAATTCGCATAATTGGCCCCAACTCCCAAGGTAGATCCCAACTCTGATTCCATTTCTAAATTTCTAAGGTTCTTTCCAGTTTGAGAATCCTAAGTTTTGTAAGTAGCCACTCCTTGTTTAAAAAGCTGTTTTTCTGACTTATTTATAGCCCAGTTTTCCTATCCCACTCCCTGCCTTTGAGGCTGCAGTTGGCCCCTGGTGACAGGTTTACCATGTGAACACTGCGACACAGTCCCGATGAGCTGGGTACAGGCCCAGACAGTAAGGGCAGGCAGCTAATTGCAGTTTTACCCTCTCCCTCAGCTTCCCTACAAAAAAAGAAATAAAAGGATCCTGGGAAGCAAAGTCTGAGCTGAGAAAATGTTGGCTGCAGAGAGTATACAGTTTTGGATTCTCTATGGACCCCAGATCAACATACACTTGATGGGCTGATCTCTCCAATCTGTCTAGGACTTCTGCAATAACCGGAAATAACCAGAGTTATCCTAAACTAACCCAAGCCAGCAGCCTAAAGCCAAATCTACCTTCGTGCCCAGGCCCTGGATGCCAGCACTCAGAGAAAGGTTTTCACTGTGTAAGACAGAGCCCCGCCTCCCAGTAAGACCCACACAGTGAGGATTCTCACAACATAGGAGAGCACAGGTCAGATTCCGGGCAAGCAAACAATCAAAGGCGAATGTCCACCATGTGGTTTAGGAAGCTCTAGCTCTCCCCTCCCAGCCACCACCCTTCACCCTCTGCCCACCCACTCCCAGCACCACTCCCTGTGTTCTCAGACTGAGAAACGTATCCACATGACACACTAGCAACCCACTTTCATCAAGCAGCAAGCAGGGAAGGAGACAGGCAGAACTCTCGGTTGGCCATAATTTCTCATCCACAGAATAAAGAGGAAGAATCGGGCATCTGAGCACACTACATGACAAATGTGGAAGCTGGAAAACCAGCGTGGCTGGCTGCACGGAGGGGGCGTGAGGACTGGCATCAAGCAGATTTGCCCTGTTGCCGATGGCGTACTGCCAAGGGGTGTTGGGTTGGAGGGCATCCATCCTGCAGCCAGTCACTGAAGCCCTGAGTGTTCCAGACCCAAGCTAGGGCCATGGGAGGTGACAGAGAAGACAAACACTGGGATCTGCTCTCAGAGACATCCCTGGGTCCCTGCTGGGGAGGTAAAGCACACACGTAATCCTTCATGAGAAAGGCTGCACGGCCTCCATGAAGGCTGGACAACATCCCACTGAATCACTACTGGTTCTCCAGCCCCTAAAATGAAATTTAATCTTCACTGATTTCTTACTAGAAGCCCAGCTCCATGCTGTTTTCTACATGTGTGATTTCATTTAACCTAACTGTATGAGTCAAGTTCTCCAGAAAAACAGAACCAATAGGGGATATACATAAAGAGATTTAGTATAAGGAATTGACTTATACAATTATGGAGACTGGCAAGTCCAAAATCTGCAGAGCTGATGTTCCAGTTCAAGTCAGAAGGATGACAGCTGCCATAGAACCAGGAAGTTCTGATAAAGGCCACCAAACAGGAAGAATTCTCTCTTACTAGGGGGAGGGTCAGACTTTCGTTCCACACAGGCCTTCAACTTACTGGATGAAGCCCATTCACCTTATTATTACTTTTGGATGAGGTTAACATTAAATGTTACAGAAATATCCACAATAATGTATGACCCCATACCTGGGCACCCCATGACCCAGGAAAGTTGACACATAAAATTAACCTTCAAACTCACAAGTCTCCTAGTATTATAGAGGTGAGTTTATTGAGACCCAGCATGAAGTGGAGACCCAGGATTTAGAACAGGAGACTCTGATTCCAGAACTTGAAGCCTCAACCATTATACTATATAGAACTCACAGCAACTGCCCACAACCAGCTAGAAACTGAGGGCAGCCTCCAGCCAACAGCCAACATTATACTATATAGACTTAACCATTATACTATATACTATATAGAGGTAGTATACCTCTAGCTCCAGGCATATGGCAGATGCTCAATATGTATTTTGTTGAATAAAGGAATGAAGTCCTAAAGAACGATGTAAGGTAAGCAAAGCCCTGTGATTGAGGTGACTAAGGGAAGCTTTCATGAATTTTATTAGGTTGCTGTTTCTAGAGTGGACAGGGAGGTCAGGAGAAAGAGATGGGTGGAGACAGAGGCTAAAGTGACCCCATGATCCCCACCTCTTGGTGCCCATCCCTTATGTAATCTCCACCCTTTGATTATCAGCAGGAATTGTGACTAGATGCTAAGCAATAAAGTACAACAAAGGTGACAGGTGTTGCTTCTGTGATTACATAATGTGAGCTCATAAAGTCCATCTTATTAGAAGAGCTTCTCTCTCTCACTCGCTTTGAAGAAGCAAGCATTTATATTGAGGAGGCTCATGTGGCAAGGAACTCACGGCAACTGCCCACAACCAGCTAGAAACTGAGGGCAGCCTCTAGTCAACAGCCAACAACAAACTGAGGGCCTTTGTCCAACCACTTACAAGGGCCTGAATCCTACCAACATACACAAAGCTGGGAAGCAGATCCTTCTCTAGCTGAAGCTTGGATTGAGACCACAGTCCTGGCTGATATCTTCATTGCAGCCTTTCAGAGGACCCAGCTAAACCACACCTGAATTCTTGACCCACAGAAATTATGAGATAATAAATGTGTATTGTTTAAAGGTGCTAAGCATATGGTAATATTGTTACTCAGTAACAGACAGCACAGCCTTATTGGCAGAGAAAACAGCAGAAGCCAAGAGCTGGAGTTGGAAAGGTATAGAGAACATCAGTTCATGCTTGCTCCATGTGGCTGAAGTCGCAGGAGGTGGAGGTTGGAAAAGTGGGTTGGTGCCAGACCGTGGTGGCTTTTGAAGACAGAATGAGTTGTCTGGGCTCTGTCCTGTGGGAAAGGAGTTTCCGGTGATGGCTGATCCCCAGGGTGTTCCATGTGGGAAGTGGGTAGGTACCTTTGAGCAACCCTCAAATCACACATTGGTGAATGTCTACCTGCAAGTCTGGTCCAGGTCTCTGGGGCTTCCAAATGAAGCTCTGGCCAAGATCCTGGGATAGAAAACCCCAGGTCACACTTTGTGACTTTTTGACTCAAGTCAGCTTGTGACTGGGTGCAGGTCAGAACCTAGCGCCCCTGGAGAACAAGGACACCTCTGAGTTGTGTTGACTCCCTCAACCTCCCCCTGTCCTCTGTGCACTCAGCTCAGGACTGGACCCACAGTCGGTGCCCAAAAGGACTCCTGGAACCATCAGGGCAGCAAAGTGGCTCAACCTCAACCTGCAGTAACATCAGCTCACTCCACAGTCAGTGGAGAAACAGCCACGACACTTTAAATATCACTGTAGGGGATACAAGTGTATGGTAAATAACTTATGAGGTTTAAAACTCAAGAGTTTGTAGAAGGATTAAAACAAAAAAACAATGATCTGATCAATTGAAAAGGATATTTAGTGAAGCCCCTTAGTGGGGTCTCTTTCCCTTTTTAATACATTAGTTGAATGATTCAAAATCCCTTACCTTGGTGAGGGCCCCGAGAGGCAGAAGGTCAAGTGCATCTGCCTGGCATTGAGACATCGTGGGGGAGCTTCAGCTCCTGGGAGAAGGAAGCTGCTCAGAGGTGAAGTGGGGTTCAGAAAAGAAAGAGCTGCCACGTACCTCATATTTGGCCAAATGACTATTTGGAGAATGGTCAGGAGTGTGGTTCACTGGTGCCTGATGGTCCTGGACCATGGATCTAGAGGAAAGTTATGGTGTGGAAGAGAGACTAGACCAGGATGGAGAGAAAGGTTATGGGAGACAGTGCAGCAGCTCGGGAACCACAACCCACGGGCATTTAAAACAGGAAGTCCTCTAAGACCAGAAATCACCAGAGAGTCCAGTCAATGCTCAGAAGTATAAAACACCCAAAGGCAAACCGAGGCCACATTCCAACCGTTCCAGTCACTGCCCCAGCTTCCAGAAAGAAAAAACAACTTGAAAGGGCATCCCAGAGGGAAGAATTTCATTCAGCCTACAGATACCTCCAGACCACTTTGGCACCAAGCTGGGCATAGGCCAAGTGGTGGGGTAAGATAAGGCTCCTGTCCTCCTGGAGCTCCAAGGTCAGTGGGCAGACAGCAGGAAGACAGTGACAGCTCTAACAGGAATCTTTCCAGTGTGCTCAGAGCACAGAGGTGGGAGGAGAGAAGCTGCCCGAGCAGTAGCAATTAGAACGGGGCCAAGTGTTACCAAGCACACAAGGGTGAGGAGGACGACCCAGGCCAGGCAGCTACATAAGCCAAGTGGACCAAGACAGAACACCATGGAAAGTACACAGTGGAGATGAGGCTGGAAGCATGGCTTGGGGCCAGACTGAATACCAAATCATATTTCTGAACAAGTCAACTGAGGAAGATCGCTGGCTCCTTCCTGAGTTATCATCTACTCTGAGAGAAGAGTTTGGAATAGAGGCACAAATGTCCAAGAAATAACTCTTGACTTCCCCAGGTACACGTTCCTCTTGGGCTCCCTCCATTAAGTTCTGGCACTGATCTTCATTGGGTCTCCCGTTGAATGTTGAAGAGAAGCATTGGTGGCCTTTGATGGGGAGTGGACCTTGTTGTCTTACCCTTGTCACTCAAGGACCTTCTACTTCCTAACACAATGAGGGTTCCTAAAACCCTCATTCTGGTGTTCCCTGCCCTCCACATGCTGCCCCCAGCTTCCTGTCCAGGGCAGTCTCCACTCCACCACTTCCCTCCCTATGGGGATCTTCTGCTCCAGAGCCTCCAAATCACTACAGCTCTGTCCATGCCTCTCCAGCTTCTGCCCACAGTTCCTTTCCCTGCCCCAGCTCCACACACCTAAACACCTAAATGTCCATCTGTGTTAGTCAGGGTTCTCCAGAGCAAAGAACCAGCAGGATGTGTGTATGAGTATATATCCATACAGAGAGAGAGAGAGAGAGAGATTTATTTATTTTGAAGAATTGGCTCATGTGATTTTGGGGAGTGGCAAGTCCAAAACCTACAGGGAAGAACACTAGGCTGAAGACCTAGGAAAGAGTTGGTGTTGCAGTTTGAGTCCAAAGGTGCTCTGGAGGCAAAATTCGTTTTTCGTCAGGGAATATCAGACGTTTCCCTTAAGGCCCTCAACTGATTGGATGAGGCTCATCCACATTATGGAGGATTATCTTTACTCAACGTCTACTGATTGAATGTTTGACCAGATAACTAGACACCATAACCTAGCTAACTGACACATGAAATTAGCCATCATACTATCCTCCAGGGCTCAGCTCAAATTTAACCTCCCCCTCCAATTCATTCCTGCTTTCAACTGAAAATGCTTGTCCCCTCCTAAATTGCCATAGTGCTGCATCCAGCTCTTCTCTTGGGACATTTAGAATTTGCTTCCCTATAGTACAGTGATTTATATCTTTGTATTTGTTTTCCTACAAGACTGTGAGCACTTGAGTCAATCAAATCCTATCGCACCACTTAATAAATAGCTATATGACCTTGGGCAGGTTACTTAAACTCACTAAGTCTTGGTTTCTGCAAAACTTGGGGATGATATAATACTTACCTTAAAGAATCCTTGAAATTTTCATGAGACAATGGATGCAAATTACTTAGCACAGCACCTGGTACATAATGAGTAATCCATTCACTTATTCATTCATTGAGCGTCTATTACATGCCAGAAGTGAATGTGACAGACCGAGCCACTGCCCTGATGGGCAGAATTTATAAAAGGCAAATCAATGAATTTTTAAAATCTAACATAAGATACTGACAAGTACTTTGAAGAAAATAAACTAGAGGCTGGACGTGGTGGCTCATGCCTATAACCCCAGCACTTTGGGAGGATAATTACTGGAAAGCACGACTGTCCAAGTGCCCAAGCCAAGGCAGCATTTGTGGGGCACCCAGAGAAGGACCCCTTAGAGCAGGAGCTCTGTTTCACTCTTCCTAAACCGGATGTTTCTGTTTACTAAACAGTCTTCAGCTGCTCATTGTGCACAGAACAAAGTAGTTGGTGAAGGTCTTTTCAGGACACAGGTGGCCATGCAAATGGGGTAATGGAGCAGAGACAATGGTGTGGGAGGGTTGAGGAATGTTGAAGAACCCCAGAGCTGGCAGCACCAGGGACCTGAATGGGCAGTGAAACCTCATCTCTACTAAAAATACAAAAATTAGCCGGGCATGGTCGTGGGCACCTGTGGTCCCAGTTTCTCAAGAGGTTGAGGTGGGAGAATCACTAGAACTTGGGAGGCAGAGGTTACAGTGAGCCCAGATCATGCCACTGCACTCCAGCCTGGGCAACAGAGCAAAACTCCATCTCAAAAGAAAAGAAACTAGGATAAAGGATAGAGGTCTGAGGATTAAGGAGGAGAGATCCAGTTTAGCGAAGACCTGAATTAAGAGAAGGAGTTAGCCATGCAAGACCTGGGGGAAGAACATTTCTGGCAGGACCAGCAGGAATCAGTCTGAGTTAATTCTACTTGTAACCCAGGGGCCAGGTCCTTCCTTTCCTCTGCCCCACAGACTGTGTCTTCTGAGCTAGGGGAAACCGAGGAGATGGACCTTGTCTTCACTCTACCCAGGACTTTACCTTCAGATAGATGATGCTGGCACCCAGGAACCCATGGTAATGGAGGCCACCAGCCATCACTCATCAGGGAGACTTCCCCTATCTCTTCCAAATGCTGCCTTGCCTGCTTCACTGCCTCGTCTTCTGTAGTCTCCCCTGAAGGTTTAAGTATTTCTGTACTCAAGGGTCATTGTTACTATCATGTGCCACACAGAGTCAAAGAAGGGAGTGAGAGTTCTCAGGAGAGGGTGCCCCCAGGTCTTTGGACACTAGAGATCCAAATTTCCCACATGGATCTCCCTTCTTCCCCAGCTCTCTGCTTTCTTTCTCCCTTCCCGCAGCCCTCTCCCTCCAGTGTTTCTCAACCAGGCACGGTATTGTCCTTCCAGTCCATCCTAGGAGTGCCTGGAAGGGAAGGAGGCCATTTCTAATGGTCACAATGACTGGGAGACTCTACTGGCCTTTAGTGGACTGAGATGATGAACACTATGCACCCTAGAATGTACAAGATGGTCCCACGTCATAAAGAATTGTCCTTGCCAAAAGGTGAATGTGGACATGAACCTCTCAACATCCCCTCAAATGTTACCAAATCCCCTTCTTCCCTACCTGGATTCTGTCCTTTATCTCTTCAGGAAAAAATTCAGTCTCAGTCTCCCAAGTCCCCACAGTGTGTCTTGTCAATTGGACAACCTCACAAGTGTAATGTCAGTGCTTTCCATCCTCAAGTGGCTCTAACTGCTCCACCAAAAGAGGAAGAGCAACTCTGAGTACCCGTGGCCCCCTCAAAGGGAAGGGTCAGCTCTGATCCTGTGTCTGGGCCAGTGGAGAAAAATGGTGGAAAGGGCTTCCAAGCTAGGCTGTGTGTAGTTGATTCTCCCCTGAAGTAGCTAGAATCAAACACTTCTCACCACTAAGGAGATACATGTCCTTCCAAGTGCCACCCTTCTAGATGAGAAACGTATATTACCCCTACTAACCCTTCCTCGTGCCAGCTCTGACTTCCATTACAAACTTCCCATATGAACTTGACAAAGAGGTCCAAATGCATCTCCATCAAAGGTAATAGCCATGGTGGTGGAAGACCTTCAGTTTGCCTTGCCATTTATCATCATCATCATCATCATCATCACCACCACCACCATTAGTTATTACTATTATTAACCACCACCACCACCACCATTAGTTATTACTATTATTAACCATACGAGTCCTTGCACAGAGGCAGACGCTGGTGGGAGTTCTGTCACTGGAGGGTCCTAACTGCATGGGTGATTGTGTGGAAGAGATGGGTCAAGGCTGTGGTCCTTTGAACAGATGTCCTGGAGCCAAACTGACTTCCTGATTTGCTTAATGCACTGCCTAATGCTTGACTAAAAGTGCTCAAGAAAAATCCTCTCAAGGAGAGGAAGGGTGCCAGGGGCACTGGAAGGGCTCATTTTTTATTCTTTAACTTAGGGGAATTGGCAGGAAAGGGGGTGATGACTACTCCCTGCAGAAAGCAAAATCCAGATGGCTCCTGACAGCCAGCCGGGAAAAGTTGCTCCCTGGCAGCCCCGTTCTCCAGCATGACTTTCCAAATGCCCAAGCCAAGGCAGCATTTGTGGGGCGCCCCCAGCAGGACCCCTTAGAGCAGGAGCTCTGTTTCACTCTTCCTAAACCAGATGTTTCTATTTACTAGACAGTCTTCAGCTGCTCATTGTGCACAGAACAAAGTAGTCAGTGAGGGTTTTTCCAGGACACAGGTGGCCATGCAAATGGGGTAACAGAGCAGAGACAAAGGTGTGGGAGGGTTGAGGAATGTTGAAGAACCCCCAAGCTGGCAGGACCAGGGACCTGAATGGACATGGAAAGGAGTGATTGCTAGCACCCTGAAAGTGAGCTGTGGACAGAGCCATTGACAGAGACTGTGGCCAAACCATAGTCTGGCAGGCTAAGAATCAGGGAAACGAACGCCTTGGTCTCAATATCTTCTTGCTGGCCAAAGGCAAGGAGCATGGGAACTCACCGATGCAGCCCATACAGGACAGGTTCCAGGCTACAGAGCAGGAAGCATGGGTTCTTTTACAAACCACTCCAAAATGTAGTGCTTTAAGACAATAACCATTGATTTAGCCCTTGGTTTTTCAGTCTAGCAATTCGGCAATTAAAGCTGGGCTCAGTTGGACAGTTCTGGTCTGCTGCAGGCTGATCTTGGCTATCCCAGCTGGGCTCACACATGTGTCTGCAGTTGATTGGCGAGTTATCTAGGACTAGTCACTTTAGAATGGCTTTATTGGAGATGCTTAGAAAGACAAGGGCCTCTTTTGACATGGATCTCTCACTCTCCAGGGTGCTCGCCTGGGCTTGTTTACAAAGCAGTCAAACAGTTTCAAGAACAACAAGCAGGCAAGCACCAAAGTGCAATCACTTTTCATACTTCTGCTTACATCACATTTGCTTCTGTCCATTTGGATGAAATAAATCACATGGTCATCACCAAATCAAGGGTTAGAAAAATAGATTCTGGCTGGACATGGTGGCTCATGCCTGTAATCCCAGCACTTCGGGAGGCTGACATGGGGCAATCACCTGAGGTCAGGAGATTAAGATCAGCCTGGCCAACATGGTGAAATCTGGTCTCTACTACAAATACAAAAATTAGCTGGGTGTGGTGGTGGGCGCCTGTGATCCCAGCTATTCGGGAGGCTAAGGCAGGAGAATTGCTTGAACCCAGGAGGCAGAGGTTGCAGTGAGCTGAGAGCACACCACTGCACTCCAGCCTGGGCAACAGAGCATGACTCCATCACAAAAAGAAGAGAGAAGAAAAAGAAAAATACATTCTACCGCTTGAGGGGAGAGGAAGAATATGTGGCTAGTGGCCAGTTTTCAACCTATAGACTGTGCTCCAGCCACAATTGCTTACATTCCTCCCACGTGCAAAATATGTTTCACCATATCCCAGGACCTCTAAACCTGGATCCCTTGAATCTGGGATTATACCTATGGCAGTTGGTTTTTGCCACATAATAAACCACCCCAATATTTAGAATGTTAAAACAACAACCATTTTTTAGCTCGCAATTCTGCAGATTGGCAATTTGGGCTGAGCTCAACTGGGCAGTTCTGCTGTTCTGGGCCAGGCCCCACTGACCTCTGCTAGCGCTCACTCATGCATCTATGGTCGGCTGAGTGCCAGATGGGGAACTTCAGTGCTTCTCCATCCACATTGCCTCCTCTTAGCCTTCAGCATGCTCATTCGTGTGGCAGCGGGATTCCAGGAGCAGCAAGAGAGGACAAACCCAAGCGTGCAATCATTTTTCAAGTCTCTTGGTGACATCCCATTGACCAAGCAAGTTATATGCCAGAGCTCAGAATCAGAGTGGGAGAGCAGTCAAAGTTATAGCACAAGGGGGCATGGATCCAGGAGGGGAATAATTAAGGATGGGTTTGTAATCAGACTACCACGGTGGAGTGGAGACCAGACCTAGTGAGACAAACAGAGAACAGGCATCTCGCAGACCTGAATTCCATAACATGACATTCAAGTCTGTTCATAATGGCAGCCACCTGTCTCTCCAGTGTCAGCTCTCTCTAACCCCAACCACACCCTGTGCACTGTGCATCTGCCAAACTGACCTCTTCACAGTCTCATGTATCTGCCCTGCCTTTTCCATTTTCCCACTCCCGTTCTCTAGATTATTCCACATCTTTGCCTGACCTAATCCTCTATATCCTACTTGATCCAATTCAAAGCCACCTTCTCCTAGACATCTTTTCTAACATCCCACTCCCATCCCCTTCCCTCTCTCCCAACACCACTGAGCTGGGTGGGACTCTGAATTCCCACCTACAATTTGTAGAGCCCCCCCTGCACCCCTTTCAGGCAGCTGGTGTTGTGCACTTATCTGCAGGGGGATGTTCTCCACTTTCTTGGACTGCGATCCCCCAGAGTGCTGGGTCCTTGTGTGACGCATCCTTTATCCCTCCTCTGCCCTAGTGCCCAGCACACACTAAATGTCCTATTGACCTGAGGAGGTCAGTACTGGCAAGCCAAAGACTGCAGAGCAGACGATGCAACAGAGCCAAGGAACGCCCTTCAGAGATGACCCAGCCAGGAACTCCAAGAAGTGACGGACAGGAAGTGTCAGAGAAGAGCCCGGAAGAGCAGGATTTGGGAGATGAGAAAGAGCAGGGCTTCCGCCTTGCCACAAGATAACCTGGCCCTGTGAAGTCAAAGTCACAGGGAGACTGACCTCCACTCCATCCGAGGAAGAACTTCCTAGGAGAAAAGCCCAGATTTAGAATGGGCTGGCAAGAAAACGGGTGAGCCATCCGCTGACTGGCAGTGCATAAGATTCCGGTTAACTTCTGAGAGTGTGTTTGTAGGGGCCTTATTCTATTTGCATTTAAGGTGTGCACATTAATAATTCTTTCATTAGACTCACGTTGCACCTTGGCATGCAGGAGTGTGCACTCGTGGCTCACAAATGAAGGGGTTTAATGAGCCGGCAGCTCTCCCCACAAGGCAAGCCTGCATGGAGCTTGGCAGCAGGCCCATTCCCTCGGAGTCGGCTGGGCACAGCACATCATGTACCGCGGGCAAACTGGCTTTGGTTTCATTGGGGGTGGTAGGTGTGGGAGGGGGAAGTAGATGTATGGGGTAAGTGTTACTCTGAAGGAATTATACAACGTTAGAGTGCCAGTCCAGTGAATTTCCTACCACACACACCTGAACACCCTTGAGCGATGGGACATCCCTGCTCCTGTCAGAAACCAGGCTAAGCCCAGCAGTGCCTCTCACCGAGGGTAGGTGGAGGATATAACTGAGACAGTCCTTCCCTAACACAGATACTCTTTGACCAGCCCGACTCCCTTGTGTTCTAAGTGGTGGAACAGTGCCCCAGAGAGGGGATGTGGCCTCTCTAAATGCTAAGATGAGCCAGGACTGAAAGAATAGGAGGGGAGCTCACACAGGTGGAAACTGGCCTTGGGGCAGGCAGCAAGCCAAGGACCCCTCCCCAGGAGCTGGACCTAGAGTCCCTCCCAATAAGGTCCCTGGGAATAAAACTCCCCAACTCCCCACACCCACACCCATCTCCATATGTCCAAACCCTGCACATCCTACAAGGCTCACTTCAGATGTCGGCTCTTCCTTTTATCTTCCCATCAAACACCCCGACTCCAACCAGACATGAGCTCTCTGGCCTCTTGAGGACCTGCACTTCTTCGTGGCTCAGGTCAGACTGCAGCTGGAATGGCAGTTAGATGCGCATATACCTTCTTGATCACCCCGACCATGAATTCCTTGGGCTCATCTTGCTCCTTCTCCCGACTCCCGCCCTCAGTGCCCAGCCTAGGACCTGACTCAAATGTACTCACCAAACACAGGCTGGATTGCTGACATCCTTTTGCTTTTTGCCCACTAGCATTACAAGACCACGTTGCTTACTGTTAGCCAGCACCAGGGCCTTCCCCACAAAGCAGACATACCTCCCTGTCTCCTTTCCACTCCTTTTGGATGAACAGGAACAGCCTCTTGGGCCTCCTTATTGGAAACTTCCTGGATACCCACCACTGTCTCAGATAATCACCAGGGCTGAGGGACATTCTCCAAAGCCCAGGAGGCCCTCAGCAGATAGGATGGTGTTTGATGGACAGCTTTCCCTCCCACGAAGCCCTGGTGAACAGCTCTAATGCCACCAGCAACTGCCATCTGACTCCCTAGCACTGGCTGGAAATCTTTTCCTATTTGCCCCCAGGAATGTCAAACTCAGTGAGCTGGGCTCTTCTTAGAGCTGTCTGACTCCTTTGCATCAAACATTCCTCCTGAGATTGTAAGAACTAGAATGAGTAACTCCAGCCACTCACCTTCTTCTGCCTATGAGAAAGAATCTAATTAATGCCAAAATAGCCTATACTGTTCCAAAAGTCTGGCCTTTCCCCAAAACCCTAGCTCTTTCCACATAGAAGCTCAAGAAGCTCCAGAAGAAATTCAATGTTCTCCTGAAAAGCAGACACCAACTTGGTGGACCATAGGTGCATCCTGCAGAACCCCTAGCAAGCAGGGATTCAGAATGGAGGGGCTGAAAAAGAAGCATATAGCCCCAAGAGCCTGAGCCAGAGAACCTGATGCTTGCAGACCTAGGAAGGAAGTCTTCACCACCCTCATCAGCCCCGTGGTTTCCCACTGTCTGCAAAAAAGTTAGATTATTTTGTCCAGGATTCAGATACTTCACATCGTGACTACTATCATTCTAGTCTCATCTCCTTCTAAACTTCCAAGCCACTAGCCCACTTGGAGCATTCATGCCTTTCAAATACACCCAACCCATCCCATTTACATGTTTTGTTCCAGCTACTGAAACATCTTTTATCTTAGATTGGACTCTCAGACCCTTAGACAAGGATTCAAGTGCAAGTATATTTGGGACAGTGGTGGGTAAGATAATCCAGGAAAAAACCCAGCAGGATAGTGGGGAACAAAAAGAAGTCAATAAAAGCGTACTTTTTAAAGCAGGTTCCCATTGTAGCAACTAACAATTGATCCTATCTGGGAGACAGTGTAGAGCTCACTTTAGGATTGTCCTCACCCAAGAGCAGAGAGAGGAAGTTGCGGGTACTTTTCCGCCACTCCCATCAGTCACAGGTGTGGGTTTCTGCTGGGCTGGGAGGGACATGGACTCTTCTTCAGCATGCAAGTTCAGCCTGCACCAGTGAAAAGCCAAGGGGACACGGGCAGTGGGCCAAGGGGGCTGCTCCCCCTTTACGCCCCTTCTCCTTTCCCCACCACCACTTTTTAGTTTACCCAAATGACCCACTCATCAAGGTTCAATGCTATCTCCTCTCAAAAGCTTTTCTAACCTTTCATCAGAACCGATGACTTTTTCCTTTGGTTTCCACAGACGATCGGAGTACAACTGTGAGAAAAATCATTTAGGTTTTGCCCTTTACTCTGCTTAAGAGTGAAAGTCTTAATTGACAACCGGGCAGAATGGTGTTGGCTCGGCCGGGGGCGGTGGCTCATGCCTGTAACCCCAGCACTTTGGGAGGCCAAGGCAGGCAGATCACGAGGTCAGGAGGTCACGAGATCAGGCGGATCATGAGGTCAGGAGATTGAGACTATCCTGGCCAACATGATGAAACCGCCTCTCTATTAAAAATACAAAAATTAGCCGGGCATGGTAGCACGCGCCTGTAGTCCCAGCTTCTTGGGAAGCTGAGGCAGGAGAATCACTTGAATCTGGGAGGCGGAGGTTGCAGTGAGCCGAGATTTCACCACTGCACTCCAGCCTGGGCGACAGAGTGAGACTCTGTCTCCAAAAAAAAAAAAAAAAATGGCATTGGTGCTTGTTCTCATTCCTTGATTTATTTCCTTCCTGCTTTGCATGAGGTGGTGTATGTGACCTGTGTACTCGTTGCAAGTCTTTGACCCCATCAACATTAGAAATTAGAAAATACCTCTCAAAAAGTAGCATTGATGCTGTTGCCAAAACATGTTCTTATTGCAAAAATAAAACTGTAAATGATGTCATTTGAAGCAGTGCATGGTTATTGCTCTTATAATACAATAGTAAGTCTTATTTGCATAAACAGATTATATCTATGGTCATATAAAAGTAAAAATGAATACCTAAATCCAAACTGCTCTCCTCAAGTTACCTGGAACTGTGATATTTGCATACGCTGAACCATCTACTCTTGTTCTGAAGAGGAGAGAATGAAAACTAAAGAAAACAAAGAATCAAAGAAGCCCTGAACCAGCGGTGATTGGAACCCTGAAGTGACCCAAGGACAGACCGGCATGTGGCAACCTTCTGTTCCTTCAAAGCAGCTACTGAGTGTTGCCGTGAGCCTGGGAAGAGCACTGTCCCACCTGCAGTCCCACGGCGGGAAGAGCTGTGGTTAATAAGTTAGAAAGCTGGGGCTTCTACCGAGCCACAAAAGAAGCTGGAGACAGTGTGTGCAGATCTGCAAGCAAACAGACTCGTGTCTAACCCGGGGCTGCCGCGCTTCCCCTGCTTAGAAATCAATCATGCACAAGGGGTGGGGCCTGAGGAGCGCGGCTCTCACTTGTTACTGGTTTTTCACCCAGCAAGTGGGAAGTCCAGAAGGCTGACTCGGTCTCTAAAATGAAGCAAACCTGTGACGACCACAGCCACCCAACAGCAAAAGAGGTGGCAGAGGCTGGGTGAGCGCAGGACTGAGAATTCATGGAGAAAGTTCTTTTTAAGGACTTTTTAAGGGAGAGGTTAGACCCTTTAATTGGCCAAAAAGGCCCGACTCTAAGAGCCGACCTGCAGGAAGCCAGCCCGGCAGCTTCTCACATCGCCACTCCCAGCTACTGGTGGGCTGCCTGCTGTCCTTACCTCCCAGACAAGGGGGATCATGTCCTCCTTGGAGTCACCGCAGACCAGTGCACACTTCTGTGGCCTGTTTTGCTGTCTGCACTAACCTGCTGTGACACCACTATTGCCAACACAGCCACCTCCGTGTGGGGGGTCCCTGGACCAGACGCCCTGCTGTCTTCGTCTTAGGATACCCAGTTCCCAACAGTGCCTGCTGCACATTATCAGTAATCACAGTAAGTCTTTGTCCCGTGATGAGTCACCTTTCAGTCTCTCTGCAGTCTCTTTCCTGCCAGTGCCCCTTGGCTGCTCCCGAAGCCCTGACCCCTGACCTCCTGCCCTTTCTGTCTCCAGGGCCATTAAGTCCCCTGCTGGTCCCTGTCCTTGGAGCCCACTGACAGATGAGTTTGGTTCTGTCACCCCTACCTGCAGTACAGTGGCTCAATCTAGGCTCCCTGCAACCTCCACCTTCCGGGTTCAAGTGATTCTCGTGGCTCAGCCTCCCGAGTACTTGGGATTACAGGCGCGCACCACCACTCCAGGCTAATTTCTGTATTTTTAATAGAGACAGGTTTTCACTACGTTGGCCCGGCTGGTCTCAGACTCCTGACCTCAGGTGATCCACCTGCCTTGGCCTCCCAAAGTGCTGGGATTACAGGCGTGAGCCACCGCACCCAGCCGGTCCTGTTTTCATATACATTCAAATTCACTGATTTGCCACAAGAATGCTATCAGGTAGGTGCTGTGATCAACCCCACTTTAAGGGTAAGAAATAGGGGGCACAGAGAGAAGTAGAAAGAATGATTCCAGCTCAAGCCATCTGGCTTCAGAGCTCAGGCTCCTAACTGCTAATCCTAGATGGCCTCTCCCTAAGACACGGCGCTGCCTTGGTGAAAGCAGAGCGAAGCAGCCATTAGAATGCTCTTTGAAAGTATCTGAAAACCACATTCAAATACCAGCACCTCAGTTTCCTTCCTTAGAGGGCCCTTGAAAACATGTGTCTGACCACTTTGCGAGGCAGGATAGTGCACAATGGTGCTGCCTGAATGGCAGTCAGAGTGTCACAGCTTGGAGTGGTGCAAAAGCCGGGGGACAAAGAATTGTGGAGTCTTGCACCAAAGCCACACTGGGAACATCACACCCAGAGCCGTCCTTATCCCCCCAGATCTCCTGAAAAGTGAAGGGAGCTGGTATAAATAACAGTTTCCATTCCCATCCATTACCACGCCCTGCTTGCAGCCTCTGGGATCTCTTGATTCACATTTTCCAAATGCTGGGATTCTTAGGGCCTTAGTTAAGGAAGGCAGTGTCAGTCCAAGGGTCTAGATCATCCTTGCGGGCAAAAGAATGGTCCATTAAGTGGGCGTGTGAGCCCCCTCAAACTTATTAAAGAGATTCACAGTATATAAGGCATATTTATAAAAACCACATAATTTGATGCTCTAAAACAACCCTGTGAACGAGCTTAGGATAGATGATGTATATTATGTCATTTTGTAAATGAGGAAACCAAGATTCAGAGAAATAAAATGGCTCAACCAAAAGTCACCCAACTGTTAAATATCAAAGGAACTAAAAATCCCGCTTTTCTGTCTTCAGATCCTGTACTCTCCTCTCTACACCACAGCATCTCAATGGAACCATAAGCCTCAAGACCTGAGTTCAAGTTCCTCCTCTGCCACTTACTAATGTGATCTTGGCAAGTCATGTATTCTCTCTGGGGCTCACTTTCCACGTCTGTAAAATGGGGATTAAAAACTCTGTGTCCCGCCTGATTAATTCTCTATGACTTGGGAGTCTTCTGGCCAACCTCACTCTGAAAGTGTCACCAGACCAAAGATACATGGAGTAGTTGGCCTCCTTTATAGGAGGCTGCCCCGCTGGGAGATGGGAGAAAGAGGGGTACAATGCCAACTTGCTGAGGTGGGACTGGAACCGGCTGGGCTGTCTGGCTGACTTATGTGCCAAAGCAGCTCTGCTGGAGTCCTGAGCAATCTTCCCACTCCTTCCAACTCAGTTTGTCTGGTTGACATCTAAGTTCTCTTGTAGCCCTAAAAGTCTCTGAATCTATAGATCTGAGAAGCCAGTTCCCTCCACGACTGTCGCCAATTCACGTTTCCTCTGTAAATGTCATTTCCCCTTCTGCAGAAGCCAAATCACACTCCCTTCCCACCTGCTACAGAGTGCTGCTGTGCACCTTGACTGACAGTCATGCGAACCTGATGATTTCCTTGAAAGGTGCCTGCCTTGTTCAATCACTCAGTTGTAATGAGGTCATTGCTGGAACTGGCGCCTCCCACAGCCTCTGGATTCCAGCAAAGCACACACCAGACTTTCCAAAAAACTGCTGAAGTCTTGGGTGCCCCGGGGCTGAGTGCCGCCTGGCTGATGTCAACCCCCGTCCCCCAGCAGCCTCCCTGAGATGTTTCAATTACAGCTGGGCTTGCTGGCAGCTCTTGAAGTTCTCCCCCAAGACAGGACTCAGGCTCCCAGCTACTCTTCCTTACAAGTCACATTTTTATGGACAGCGCTGGCAGAAGAATAGGAAGAAGATTGGGGTTCATGAAATGCCACCACTGGTCCAGCCTTTTTTAGCCTATTGGAAGTGGGGAAACATAGAAAACTCTCAAAACGTGCGCTCTGGATCCCTGGATTCCCAAGAGGACCCTGTGGTGGGGGTTCCATGAAGCCAAGCTTTTCATAATGATATGAAGGTGTTATTTGCCTTTTCTCCCTGTGCTGCCGCTTGTAATAATGGTGCATAAGCAACAGGGAGTAAAACGACTGTCCCCTCAGCACAGATCAAGATAGTGACACTACACTGTACTGATAGCCGTCATATTCTCCACTACCACACACTCACAGCAAAAGATAAATTTTTTTAAAAGCCACACGTAAGCTTGTCTATGATGAAAGAGTAGAAGTTATTGACGTTATGAAATCTCAACCCTTGCGTAACACCTTGTTTCAACATGCTGTGTGGACTGGTAAGTACCACTAGAAGTACCACTTCCGCCACACATCGATGTACAATGATTGTCTCCAGGAAAAATGACTTGTGTGACTGCTTTGGTTAAGTGAACTAATCACTTTTTTCAGAAGATACATTTTTACTTAAGAAAAAACGACTGCCAGACAAACTAAGGATATTCAGACTGGGGTTTTGGCAGATGTTTTCTCAAAAATGGATCTCCTGAGACTGTTTCTTCAAGGAAAACAACTGATGGTATTTGTTGCCAATAATAAAATCTGAGCTTTCCAGTGAGAATCAGAATTTTGGAAAACTTGTGTTTACCACTGTGAGCTTGACAGCTTCCTAATAATACTTAAGGAGTTTTCCAATGATATTCCAATGGTAATACTAATGAATTGTGCTATCTAAATATTGGAGAGTAAAAATATCAACATTTGGAAAATGTATACAACACAGTGAACCAATATTTTTCAAATAATCAATGTCTGACGTTAGGCAACTACACGCAAGTAAAAGACACGTTCAAAGTACAAGAGAAATGTTTGGATTTTAATGTGGGACAGTACAAGAAGTTTATTGATATAGTTTCAGATTCCATATTGTAACAAACCTTTAAGAAACTATCACTTCTTGAGTTTGGGTATAGTATTAAAAAAAAACAACAAAAAAACACCCAGCCCGGCGAGGTGGCTCACGCCTGTAATCCCAGCACTTTTGGGAGACTGAGGCAAGCGGATCACTTGAGGTCAGGAGTTTGAGACCAGCCTGGTCAACAGGGTGAAACCCCATCTCTATTAAAAATACAAAAATTAGTTGAAATAGCTTGACCGAGAGGCAGAGGTTGTTGCAGTGAGCCAAGATCGTGCCACTGCACTCCAGCCTGGGCAACACAGCGAGACTCCATCTCAAAACAACAACACACAAAACCCATAATTGTCAAGAAGAATATTAAAATACTCCTCTCCTTTTCAACTACATGTCTGTGTAATGCCAGATTTTTCTCACACACTTTGGCCAAAACAACATGGCACAACCGATTGGATGCAGGAACAGCGATAAGTCACTGGCTTAATCTATTGATTCAAGCATTAAAGAGATTTGCAAAGATATAAAACGATGCCACTCTTGTAAGCAATTGTTTCTTGTTTTAGGAAATATGATGACTTTTTAGTTAAAACATGTTATTTCTGTTGACATGTAATGAGTTTATTGCTATTTTTAAGTGAATTAGTAAGTTAACATTTGTTAAATTTCTGTTTTAATTTATATAGTAAATAAGGACAGATATAAGTCACATAAACAAAATACTCTTGGAGTTTTCTGTAATTTTTTCTTTTTTGACAGAGTGTTGCTCTGTCGCCCAGGCTGGAATGCAGTGGCGTGATCTCGGCTCACTGCAACCTCCGCCTTCCAGGTTCAAGCGATTCTCCTGCCTCAGTCTCCTGAGCACCTGGGACTACAGGCACGCGCCACCAATTAGTTCCCAGCTAATTTTTTGTATTTTTAGTAGAGACGGGGTTTCACTGTGTTCGCCAGGATGGTCTCGATTTCCTGACCTCGTGATCCGCCCACCTCGTCAGTAATTTTTTATAGTGTGAAAGAATCCCAAGACCAAATAGTTTGAGAACTGCTAACCGGTGATATTCTGTAGTTTTAGGATTGTGGGTCCAGCTACTGTGGGAAGACTGGCTGTGGTCAACAACGGGAGGGGAGCCTTCTGCTACCGGTTGGCAAGAGCTACTGAAGCCTGGAACTAAGGCAGCGGCAATGGCATGGCCAGGGGCTGTAATGTGAGTTCATCATTACAATTGGGGTCACTACGTCATATTTTGGTTTGGTTGCAATGCTGAACCTTATGCAGCCCTGGCCCTGGAATAGGCATGGTCTCCTCTGAAGGGAGTGGTTATATCCAACACCAGCCGTTTGAGAACCAGATGGATGCTCTGACGAGAAGCAGAAATGAAGCAGGGAAGCAGGGAGAGGACCTTGCTCCAGCTGTTCTGGGTGAAGACCTGTTCTGGGCACACACTCAACTTGGCAAGTGCCAAGACAGTACCAACCATAGGGATGCCAGGGGGAGCTCCGGTGAGGCAGGCCCTTCAGGCTTCGAAGGGAAAGCAGGGGAATGCCAGGTATCCTGTGTCACAGTACGCCCTGTGCTGATCTCCCTTCTCTTATCACTGAGTCTCCAGTGGGACAAATCCAGTCAGGTTTTCCAGCCTCATCTCAGCTGTGCTAGAGGAAACTAAAGGAAGAAGCATGCATGTGTGCAGGGGAAGTCACAGGCCCCTACCCAAGTTATTATAAGTTATTTATGAGATGGGAGCAATGGTTAGGGAGAAATTCTCAAGAAAAAGGGAAATCGGGTGAATCAGAGAAACAGCTCCTCCATCCAGTGACTAGACCTTGTTTACGAAAGGCAGAATTTTCCTTAGGAGGTGAGAGAATTGAGAGACATTTTGGAAGAAGGAATAAATAGAATGAATTGAATACAGCAGGTGAGGACTCCAAAACTTATAGGACATCTACTTGGAGCTTGAGGTGCCTCTTAGACATTCCAGGTGGAGCTGCCCGAAAGACAGAAAGGTGCAAATGTCTGAAGCTCGGGAGGTCCAGAGTGGAGGCATTGGCTTGAGGTTCATTAACCTACAGAGGTCAGCAGTTCTTAGGCCTCAGAGCAATTCAGAGTCACCTATGGAGGACGACTGAAAGGAAGACGGCTGTCTCAGAATCTCCAGGAGTGACCCTGATGCACACCACCACGAGTTCTCTGAAGGCAGAGGAGACGCTGAGAGCTTCCGGAAAAAAGGGAGAAAGAATGAGTTCCAATTGCAGCCAAAAGCCAAAAGCATCTTGCTCCTGAGCACCAGAAGGCTGTCAGGAAAGAATGTGCTTAATTAAATTCTAACGGGCTGGCAGACTCCAGCACATGGAATACATCAACTGCTCGTCTTCAGACAGCGCAAGAGTCCTCTGCTAATATCTGAAGCCTGAAATGTAGCCACTTAAGCTCCCCATATATCAGGCATCGTTAGGGATCCCAGAAGCTGCACATGGGCCTGATCATAAACAGTCAGGGGGAGAACCAGAGGGCCATGGGGAGCAACCCTCAGCCTTCCCTGGATACAGCTGTGTAAAGTAGGCTCTTTCTTCTAGAAACAATCCTTTTCCCTGCAGCTGGACTGAGCAGAATGAGCGTTTCTGAAACATAGCCAGGGGACAGACTGTTCTCTTGGAAGCTCCAAGTTGTCTTTTCTAGCAAAGGAGTGACAGGGGTGAGTAAAACATTTTTCATTTATTAAAAAGCTTCTATTGACCACACACAATAAGCTAGATATCCAGACCACGGTTTCTAACCTTTCCTTTTCTGTTTGTTTTGTTTTGTTTTGTTTTGCCTGGAGAAAGGCAAAGGCCTTTATTTCTTCTTGCCTCCCCGCGGGCAGCCTCCACCCTGGGTCCACTGGCCACCACCCCTCGGTGCTCCGTTTTTGCCAACATCTGCCAGCAAGTCCTTGTGGTACCGCTGGGGCAACCTGTAGTAGATTCGGGTCCTGTCCACAGCCCTGGCTCCCAGCAGCACTGTCCTCTCAGAGGCATAGTCGCCCCTAGCTGGGCTGCGCTCCACTGTGACAGTGGCCCAGGGGGAGGATGCCAGCAGCCTGGCTACAGCTCCAGCCGTGCTGTGGCCCGGTGGCCTGGCCTGCATCTGGAAGGGCACAGGTTGCCAGAGCCCCTGGCACAGCTCTAGCATATCTGTGAACAGCTGTTCCTTGTAGCCACTGCCCAGCGCCTCCTCAGGCCAGCCTGGTGCCACAGTCTCACAGGGGAAGACCTCAGCCACAGCTCTAAGCAGTTCTCTGCCAGCCATGTGACCAGGGACTGAAAAACTCCTGTGGGAGATTTTGGCCCCCATCCACACAGGCTGATGCAAGAGGCCAAAGCTGAAGAGGCATGCCAGCAAGGCCAGGGACGGCCGCAGGGCTGCAGGCTCCACTATTTGCAAATGGACGCCCCAGTGTCCGGGATGTGTGGCCAGCTGCTGCAGGCAGGACTCCAACCTCAGGATGCTGCCACTTGGAGCACAAACAGTGGCCACGGGGTTCTCAGCCACAGTTCCCTCGAGCCAGTGTTCCGCAGGATCGTGCCTTCTGTGTCTGGGAGGGTGACTGTTGCTGTACCCCTGGGGCAGCATCAAGACCATCACCCCCGAACCACTGGAGAAGAGGGATCAGGCTGCCTCCCGTGTTACGTTTGCTTCCATGTGGCATTCACTGTGGGGCCCCAAATCGCCCAGGTGAGGGGGCTGCCATTCAGGGATACCTTCTGTAGGTCACAGCTGTACAGCCATCCTCTCTAAGCTTGCCAAGTAGAGGCCAGCTGCTTGAACTGCAACAGGAAAGGCTCAAAGATGTCATAGTAGACTTGATGGATGGCAGTGTTGTCCTAGAGGTAGAGCAGATCCTCTGCCGACATGGGGTCCGAGGCGACCTGCCACAGCATCAGGCTGTACCTCTCAGACTGGCTCAGCAGCCAGCTGGAGTGGGGCCAGGTGGCTCGCACCGTGGAAGACAGCACAGGGAAGGTGACTCTCTGGGGCACCACTCCTACCAGCTCGTGCATCTTCTCCACCATCGCTCGGGTGTACATCCTGTTTGGGAACATGGGCACGTAGATGGTGGTCCAGCCTGGAGACAGGGTGGCCTGGGGATACTTCTCCTGGATGAGGGCTAGGAACTCTGTGGCACTGACCTCAGTTGAGATGGGCATGTCAGAGCCCTTTAAGATGTCAGTGTTGATCCGCGTGGGCCGCCAGACTTTGCCCCCTTCTGTCAGCTGCCACAGGAGGTCCAGGGAGGGGCCCACCGCCTTGATGTTCTTGAAGTCCAGTTTGATGCCCTTCTGGGAAGAGCCTGGCATACCGTCCAGCCACTGCTCCAGTGTGTTGAAGCTACGGATAGCCAGGGGGTGTGCCATGATGGGAACTCCTGTCTCATCGGCTGTGCCGAGCCCTTCGACATTGACGTCAGCCTCCAGGACGGTGATGTTGCCGTTTGGGGCAGCTGTCGTGGCTTCCTTGCTGTTGGCTGCGTGGTACCAGGTGACCTCCAGGGCACCTCGGCGGCTGGTCTGACCCAGGCCCAGCAGGTAATCCAGCATGTCGGCCTCGGGGCTGCAGGCCTCCAGCTCACAGCCTGGCCGCCGCAGGGTGATGGCAAGGACTACCGCAGCCATGACCACCACAGAAACACAGGTAATGCCAGCCAACCCCCACCTGACCCGATTCTTCGACAACTGCTCCCTGCAGGCCATGACGACGCCTGGCCATGTCTCCCAGGGAGACATCTCAGTAGCATCTGGGAGAATGAGGAGATGCCTGTTTGCTGTGGATTATATGGGCGCCTCAACTGGGCTTCTAGACCAGAGATGAGACGGTGTCGGTACGAGGACATATTCTGGAGCCTGTGTAGTTCTATCTGGCTGTGGGCAAGTCAGGCTAACCTTTTAGTCAAGGGATCCGCAAGAGTGGTCCAGAGACCACGTGCATCAGCATCATCCGGAGAACATGTTTAAACACTGATGCTTAGGCCCCGTCCCAGACGACTGAACCAGAATCTCAGAGGACAGCCCATAATCTGCATTTTTAAATAAGTTCCCCATGATGCAAGGGATCCTGGTGCATCTCACCCTCAAGAGCTCTGTCCGTTACCCTGCACTGCCAGGCATCCAGGGGAGGTTTCTTCCCTGCAACACTCACTCCTCATTCACACTTCAGCCAAACGGACCCTGTGAGACACCCAAGTGTAGGGAAGGCCTGTGCCTTCTTCGCTTCTTGCTAGGGCTGTCTTCCCACACTCACCACAGGGCCACATCTTATCCTTCAGGGCACTGATGACATAGCCACTGCCCATACATTGGAGGTGCTCTGACAAGGGGCTCAGGCAATGCAGACCTTATCCAGAGAGACTGGAGGCGATACTGCAAAACGGTGCTACCTGGGCAGGGTGAGATGCTGAGGTACCACTCAAGCGTGTGTTCAAAGCCGCATGCTCCCTCCCCTTTCCTGATACCTGGACCCTCAACCTTGTGAGCCCAAGTGGCCTGTCTTTTCCCTCCTGCCAGCCTCTGTGTGAATTCCTGAGACAGCTTGGGCCTTCCGTCTGAGCCTTCTTAACCCAGAGTCCCCAGGCCTGCATTCCTTTCTTGGGGAGCTCTGAGCTTCCAAAAAGGGGCAGAATGAGTGAGAAGGGGGAGTGAAGGCAGCCTGAAATACCAAGGACCTTTGACAGGCTCTCTGACCCTGTGGAGCCAAGATGGCACCATTTCTCTCCAGTCTGGGCAATAAGAGTGAAACTCCGTCTCAAAAAAAGAAAAAGCCACAGGAGCAAGTCCAGGCACCAGGTAGCCTCTCTGTGGATGCTGCCTGTGTCTAGCCCTTTCTCTGCTTTAGCCAGAGGAAGGGGGGGTCAGGAACCCCAGGCACCCCCTCTGCTGTCTGTCCCACTCACATACAGGTCTCAGGCTGCCCAACAATTCGCCCTGCCCCATCGTTGGTTAGTCTTGACATTGTGCTTTAAGGGGTAGGCATGTTGATGGCAGCAGCCCCGTCACCACAGCCAGAAGCCTGGTCCCTTGCTGGCCCCCTCCACTCCCAGGTAGAAACAGTCTCTTCACTTCCCTCGCCTCCGCCTCCTCATTTGTAAGTGGGGTACAAAGTTCAAGTCCATACCTAAGTCTGGGGGCTGCTGTGAGAATTAATCTGATAATCGATGTTGAAAACACTGGCTTAGAACACTGTAAAACAGGCTAGATTTTTTAATGTTTCCTTCTTTCATTTTTGATGCTTGAAGTTATTTCAAAGCCTTGCTTTGCTGCTTTTAAAAGTCACATGCAGTCACGTGCCACAGAGGAACACCTTGGTCATTGATAGACCTCGTACACAACAGTGGTCCTACAAAATTACAATAGAGTCAAAAAATTCCTATTGTGTAGTATTTTTATACAACACCTTTTATCATTATTTTAGAGTGCACTTCTTGTATTTTTTTTTTAAGTTAACTGTGAAACAGCCTCAGGTAGGTCCTTCAGCAGGTATTCCAGAGGAAAACACTGTTATCATAGGAGACACGAGCTCCATTCACGTTACCGCCCATGAAGAGCTTCCAGTAGGATGAGGCTTGGAGGTAGAAGGCAGTCATATTCATGATTCTGACCCAGTGCAGGCCTAGGCTAATGTGTGTGTCTGTGTCTTTGTAACAAAACATTTATAAAATAAAAATAAATAAATAGAAAAAGTTTATAGAGTAAGGATAAAAAGGGAATATGGGCCAGGCGCGATGGTTCATGCCTGTAGTCCCAGAACTTTGGGAGTATGAAGTGGGTGGATCATGAGGTCAGGAGTTCAAGACCAGCCTGGACAACATGGTGAAACCCCGTCTCTACTATTAAAAAAAAAAAAAAAAAAAAAAAAAACTTTGCTGGGCGTGGTGGCATGCATCTGTAGTCTCAGCTACTCGGGAGGCTGAGGCAGGAGAATCACTTGAACCCAGGTGGGGGAGGTTGCAGTGAGCCAAGATTGTGCCACTGCACTCCAGCCTGGGTGACAGAGCGAGACTCTGTCTAAAAAAAAAGAAAGAAAGAAAATATTTGTATACAGTTGTGCAATACATTTGTGTTTTAAGCTCAGTCAAAAAGTTTAAAAAATTAAACATGTATGAAGTAAAAAAGTTACAGTAAGCTAAGGTTAATTTATTTTGAAGAGATAAAATTGTTGAGTAAATGTAGTATGCCCAAAGTGTCTTGTGTTTATAAAGTCAACAGTCATGTACAGCAACTCCTAGGCCTTCTCATCCACTCCGCACTCACTCATTGACTCGCCCAGAGCAACTTCCAATCCCGCAGGCTCCATTCATGGTAAATGTCCTGTACAGGTATATAGGTTCAAGGCACTGACTATGTACACATTTTAAAATCTATACCTTGCCAAGGTATACGTTTTTTCTTTTATACTGTATTTTTGCTGTACCTTTTCTATGTTTAGAGACACAAATGCTTCCCATTATGCAACAGTTGCCTACAGTATTTAGTACAGTCACATGCTGTACAGGTTTGTACACTAGGAGCCATAAGCCATACCGTAGAGCCTAGGTGTGTAACAGGCTACACCATCTAAGTTCGCGTACACTCTACGATGTTCACACAACAATAAAATTGCCTAACCATGCATTTCTCAGAACAAATTCCCATTGTTAAGTGAGGCATGATGGTATATACACTGCAAAACATTTTGAAACAGTAAAAGAATAAAGAAACTATTATTTATAAACCCATCACCTAAGCAACCTTGGATATTGTTTATTTATTTCCTTCTTCTTTTTTTTTTTTTTTTTTTAATTTGAGACAGAGTCTTGCTCTTATAGCCCAGGCTGGAGTGCAATGGTGCAATCTCAGCTCACTGCAACCTCCACCTCTCGGTTCAAGCGATTCTCCTGCCTCAGCCTCCCGAGTAGCTGGGATGACAGGCATCCACCCCCATGTCTGGCTAATTTTTGTACTTTTAGTAGAGACAGGGTTTCACCATGTTGGCCAGGCTGGTCTCGAACTCCTGACCTCAGGTGATCCACTCGCCTCAGCCTACCTATGTGCTGGGATTACAGGCGTGAGCCACCGTGCCCGGCCTCCTTCCTTCTTTTTTTCCCCCCCCCCCAGCTGGGATCATGCTCTGTTTGTGAGTTTGAATACTGTTTTGGAGATTTACTTATGTGCACAACGAACATTGTGAGCATAAAGCTTTTTGAGTCACTTTTACAGGAGAATTTCCCAGAAGACAAATCACTGGGTTAAAGGCTATGACAAAGCTCCTGATGCATGTATCATAACTATTGTTAGCCCTTCCCCCCAGAGTTGGAAACTAAAGCTCAAAGATTGAAATACACAGCAAAGCTGGACAGAAACTCAGGGCAAGGTATCCCATGTTCTGTGGTCTACGCTCAACAGCACAGCATGAAAGAGAAGGCGGCCCCTCCTGCAGAGCCCGGGTTATTGTGCACTGATGAGGACAGGCAGCCCTGTGGGGGATGAAACCTGGAACAAAGGCTGGGGCACTGAAAGGACAGCCTGGGGTTCAGGACAGCTGAGTGTGACTGGGGATTCTTCTGCAACTCTGTGACCCTGAGCAAGTCCCTTTGGCCTCAGTCTCAGCCCTGCAAAATGAGGGGCATGGACTGAGTCTAACACACCACCCCTCTGCCCAGATGCATCACTCCCAAACCAAAAACAGAAACATTTTGATTTTAGCTTTGCACAGACTGACTAAAGTAATCCATTTGCTCCAGCTTGAGATAGTAACCGATTGCTCTCTTGGCCATAAAACTGACCCGGCTAGATCTCCCAGCCAGCGTGCTGGGGTTCATGAGACAGCTAGCTCCAGAAAACAGTCCCCAAGCTGGAATCTGCCAGAGAGTGGCAGGAGAATGCAGTCCTTTCAAGATCGGGTCAGATGGTCTCAGCACCAGGCTCCGCTGTTGGCCCTGTAAAGAGATTTCCCTGTCCACCCAGCCCTAGGGACAGACAGACAGATGGAGGGCGTCGGTACCAGCCGACCAGGGTGCTGGCCTGCTGCCTGCTCGCTGTGTGCACAGGGGTGCTGACGGACAGCTGCCCAGTGCTGCCTGCACAGGGTCCTGCGGGCGTCGAGGCTGCTGCTCTTTGTTTTTTCAAGTGGCCAGGAACTCAGGAAGCCACATCAGCAGTGCTGAAAATGGGACCAACAAAACAAGATGGGTGGGGACAGTTGTTTGTCAGATGCCCCTGAACTTACGTGTTTATCTGGCTGACACACAGACCACCATTTCCCAGCATGCAGAGGTGAGTGCCTGTTTGCGGTGGAGGGTCAAGGTCCTAGAATCCTATACTTACGTGTGTCTCTCTGACTTGCTGTGGTATTTTTGAGCCTGGAACAACGGTTGCTCCCCAGACGGAAGAACTGCCTCAGCTCTCTCAGAAAGAGGAATGGTGAGCTCAGGGCATGGTCTTTAAAGAAGATGAACGTATGGAACACCAGGAAACCAAGCCACTGGCGGGGACCACAGGGCGTGTGGAAGATGAACGTATGGAACACCAGGAAACCAAGTCACTGGCGGGGACCATAGGGCGTGTGGAAGAGGAATGTATGGAACACCAGGAAACCAAGTCACTGGCGGGGACCACAGGGCGTGTGGAAGACGAAAGTATGGAACACCAGGAAACCAAGCCACTGGCGGGGACCACAGGGCGTGTGGAAGACGAAAGTATAGAACACCAGGAAACCAAGTCACTGGTGGGGACCATAGGGCGTGTGGAAGACGAAAGTATGGAACACCAGGAAACCAAGTCACTGGCGGGACCATAGGGCATTTCATTTCCACACGTAAAAGTCCATATACACAGAAGAACACGCTTTGCAAGAACATGTTCAAACAAAAAGATAAACATGTCAAAATGATGGTCTATGGGTTTAAAAAAAAAAAAAAAAAAGAATAGGATTCGGGCCTGGGGATAATCACCTTTAGTACAAGAAAAGAGGGGACGTGCAGGGACCAATGGTGAGAACGTGCTGTGAGCTGACTGAGGAGTGTCACGAACTTCCAGGGCTTGATGGCCAAAAGCTTTTTAAACAAAGGAAAGAAAAAAAGACAAAAGTCAACCAAACGCGGGAGATGTCATTAAGAATGGCTTTTGGCCCCAATGCAGTGGCTCACGCCTGTAATCCCAGCACTTTGGGAGGCTGAGGCAGGTGGATCACTTGAGATCAGAAGTTCAAGACCAGGCTGGCCAGCATGGTGAAACGACGCCTCTACTAAAAATATAAAAATTAGCTGGGCGTGGTGGCACATGCCTGTAATCCCAGCTACTCAGGAGGCTGAAGCAGGAGAATCAGCTGAACCCAGGCAGTTGCAATGAGCCGAGATGGAGCCACTGCACTCCAGCATGGGCGACAGACTGAGACTGTCTAAAAAAAAAAAAAAAAAAAAAAGGCTTTTGAAGGGCCTTGACTTTGTTTTTATAAAGGGAGGAGGTTAATCCACATGGCACAGAGGTGTGGGCCACCTTAGTTCTCAGCCCTGGGAGCGCATTCGAATCCCTCAGGGAGCTTTGAAAAGATACTGGATTCCGTTGGCTTCGGGAGAATCGAGCTTTCAGGGTTAAACAGAGCCTGGGGTGTCTCATGAGTCGTTAGAGCTGAGAGGGCTGCACTGAAGTAACATGTGTGGCATCTGTCTGCTCAGGAGAATAGGAGGGAGGGCTTGCCGAGAGCTGGAGGAAGAAGGATTTTTGACGAGCAAGGGCCAGTTGCAGTCAGAGATGGAGAAGGAGTGACTTGCAGTGGGCACCGTTTTGGATGAGGGAGGAGAGGAGAACCCGGAACGGAAGCAGGGGTGAGCATGCGCAGTAAGAACTGGTGGGTGGGGAGAGGGGAGCTGCAGATGCAAAGGAATAGTGAGGTAGGAAGGGAGCAGGGTCTGTGCGACCACGGGCCGACCTCTCACGTTACAGACACAATGAGAAAGCTGAGCCTCAGAGAAAGCAACTTATCCAGAGATGGGCCTCAAACGCAGCCACCCGACTCCACTGGCCTGTCCAGTGCTCTCCCCGCCGCCCCACGGAGCCTGTCTGCTCTGCCTGAGCAGCACGTCCCCATCACCCTCATTGGACCAATGATCATCACAGGGGCAGGGGAGAAGCCACCGCAGAGGGAGCTGGCAAGTGCTTTGGACCTCCTGAGGAACAAACCACCTGAAGAGGACTTTAGGAAGGAAACCAACTAATTAAGATTGCTTATTCCCTTCCCTCTCTCAGCTCAATGTTCTCATCCACTGCAAACTTTCCATCACCCTCTGAAGTCAGGGCTGCTTTTCTTCCTAATTCCTTAATTCTGGAGGCTCACTCGGTTGTTCTTTCAAGGCTGCCAGCCAGGCTAGGTGACTGTCGTAGCGATTCTCCAATTTCCTGCCTCTCTGATGGTCTGTTAGTCACCCTGCTGAGAAAGGGAGGTCTGTGGAGTTAGGGTCTGAGGGGAATGGCTGAGAACACTTGCTCTCAGCCAGAATGCATGGCGTGGCCATGTGTCCACCACGCTAAATGCCTCACAGGTACCCAATTCTGACAGACAGGAAAAGTAAGCCCAAGAGAGGCAATGTAAGTTTCCAAGTGACGGGCAAGTAAGCCCAAGAGAGGTAATGTAAGTTTCCAAGCTCCTCCTCATATGGAGGAGCTGGGTCTTACTTGCGCACTGCTGGGCCCACACCTGTGACAGTATGTGGTAGAGGCTTGCCGGGCGCGGTGGCTCACGCCTGTAATCCTAGCACTTTGGGAGGCCGAGGTGGGTGGATCACGAGGTCAGGAGTTCGAGACCAGCCTGACCAACATGGTGAAACCCCGTCTCTACTAAAAATACAAAAATTAGCCGGGCGCAGTGACATGCACCTGTAGTCCCAGCTATTCGGGAGGCTGAGGCAGGAGAATCGCTAGAACCCAGGAGGCAGAGGTCGCAGTGAACCGAGATCGCACCACTGCACTCTAGCCTGGGCGACAGAGCAACACTCCATCTAAAATTTAAAAAAAAAAAAGAAAAAGAAAAAAGGCTTACTGAGCTGGAGAAAGTGGCCGGCCTGAGATCTGCCCCAGCGTTCTGGTTCCCAGCCCACCTCTGGCTGGGACACAGGCCGGCTCAGCCTCTGTCGATCATCCTAAATATACTGCAGTCACAAGGGTTCTAGCCAGGCCTGCACACATCCCTGACTTAGCATGGAGCAGACCACACTGCCCAGGCTCCATTTGCCTGCCCTGGGCAGCCCTTCCAGCTCTGTTTCTGGTTACCTTGGCCCTAATTGTCAGATTTCTGTCAGGACGTACTGGCAGAGAGCTGCTACCAGGGTGGGTCATGCAAAACATTCCAGAAGAAAACCCAGACTCTCGGGGTTGCCGAGGGAAATGAAAAGTCACGTCATTTTAACTCAAACTCTCCTCCCTCTCTCCCTGCCCCCAGACACACACATGAGCACTACTTCTCCCCTTCTACATACTCAGATTCTCCAGTTGGTTGTTGGACCTGCAGGTACGTTTCTAGTTCATTAGCACGTATCAATTAACGCTAATGTGGGGAGACTACATGGAGAGGTCATTGTATGTGTTTTGGCAACAGCCCAGCTAAAGGACCAGTTGACAGCCAGCACTAATCACTGGATATGTAAGTAGAGATACTTCCATATAATATACTACGGTAGAGTTATGGACAAAGTGTTATTGGAGCTCACGGAGAGGGTGACTGATTGTTAGTGATGGAGACATCAGGGAAGGCTTTATTGAGGAGGTAGCAGGTGGATGGACCTTAAAAAATGGGTAGGCTCTGGCTTGCCCATGCATATAATGAGGAGTTAGTCTAGACAAGCTATGACATCACAATATTCATAGTGGACACCAGGATCACTGTAGTCAACCAGAGAAACTCATGTCCCTGCAAGCGGCACGGTGCCCAGCAGTCACTGGATGTTGTTTGCTTGTTTTAGGGAACTTGAACAAGGCACGGAGGTTCTCTGGCCAGAGTTTCTTCATCTGTCAGGGAAGGGCAGGAGACAGGGAGGGTACTAAGGCCAGAGTAATAGGTGGAATTAGATGGTGCTTTGCTGGGTGTGGGAGATGCTGGCTTGGTCCACTCACCCACCGTAGGGACTTTAGCTAACCACTTACTCTCACTGAGTCTCAATTTCTTCATTTGTAAAGAGAGATGGCAAGCAATCTCTGCACCACCTGCCCCATGTTTATCCATGAAAACCTTCCGAGAATTACCACGACTGGAGGAGCACAGATGACTGCCGTGACTGTCACCGAGGCCGGCAGCTCAGGGTGCCCTGTGCTATGGGTTCCTGGCATGGCTTGGAGTGTGCTCCTCTCCTTAATGCCTCCCACTGAAGTGCATGTTCCTTCCAGTTTCTCTCCCTGTTTAACACATCACCCCATGAGACAATCTCTGGGGAGTGGCATCAATCAGCCCTTATCTTGCCAATGCTGAGGGTTAGGCGTTTAAACAGGACTCGGCAGGGATGGTTTATTGCCGTTCCACCAAACCTGGGGCCTCATGTGGGAAGACGTAAGACTGGGGGTGTACTCAACTGCTGGGGGCTGCCAGTAGCTGGTGTTATCTTCACTTACATGTCTCGTGATTAATTCTGATCTTCAAGTGACTATTGCCAGATCACCTATACCTGGCCTCTGCGTGTAATCTCTCAATGTGGGCTAGTTTGGGCCTCTTCAGAGTGTGGAGACTGGGTTCCAAGAGAAAATGTCCCAAGAGAGAAAAAAAGGAAGTGCACAGAATTTGTATGACCTGACCTTGTAATTCACACAATGTCACTTCCCCCGTATTCTGTTGATCAACGGAGTAGCAAAGTTCTGCCTGTGTTCAAGAGAGAGGCAGATAGACCCCAGCCCTCAGTGGGAGGAGTAGCAGGATCACATTTTAAGAAGAGAATGTAGGATGGACATATTGTTACAGCAATCTTTGAAAAACACGATCTACCACAATGTTCCTTGCCCTGATATTGGAAGCCCTTCTCCACATGCTCCCAGCAGCATCTCCCACAGTCTCTCGACACAAACCCCACTCCAGGCAGGCCAGCCTCCTCACTGCACCCAAAGTGTGCCATCCTCACCCCAGCCTGAGAGGCTTGGTCCTGTCGCACTCAGACCTCACTCTCTTCTTTCTTATTTCCAAGTCCTGTCTCCCAAATGATTCAGGTTCCTGGTGTGTTAGAGTTAGCAGCTAAAACCAAAAGGGAAGTCTTTTAGCAAACATAGTTCCTAGGGCCTTCTTTATTACTGTAGTGTGAGACCTGTTTCTTTCTTAGAAGTAGTAAAAATTCTACTATTCTGAGATTCACTGATTCTGAAAAGTATCCACCAAGCATGATTCCCTTCAACTGCAATCATTGCATGCATACTTATGAAATTCAGGTTCCTTGTCTCTTCCAGACAGAAATAATGACTATAATAAATTAAAGGCGGCTTGTTTTAAACCAACAATGGTGTGGCTGACAACGAAAGTGTAAATATGGCTATAGTTAATGGATTTTTTTGGCCTTCCTTCATTTCAGCTTATTAGACCCATGACTAATAAAGGGCTGACGCTGCTCACTAATTACTCCCCAATTAAATCAAGGGCCAGGCCCCGCCTCTTATGCAGATCCCAGTCCCTAGGAGTTCTGGACATCTAATGGTGCTCAGGAAACACTCAGTTGTTGCTTGGAAAAAAAACAACCCTGAAATCCACAAGACAGCCGAATTGGGCTGTTCCTCTACATTCTACCTGCAGATGCGTGTTCCCACTGAGTACAACGGAAGCCACTAACAGTGGCATCCATTCCTCACTCACAACCTGGGAAGGCACAGAGGGAAGGTGCTGTTATCCCCATTTTCCTGATGAGGAAGTTGAGGCTTAAAGAGGTTAAGGGGTTTTTGCAAAAACCAGTGGCCCCTGTGTTGATGAAGTGAGGAGGTGAGAACTTCTGTGCCGTCTTTTCATTTCTCAGTCCAGATTGCTTTTTACTGTACCACCTCCAGTTTAGCTGACTCATTCACTCATCCAAGTATTCGGTCATTGATATAATTGACAAATGCTTGCTAAGCATATCCTTTGTACACAGCACAGTGTAGGCACTGGGGAAACAACAGTGAACAAGAAAAAGTGGCTGCTTGCATTGAGTGGTCCAAAGGGAAAGGTGGCAGGGAACACCCAAGCAATTATACACATAAGATCACTGGACATATGACAAATGTTATAAAGAAAATAGAACAGAGTCATGTTCTGTTACGGGATACAGAGTGGCCAGGATAGCCAGAGCAGGGAAGAGAGTCATGTTCTGTTACGGGACACAGAGTGGCCAGGATAGCCAGAGCAGGGAACAGAGTCACGTTCTGTTACGGGACACAGAGTGGCCAGGATAGCCAGAGCAGGGAACAGAGTCACGTTCTGTTACGGGACACAGAGTGGCCAGGATAGCCAGAGCAGGGAACAGAGTCATGTTCTGTTACGGGACACAGAGTGGCCAGGATAGCCAGAGCAGGGAACAGAGTCACGTTCTGTTACGGGACACAGAGTGGCCAGGATAGCCAGAGCAGGGAACAGAGTCACGTTCTGTTACGGGACACAGAGTGGCCAGGATAGCCAGAGCAGGGAACAGAGTCACGTTCTGTTACGGGACACAGAGTGGCCAGGATAGCCAGAGCAGGGAACAGAGTCACGTTCTGTTACGGGACACAGAGTGGCCAGGATAGCCAGAGCAGGGAACAGAGTCACGTTCTGTTACGGGACACAGAGTGGCCAGGATAGCCAGAGCAGGGAACAGAGTCACGTTCTGTTACGGGACACAGAGTGGCCAGGATAGCCAGAGCACGGAGGGAGAAAGGCACCTCTTTAGCGAGGATTACCAGGCAAGGCTTCCTGAGAATGTGACGCCAGAACTGGAACCTTAATGAGGACAGGGAGCCAGCCATGTAAAGATCCGGGGAAGAGGAGTCCCAAGAAGAGGTGACAGTAAGTGCAAAGGCTCTGAGCCAGGAATAGGAATAGCCTGGTCATGTCAGGGGGACAAAAAGGCCACTTAGGTGAGAAATCTTGAGCAATGGAGAGAATAGAGGGAAGTGGAAGGTAGAGGGCCTCAGAGGCCATCCTAGGGATGGTAAAGGAAAGCCTGTGCCAGCCAGGGAGGACCTGCAAGAGCGGACCACCCTTCCCATCACCTGAAGGTGTCTGCAAGAATACGGTGGGCTTGGCTTGTCTGTTTCTGAGTTTGATTTCTTTCCAAGGCAATCCTAAAGGCAAAAGTATACCCTTGAGCCCTTAATAGCTTAAATATGGCAACTATATGCATCATTTCATAGTCTTTCACTCGCACCCTCTGTCAATGGGTTTGATTTACTTTAAGGTGCTGCTATTGTTTGTGTTAATGTGAATTCTGTGTCAGTATTCAAATAGTAAGCTCGTCACAAACTCTTCAAGCCAGCTTTCTGTTTAAAATTCCATTTTATTTTTATGATACATTAATTTATATTCGAACTATAAAAAATTTAAAAATAGTTGGGACTTTCAGAAAGGCACCAAGAATAAAATGTAAATCTCCTGTAAAGAGTGGAATTGATCTAAAAGTGAAGGGCTAAAAGTCTGAAGGGCATCTCTCATTCTCCTCTAAATGCAACCTGTCCTCTCAGCAGCTTCCCCAGCTGAAAGTGAGGCCATTGACTTTCGTTAAAGCATTTGCCCTTCTAAACTTTAGATTCCTTTTCTGCTAACTGGGGATTTATTTCAAAGGACTACAATGAGAGTTAAATAAGATAATGCAAGTAGAGCACCTAAAACAATGCCCAGCTCAGAGAAGATGCTCCAAAATACTAGCTCTGGGTCAGGCAGGGTGGCTCACACATGTGATCCCAGCACTTTGGGAGGCTGAGGTGTGAGCAACACTTGAGCTCAAGAGTTCAAGACCAGCATGGGCAATGTAGCAAGACCCCATCTCTAAAAAAAAAAAAAAAGTTGCTGGGCATAGTGGCGTGTACCTATATTCTCAGCTGCTCAGGAGGCTGAGATAGGAGGATTACTTGAGCCCAGGAGTTCAAGGCTGCAGCAAGCTAGGATCATGCCACTGCACTCCAGTCTGAATGACAGAGCAAGAACTTGACTCTAAATACACACACACACACACACACACACACACACACACACACACACACACATTATATTGTATATATAGTAGTCCTGAGGCTTCATCCAGAGCAGAGCATCCAGCGGGTATTCCATCAAGGAGCGTTTACTTGCTTCTAAAGAAGAACATTCTAGCAATCAAAGCTGCCCACAACTTAAGGGTGCCCTGTCAAAGTGTCATATCAAATAATTTACCAGGAACTTTCAATAATAAAATTGAGAAACTCCTCCTTCAACTCTCTTAATCTCCTTTTCCCTGTAAAGTCAGATTCCTTCTCTGGTCCCTGCCACTTAATTTCAGATATTCTTCAAATTCATATTGACGGTATATTTTATGCTATATGCCAGGCATTGTATTAGATGCTGTGGTCCAGCAGTGAACAGAGTGGGCATGCGCCCCACCCTCGGGGAAGTGCCAGCCCCAGAGCTGCAGGCATCTCTAATGCTGATGTCACTGTTGAAGTAGCTGCATTCCACATGGAGGAAACTGAGGAACCATGCTCATTCTTTTACTGACAGGGTTTTCCAAGGGATGTGACATGCATGGAAATAATTAATAGAGGTGACGTTCGGATTCCCAGGACCTCTGTTGGATCCAATCTGCAACCTGCCTTGGAGACGTCATCTGTGGGTCTTGGAGGTGGAGAGGAAATCCTGGGATCCTGGGACTGCGTCACATCAATGCCCTTTCCCCCGCCTGCCCCTCCAAGCCTTGGCCAGCCTGAAAGGAGCACGCTGAGAAGTAAAACCACATCCTTGGCTGCTTGAGTGCCTTTGCAAGACCTTCTTTTTTATTTTTTATTTTTTTTTCTTTTGAGACGGAGTCTCCCTCTGCCACCCAGGCTGGAGTGCAGTGGCATGATCTTGGCTCACTGCAACCTCTGCCTCCCGGGTTCAGGCAATTCTCCTGCCTCAGTCTCCTGAGTAGCTGGGATTATAGGTGCCCACCACCATGCCCAGCTAAGTTTTTGTATTTTTAGTTGAGACAGGGTTTCACCATGTTGTCCAGGCTGGTCTCGAACTCCTGACCTTATGATCCGCCCGCTTCGGCCTCCCAAAGTGCTGGGATTACAGGCGGGAGCCAGCGCGCCCGGCCACAGGACCCCTTGTATGTGCTCAGATGGACGGACGTGCTGTGCAGAGTGGAGCTGCTGGGCTCTTTTTGAGAGGGACTGTTTCCTGTTTCCCCAAATTGAAGACAAATTCTCCAGAAGTACAGGAAGCATACACAGGGACCAACCCAGTTAAATGAAGAAGAACAGTTTACTCAGTGGGTCTTCAGTTAGAAGCTTCAGTGGGGATCCAGCAGCAGGCTAAGTCATGGCAAGGTTGGATGGGTAAAAGAGAGAAAGACGACGGTCTCATAACCACACCCTGTCCCTAGGCCACCTCCACGCCCTGCCCTTCTGGACTAGTCACGCCCTCACACACTCTGGCATGCACTCTGGCACACACTCACGCTCACACTCACACTTACATGCACACACACGCTTCTTCCGTTCAATGCCATGCCCCCGGATTGCTGTGGGTATGTGCCACCCCTCCCCCGCCCTTTCCCTGCATCAAACCAAAGAGCACGTTTGCTCACAGCCCAACCTTCGGGAACACAGTCCCCCTGGGCTGCTTCCTAAACTTCCTATTATGCATCAAGAACACATTGTCCTTTCAAAGCTAGGACTGAGACAGGACCAAGACCTAATATTTGTCCCATGAGTCACCACATTACGCGTTACCAAGAATGCTCACAGCCTGTAAGAAGCCTTGTGGGTCCCTAAAGTACCTGAAGTCACAGCCACTTAACTCCAGCTGGACAGACCCAAGCTGGGCTCACCAGTGTCTCGCTGACTGGTGACGCGTCAGCCCTGTCAGGCCACCAGCCTGCCTAAAAGTCAGCTCTCAACATGGCGCTCCTTTGCGAAGGAACCACTCGTGGGCGACATGGATGTCCACCCCTGGGCGTGGACAGGATGTAGTGGGTGTACTTCAGTGGTACCACGCAGCACCTACAAGTCATCGCCTATATGCACACTTGGTAGTATGAATGAATCTTAAAATCCTAGTGCCAAATAAAAAAGCCAGCAGCAGAATAAGGTATACAAAATCCCAAATCATTTACATACTTTAAAACAACATGCATCCTGAGAACTAAGCACCAATATCACTTATACGAGAACATGCACAAACACAAAGAGGGACGGCAAGTGTATTAGAAGCCATCCCACTATGGATGGGGAAACGAGAATACATAAGCGAATCAAGAGAGGGAATGTGTAGGGACCAATGATGATAATATGTCATGAACTGCAGAGTCTGATTAACTCAGTCCTCGGATTCTCTTCACCAAAGTCAAAAAAAGGGGAGTGGGGGTAGGGAGGACACATAAATCTCTGACCTTGTTTACCCGGTTTGTTTTTTTGTTTGTTTTGAGACTGAGTCTCGCTCTGTCGCCAGGCTAGAGTGCAGTGGCACGATCTAGACTCACTGCAACCTCCGACTCCCTGGTTCAAGCTATTCTCCTGCCTCAGCCTCCCAAGTAGCTTGGATTACAGGCACCTGCCACCACGCCCAGCTAATTTATTTTTTGTATTTTTAGTAGAGACAGGGTTTCACCATGTTGGCCAGGATTGTCCCCTGACCTCGTGATGCACCTGCCTCAGCCTCCCAAAGTGCTGGGATTACAGACGTGAGCCACTGTGCCCAGCTGGTTTATTTGTTTATAGAGACAGGTCTTGTCCTGTCATCCAGGATGGAGTGCTGTGGTGTAATCATAGTTCACTGTAACCTCGAATACCTGGGCTCATGGGCTCAAGCCATCCTTCTGCCTTAGCCTCCCGAGTAGCTGAGACTATAGGTGTATGCCACTGCAGCAGGCTAATTAAAAAAAAAAAAAAATTTAGAGATGGGGTCTTGCTTTGTTGCGCAGGCTGGTCTCAAACTCCATCTTTAAGTGATTCTCTTGCCTTAGCCTCCCAAAGTGCTGGCATTACAGGTGTGAGCCATAGTGCTCTGCCTGACCTAGGTTTAGATTTCTAACCTCAGCTCCCACTTCCTTGAGCCTCAAGCCAAATGGGATGACCTGTGACTCACACAACACTCCTGATTCTTTGCCTTTGATTATGCTGCCATTCTACGGCCAAGTCTGCCCCACACTTCAAGGGCCAGCTCCGGTGCCGCCCCCTCTGGAGGCTTCCTCCTGTCTTCCTAAACCATCGTGCTACTTTCTCTGCCCCACACTGCAGGCACTGGTCAGCGTCTTTGGCAGTATATCCTTATTTGTAGGCAGAAGTAACCCCATTGGAGCCTCTAGGGTGGGGCTGCTCTGTTCAAGGAGGCTGTGCACAGGGGCTCTTTGTGTCTTTGGCCATCTGCACTCCCAGATTGCAAGGCATGTCTTCTAAGCGCACTCTTCAAAGCACTTACCCCTGAAAGGAACACTTTCTCTACACAGAGGTGCAGTCCTTTCCCAGGAGAACCCATCATGGAGAAGAGGCCCATGGATAGATGCTTGGTGAATGGACAAATAACAAGAGGATTTCCACAAGCCCTTCTATAGTTAAGCCTTAGGCTCTCTTCCCACACCCAAGACAGCTCTCTGGAATTCTGTTTCCTCCCTTCGTGCAAGCCCCAAGACTCAGCCAGGCTGCCTCTTCCCTTTCAAACTACTTCCACCCTAAGCCTCCTGTAAAATGGCACCTGACTGTGGAAGCCATTACCTTGTTATTTGGACAACCAGTCCCCAGAGTCCCCCTCAACAATAGATACTTAATCAGAAGCCATCTAGAGTCCTACAAACATAAAGATCTGGGAGCTGCAAACCTTAGAAAGTGGTGTAAGCTCCCTTCCCTGTCTTCAGTGTGTAGATATCAGAAACAAACATTTCTGAGCACCTGTTACATGCTAGGCACTGATTTTGACCCTGGAGACATGAGGGCGAGTAAAGGAAGGTGAGCTCTCCCCTCATGGGGCTGGCTGATAATCTACTACTTCCCAGGGTGCAACTCTCACCCACTCTCCAAAGACAAGCATGTCAATTTTGCCAAATTCAATTTTCATTCCCCTGGGGCCTGTGCCGTGTTGGCAACAAAGGGGAGCAACTGGCTGGAGACCAGCTGCCTCGCAAGGCCCTGCCAGGGCTGGCACAGAGGGCTGGTGTTTCTATTCCCAGGGCCTGGCTCCCAACCAGGATGGCATCTGCTCAGCATCTGGAGCCCGGCATACTCTAATTGTCCTGTGGCCTCGTGGCACTTCCAGCCTATCAACTCAGTTTTTCTGGAAAAGCAACTCCTGTGTTTATTGGTTTTCTGCCCCAAATTTAGGTCACTAGAATTTTCCTTAAGGATGGAAAAACTCAGAGAACCAGATCTGGATGACTCTCTCATGCTGGGATGTGAGTGGGAGGGACTGGTGACATACTAAAGAGAAGCTGGCTCAATGCCACACCTAGCACTCACTGCCTCACTACTTTTCTGAATAGCACTGGTCCTTCCTGAGCCGTTGGACGAGGAGCTAGGGGCCGTCACCCCAGTGAGGTGGCATTGCCTTGCTGTGTGGGCATAACTGAATCCCTTCCCTCTCTGGGCTGACACTCTCTCAAGTGATTCCTAAGCAGATGAAATCACGGATACAAAGGAACTTGTTAAGCGCTGTAAAACCGTAAAGTCCTGTTGGGACTCTGTGTACTTTCCTCTCAATTTTGCTGTCAACCTATAGCTGCTTCTAAAAAAAATAAAGTCTATTAAAATAACAAATTTTTAAAAAGTAAGGCCTTATGGCAAACCCTAGGAAAAGAGGCTTTAGGTTCTTTAAAAAGCTCCACTTATTTCTGTGCAGCCTTGCAAGGTGTGGGAATTTCTCTGAGCCTCAGTTTCCCTGTTCTACTAATAAAATAATGGGTTTGTAAATACTGGGTTAATTGTAGAGTACTGTTCCTTTGTGAGGTCTTGTTATTATCTGCCACCTACTAAAAGAGACTGTTCTGAAGGTCAACCAGCAAGTCCCAAGTTGGTGGAAATTCTGAAGCTCTTAAAGAACACTGGAAAGCCCTAGAGAAAGTATAAGTAAATGTTTCACAGGCATCTTAAACTTAGCATGTTCAGAACTGAGCAGGAGGAGGAGGAAGACAAGAAGGAGAAGACAAAGGAGGAAGAGAAAAAGAAGACAGGAGGAGGAGAAGACAGAGCAGGAGGAGAAGGAAAAGGAGCAGGAAAAGCAGAACCAGAAGCAAAGGCCACAGAAGAGGAGGAAGATGAGAAAGAGGAGGAAGAAAAAAAGAAGGAAGGTGTAGCAACAGCAGCAGCAGCTGAAGCAGAGGCAGAAAAGAGAAGTGGGCATGGACGCAGCAGAAAAGGCAGAAGGCTAAGTGGCAGAAACATGCAAGGCAGAAGTCGATGCTCAGAAAGCCGAAGCCGCACACACAGACACATGCAGATGCAGAGGAAAAGCGAGAAAGTGAGAGAGGAAGAGGAAGAGAAGTAGATGTCGTAGCCCTGGAAGGAGAAATAAGGGCAGTGAGAAAAGAAGCAGAAGGAGTAAAAATAGAAGAAGGGGACCCGAAGAAGAAGAGCAGGGGAGAAGAGGAAGGGGAGAAAGAAGAGGGAAGAACAAGGCAGGATGCGGAGGGAAGAGGCAGATGTAGTCATAGTGGAGGAAGGAGAAGCTGCAGCAGAAGGAGAAGCAGCAAAAGCAAAAGTTAGAGCAGAGAAAGTGGAAACAAGCCAAAGTAGAAGTAGCAGAATGAAGAGAAGCAGCAGAGAAGGCAGGAGGAGGAAGAAAAGAGCAAGAGGAGGAGGAAAAGGAAGAAAAAGCAGAAGCAGAAGTAGATGAATATGTTGCACAAGAAGCACCAGCAGGAAAAGCAGAGGCAGAAGCAGCAAGCACTGGGGGAAAGAGAAGCAGAAGGGAGAAGCAACAGCAAAGAAGCAGCACCAGCAGAGGCAGCAGTAGAAGCATGGGAAGCGGAAGAGGGGGGAAGAGAGGGCGGAAGAGCAGGACTGGGTGAGGGGAGTCATAGTAGAGGGAGGATGAGGAGCAGAAACAGAAAAAGCAGCTGAGAAAAAAGCAGAAGCAGAAAAGGCAGAAGCCAAAGTACAAAGCAGAAGAAAGCAGCAGCTGAAGCCAACGCAAAGCAGCAGACACAAGAGGAGAGACAGCAGAGCAACAGATCCAACCACTGAAGCATAAGCTGCAAAAAAAGGACAGAATCAGCAGAAGCCAAAGCACAGGAAGTCAAAGCAGAAGGAGCATCCCAAGGCAGAGGCTGTGTGCCCACTGAGGGGTAAGGAAGAGAGGACACAGGCCTGGCCACCTGATTGGACCATTGGCTCTCCGAACCCCAGTGTCCTCCAAGAGACAAAGAGGTGGGTGAACCAGTGAGACGTTCTTGCAATTCTAATCATTTGTGCCAAAAATGAGGATAGGCTGAAGCAGGAAAGGTTCCCAAGACAAAAACAAGGACAAAGGAATAAATTTTGATCAAGCACCTTCCATGGGCCAAGCACAAAGGAGACTCAGCCCCTGCTTTCCATGAGCTCACAGTCTAGACAGGGTGATGCCAATGGTCAGAAGAGGGGTAGGAATTGCAAAGACCCATAATTTGGGAAATGAGGAGACATTAGAGAGGCTTTAGAAAGGGGTAGGATTGTTAAAAGACAAAAACATTAAAAATAACTATATAATGATTTGTTAATGGTTATACAACATGAAAATATGTATATTGCAACATCAAAAACATAAAATGGGAGGAGGACCAAAAGTAGTATTTTTGTACATCATAAAAATTAAGTTGTTACCAGCTTAAAATAGACTGCTATAACCATAAGATGTTTTAGGTAAGCCTCATGGTAACCACAAAGCAAAAACCTACACTAAATACACAAAGCAGAAAGAGAAATCAATGCCACTATAGAAATCATCAAATCCCAAAGGAAGAGAGTAACAGAAGAAGAAAGGAACGAAGGATCTACAAATTAGAAAACAACTACCAAAATAGCAACAATAATTCTTACAAATCAATAATCACTTCAAATGTAAATGGATTAAATTTTCCAATCAAAAGACACAGTGGCCAATTGGATTAATAACAAGGCCCAGCTATATGTATATAGCTGGATTTGATGATTTCTATAGTGTTATGGTTATAATATTCTAGAAAAGAAAAGCAGCTTTTGTAAGGCCATAGCTCTCACAGACACTGACACCTCTGGTAGATCTGGGCAAAGTAAATCGAAAACCTTCTGGAAAGGGTTCACCATTCTAGATGCCATTAAGAACACTGGTGATTCACGGGAGGAGGCTGAAATACTAACATTAACAGGAGTTTTGAAGAAGTTGGTTCCAACCTTCATGGATGACTTTGAGGGCTTCAAGACTTGGGTAGAGGAAGTCCTGCAGATGAGGTACAAATAAATAGCAAGATAACTAGAATTATTATAGAAGTGAAGCTCGAAGATGTGACTAAATTGCTGTCATCCCATGACCAAACTTGAATGGATGAGGAGTTGCTTCTTATGGATGAGCAAATAAATGGTTTCTTTTTTCTTTTTTCCTTTTCTTTGTTTTTATTTTTATTTTTTATCTTTTATTTTTTGAGATGGAGTCTTGCTCTGTTTCCAGGCTGGAGTGCAGTGGCGTGATCTCGGCTCACTGCAATCTCCACTTCCCGGGTTCAAGCAATTCCCCTGCCTCAGCTTCCCGAGTAGCTGGGACACTACAGGCACGCACCAACACACCTGGTTAATTTTTTGTATTTTAGTAGACACAGGGTTTCACCATGTTGGCCAGGATGGTCCGGATCTCCTGACCTCATGATCTGCCCACCTCGGCCTCCCCAAGTGTTGGGACTACAGGTGTGAGCCACTGTGCCCAGCCAAGAAATGGTTTCTTAAGATACAACCTACTCCTGCTAAAGATGCTGTAAGCATTGTTGAAATGACAACAAACAATTTAGAATATTACATAAACTTAGCTGATAAAGCAGTGATAGTGTTTGAGAGGACTGACTCAATTTTGAAAGAAGTTCTAATGTGGGTAAAATGCTACCAATAGCATCACATGCTATAGAGAAATCTTTCATAAAAGGAAGAGTCAATATCAATGTTGCAAACTTCAACGTTATCTTATTTTAATAAATTGCCACAGACATCTCAACTTCAGCAACCGTCACCTTGATCAGTCAGCAGCCATCAACATCAAGGCAAGAACCCCCACCAGCAAAAAGATTATAACTTGCTGACAGCTCAGATGATCACTATCATTTTTTTAGCAATAAAGGATTTTAAAATCAGTAATGTACATTTTTTAAAGACGTATTGCTATTGCACACATAATAAACTACAGCATAGTGTAAATATAACTTTTTACATGCACTGGAAAACGGAAAAATTCATGACTTGCTTTATTGTGATATTTGTTTTATTACAGTGATCAGAACTGAACCCAAATATCTCCAAGGTATGCCTGGAAGTCAGTTAGGTCCGTCTGGTCTATAGTGCTGTTCAAGTCCAATGTTTCCTTATTGATTTCATGTCTGGATGATCTATCCATTGTTGAAAGTGTGATGCTGAAGTACCCTACAATTATTGTATTGCTGTCTATTTCTCCCTTCAGATCTGTTAATATTTACTTTTTATATTTGAGTGCTCTGATGTTGGGCATACATATATTTGCAATGTTACAGCTTCTTGATGAATTAAAGCCTTTATCATTATATAATCACCTTTGTTTCTTGTGACAGTTTTTGACATAAAGTCTATTTTATCTGGTAATAGTACAGCTAGTACTGCTCTCTTTTGCTTTCCATTTGCATGGAATATCTTTTTTATCCCTTCTCTTTCAGCAGTGGCTCATGCCTGTAATCCCAGCACTTTGGGAGGCCGAGGTGGGCAAATCAGGAGGTCAGGAGTTCAAGACCAGCCTGGCCAACATGGTGAAACCCCATCTCTACTAAAAATACAAAAATTAGCTGGGCATGGTGGCGCATGCCTGTAATCCCAGCTACTCAGGAGGCTGAGGCAGAAGAATTGCTTGAACCCAGGAGGGGGAGGTTGCAGTGAGCTGAGATCCGGCCACTGCACTCCAGTCTGGGCGACAGTGCGAGACTCTGTCTCAAGTAAATACATAAATAAATAGCAGATGTCCTCCTGTGGTCCAGCTGAGGGCTTCCTCTCCAGCTTCCTCTTCTGCCCAGCCCCTGCACTCCAGCCACACATGGCTTTCCTCTGGGTTCTTAAACATACCAAACTCCTCCCAGGTTCGGAGCCTTCGCACAAGTATTTCCTCTCTCTGGAACATTCTCCCTGAGTCTTTCCCCAATCCCCATTCATACCAGTTCTACGACTTTAAACAAGTCCCTTTTCCTCTGGGGACTCGGAATCCTTAGCTAGGCACTGAGGAGGCTGGGCTGTTTGGTCTCCCAGTTCCAACAGTCTGTGGTTTTTCTGTTATTGAGTGTATTCATTTCAGAACTGGCAGTGAAATGGCAGAACTGGAGGTGAGAATAAATACCCCTAAAGAAACAAATTCTCCTGCTCCCTTTGTTGTTGCAACATTTGTACTGGAAAGTGACTTCCAAAGCTACAGGCCAAGGGAATATTTTGTCATTTGCAATTTAATTCTTGGTTCCATTACTTACACTGGTGACTGAAATTTTCCATTCCCCCTCGAAATCACCAGAAAGTGGGCATAACGCACCTCAGGTGTTCCAAGGACATGATGTATAGTCTATAGGTTAACAAGTTACTATCAGCAGTCTCCTAAAATACATCATGTGTGACTGTTAACTGTAGTAAAGAATAAATAAGGACATGTTGGACACATTAACTTTGAGGATCTTTTCATCCTAGGATATATTCTTCCCCATTTAACTTTCATTCCTTCTAATTTCCAAACTTAGATCTCTAGAATGAAAACGTCTAGTCTTCTTTGGCTCAGAATACTAAGTAATAATTATCCCACCTTGTTTCCACAGTAGCAGCCCGTGTCTCATATTTGCATACTTTTATTTCTAAACACTAAAATGCAAAAGAGAGAAAACAGAGTAATGCAAGAGAACCAGATGGGAATAGGATTTCAGTCACTCTCTGGACAAGACATTTTCTCTTCCCCATACAACACGTTCTATGTGCCAGAGGGACAGTCTCCTGGTTGGGAATTGATTGTATGTATGTTCACTCTTGCAGAAATTAACCTCCAAGAAGCCTGGCGGACTGCCAGGGACCCCAGGCTCTGGGGATGAGCGTCGGGGTCAGGGGCTTCTTTAGGGACTCAATCCAAAAGCCTGACATTCACAGCAGTTTTCCTGCTTGAAAGACCCTCTGTGTGAGCTCCCCGTGAGAGGGCAGAGCAAGGTGCGGAGATGACAAACTCTTCTAATGAGGTCACCCCGCCAGCACTGCAAGGTCATGTTCTTTGCATTCATGCACATCAAATAGGCTTGCAAATAAAAGCATAGCTCTCCTGGAGCTATAGAGTGGGAGTTCTTTGGGGGCAAAATGTAAACCTAGCACCTGCCATGTAATAATCTGTGCTTCAGAGGATCAGCCCCCAGTCTAGATGATCCTCAGGCATTTTAAGATAAGTTCCCTCTAATTGAGCTCATAAAAACTCTTTTAGTTTAATTAATTGGATCCAGGTAACTTGTACATAAAGCCTGAACACACACACAAAAATTAAAATATGCCTAAAGTGGTATTGTCTTTAATCCCTGTTGAGCAGGTTAAAGAAATTCGGACTCTGGGTGTTTTCCTCTTGGAAGTCCCCTCTCACTAGAGAGAGAGCTGTTTTCCTTTCTCCTTCTTTCTCTTTCCTTTGCCTATTAAACCTCTGCTCCTAAACTCCTCATGTGTGTCTGTGTCCTAAATGTTCCTGGTGCAAGACAACAAACCCCAGGTGTTTACCCCAGACAACAGCTGCTTCATATTGGGGACCTCGTCCAGGATCCCAAGGTTCAACATTCATGGAAACACAACATCTGGTGGAGGCAAACCAGCGTTAGAACCCGTCAGAATGGCTGACAGCAATCAGACTCCAAACGCTGCTGCAGACAGAACCACGCATGGACACGCCTTTCTTCCAAGGAGCCTTTGATCAGCCCCAGGAGGACCCCTAGCTGCTGTTCCACACACAATGCCCCTTTTCAGCAAGAAGTAGCTGGACACCCCCTAACAACAGTTTATCCAACACCCCTAACAACAGTCAGGGTTACCACTCCAGAGGTGGGAATGATACAGGAGTTAAGTAGAAATTACTTAGGCAGATAGTGAGGGTATGGAACTCTTAGGTAAGATTTTCCTTTGGATGAAAAGCAGCCCCAAATTATTTTTCTTTCTGACACAGAGCTGCCTATAAAACAAAGCTGCAGACACAGATGCTGTCAGTTGTGCCAATCACATTCAAGATGGCGGCTCCCTCTTCCCTTCTCTGCCACCACGTGTACAGGAAGGAGCGGACAAGATGGCACCGGTCAAGAGGACAGTTCATTTGCATAATAAGATTAGGGTGGGCCAGCCAGCCTTCCCTGCACAGTATGTAAACATCACACCTGATCGAACCAATCTGTGAGCCCTATGTAAATCAGACACCACCTCCTCAAGTCAGACCATAAAATCCGGCACATCCACCATGAGCTCCTTTCCTTGCGGAAGTCCTGTCTTGCTCACTAGAGAGAGAGCTGTTTTCCTTTCTCTTTCTTTTTCTTTTGCCTATTAAACCTCCACTCAGAAAAAAAAAAAAAAAAAGAAATGTGGACTTTATCATGAAAGTGGTAGCCATTTGGATTTTAATCAGAGGAATGACTGAATTCCTACCATACGCTAGGGGAAACTAAAAATAGTGTCTCCTCCAAAAACGATGCAAATCTCTGTTGCAAAAATTTCTACAGGATCGTTGTGGGTAGGGGGTAACCATAAATCTACAATATTGCAAGGCCTTCACCTACTGTCCTCTCCACACACACCAAACACTCACCCATCTTCATCCCTCACGTCTGACAGTAGCCACATAGCTTTTACATGATGGGCACTCAGACGCAGATAAGTTAAGTCACTACCCAAGTCATGCAGTTAATTACTGCCTAAACCAGGACTGTACTATGTGCCCCAGCCGCTACCTGGGGTAACCTCATTACCAAGCTGACTGATGTGTATGTCCCTTGTGATAAAGTGATACGTTCCAAGTGAAAGGCAGCACAAAACAATTTTAAAAAACAAAAACACCAAACCCTCAGGTGTTTGTTTCCAGGCTTACTCTCTTTAAACATGACTTTGGAAAATGGTTTGTTTGCTTTTTTTTTTTCATTTTCATACCTCTACCATTTCATTTCAGATGCTGGCAAGAATCAGAGGGCATTTGTAAAGCTGAGAAGTTCTTGGCTGTGTGTAATGGACCACCTTGAAACAAAAAAACCCCTGCAGTCTCAATCCCTCTCCCTCTACTTCCCCCTACCCCTCTCCCCTCTTCCTCACCCCACCCCCACCCCATACAGGAGACCAGAGACCATTCACATAGCTGAGGGAGTTTGGAAGGGAAAAGAGATAAGTCAGCTGACTTTTAGGTGCCTTTCACATTTCCCTCTCAATAAACCTAAGTAAAGAAGCTGTCCTTGTAGGCTCACGGCCCACAGGGTGACCTGCTAATGCGGCCAGTCTCGCAGACGCTCTTTAGTTAATGCAAAGTACAAAGACTGGAGTTAACAGATGCTTTGTGTTCCCACAGAGATGGATCACTTGGTGATACACTGACTTTCCATCTGTAAAGTAGAGGAGAGCAACACTTAACACCTTAGTGGAAGGAAGGTATCAATTAGTAAACAAGCATTTTTGGTGCATCTACCAAGCGCTTAGCCCTGTGCACCGGGACAACCAATAAGAATAAAGGGAGGAGGGCTGCTGTACAGGCTCTTGGTCAAGCTGCAGCCCATTCACTCACTGTGTGCCCTTGGGCAAGTTGTTTCACCCTTGTAGGTATTGTTTCCTCATCTGTAAAAGAAGGACAATAATATTACCTACCTTAAAGCATTGTTGGGGGAACGAACTGAGAGAATTCATTTAAGAGTGATTTGGGGACTGAGATAATTCATTTAAGAGCAATTTGGGGCTGGGTGTGGTTGCTCACACCTGTAATCCCACCACTTTGGGAGGCCAAAGTGGGCATCTCACCTGAGTTCAGGACCAGCTCAGCAAACATGGCAAAGCCCCATCTCTAATAAAAATACAAAAATTATCTGGGCATGATGGTGTGCACCTACAATCCCAGCTACTCGGAGGCTAAGCAGATGAGCAGGTGAATCACTTGAATTCGGGAGGTGGAGGTTGCAGTGAGCTGGGATCGCAGCCACTGTTTTGGGAAGCCAAGGCAGGCAGACCACTTGAGCCCAGGAGTTCAAGACCAGCCTGGGCAACGTGGTGAAATCCCATCTCTCTCCACACACACACACACACACACACAAATTATCCGGGTATGGTGGCACATGCCTGTAGTCCCAATTACTTGGGAGGGTAAGGTGGGAGGATCACTTAAGCCTGGAAGGCTGAGCTTGCAGTAAGCTGAGATTGCAAGATCCTGCCACTGCACTTCAACCTGGGTGACACAGCAAGATCTTGTCTCATAAAAAGCAAAAAAAAAGAAAAAAAAAAAAAAAAGAGTGATTCATCAGTATATGACACAACGTAAGTATTACAGAATTAAGTATGTAATATACAATTAAGTATATATTGTCAGGAATTACAAGTAATGTCTGATACACGTCGATGATTGTCATTTATCTTTTTCTCAGTTTTTTTTTTTTTTTTTTTTTAACTCTCATCAAGGATACGGGACAGGGAGGTAAGGTAGCTCTCTATAAAGATTCTCTGAATAATGTGGTTCATGTCGTAGCTCCTCAGATATGGGTGCAATTAGTTTCTGAACACAGCCTCACTGTCCTAAAGGCTTCTGGGGAGAGTTTTTGGGGGCAAGTGTTCACAATTTCTGTAGTTTTAGAATAGAAACTGCTATCAATGCAGTGGCTGTAAGCCCGCTTTCTAAATCAGTCCTTACAGAGAAACCTGCAGGTTTATTAAGGGCTTGCCATGTTGAATTGCCTGCTTTTTGTCACATGGAAAGCTGGGAGTCTCCTTTCTTTGGAGGAACCCCAGGGCCTGAGGGGGAGAAAGCTTCTCCTGGGGCCAAAGTAGCCAGGGTCTGATAAAAAGGAGTTCACTCCTCCATCCTCCAAGTAGTCATAAGCAGAGTTCAGATCCGGCTCTGCCACTTCCTAAGGAAACTAGAAAACCTGAACAAGCTAATCATCCCCTCTGAACTCATTTTCCCATCTGAAAAATGGGCTTGGTATGACCTGTCTTAAAGGGTTGTTTTAAGAACCAGAGATCATATGTAATGTAAATATATGACACATGTAAACATATGACACAATATGCTTGGCACACTGCACATACTTAACAAACAATGACATTTGGTATCCAGATTGGAATGGTGTGTGATCATTCCTAGAGCAGAAAGGAGAGTTTCTTCATGTGAGTACTAGGAGGTCCTGATCTATACTGGCCTGGAAATGAGGAAACCTGGAGGAAATTCCAGCTCTGCCTCTGACTTGTGTGACTTTTCCCAGGTCGCTTTTCCAGCCTGAGTCTCAGAATCTCATCTGCAAATGAAGTGACTGGACAAATGGCACAGAGGCCATAAAACTCAGAGGCTGTAATGTGTGTGGTTCTGGTGCCTAGAATTCTGTTCCTGGGCTTCTTGAGTCACAGTAACATGGTCAAAAATATGTAGAGCACTTGAACCCAAGACCCAGCAATTTCACGCTCAGATCCTCACCCAGCAGAAAAGTGTGCATGAGCTCAACAGTGTGTGCAGCGGCATTCATTGCAGCGCTATTGTAAAAAACGAAAGCCAGAAACCACGGAGATGGGAAGCAACGTGAGAGTGCATAAACAGATTGTGCTGTACTTGCACAACAGAGTGCCACATAGCACCGAGAATGAACGAACGATGCTATACACTACCTAGTGGATGAATCACAGAAACGTAACTGTGGATGAAAGAAGATAGACATAAAAGCGTACAGCCTGGGCCGGGCGCGGTGGCTCACGCCTGTAATCCCAGCACTTTGGGAGGCCGAGGCCGGTGGATCACGAGGTCAGGAGATCGAGACCATCCTGGCTAACACGGTGAAACCCCGTCTCTACTAAAAAATACAAAAAACTAGCCGGGCGTGGTGGTGTTCACCTGTAGTCCCAGCTACTTGGAAGGCTGAGGCAGGAGAATTGCTTGAACCCAGGAGGCGGAGCTTGCAGTGAGCTGAGATCGCACTCCAGTCTGCCTGTTTGATTCCATTTATGTAAAGTTGAAAACCAGACAAAACTAAGCCATGATGTTAGAAGTCAAGATGGGAGGTCTCATCAGGGTTGTTTCTGAAAGAGACAAGGGCACTGGTAAGGTGCTGTTTATTGATGTGGGAATAGGCCTCGCACATGTTTCCTTTGAAAACAGAGAGTTATGCACTTAAAACTGTATGGTTATACATATATCAATATGTTATAATTTGATTAAAAAGTTTACATAAAAAGTATACATAGAACCACTTGTGGTTTCCTGGGTACACAATTTTTATTTCCTTCTATGTGCCAGACACTGTCCTGGGGGAGGGGTTGGCTGTGAATACAGACAAATAAGAAGGCAAACATCTGCCCTCAAGGAGATCGCAGCCTGGAGGGAAGGCTAATGAGGAAATAAAAATGACAAGTGATCTGCTGACATGATAAACTGCAGATTGGAGCAGATTATGGTGGGAACCCAGAGGAAGAGAGGCGGCGACATTAGGTCTTAAAGATTGGGCAGGACAAAGAGAGCAAGAGTGTTCCACACAACCACGTGTGCAAATGCAGACTTGAGATGGGGCAGCAGGGGTTAAGAAAGGGCAAGAGTTGAGGGCAGGGAGATAGAACCTGGAGCTGAGGTCTGTAAACTCTGCCACACAGGGCACCACGCAGAGCCACGGAGGGGGAGCCGAGGTCCGTAAACTCTGCCACGCAGGGCACCACGCAGAGCCACGGAGGGGGAGCCGAGGTCCGTAAACTCTGCCACGCAGGGCACCACGCAGAGCCACGGAGGGGGAGCCGAGGTCCGTAAACTCTGCCACGCAGGGCACCACGCAGAGCCACGGAGGGGGAGCCGAGGTCCGTAAACTCTGCCACGCAGGGCACCACGCAGAGCCACGGAGGGGTCTTTGGGCAGCTGTGACCTTCCAAAAAACCCCCATCACATCAGCCTACTTACTTTTATCTCCCAGTCTTATACAGAGTCTCCCTCTCCCAGCAAAGGCCACCTCCTCCACTCCTCTGCTCAATCCCGCCCCTCTAGCCACGCCCCCTCTCTCCTGGACCTCTCCACTGCAATAGAAACATAGGCAATGGTTTCTCCTGTCCCCCACTCACCAAAAAAGCTTTCCGCCTCATTTCCCCCACCAGCTACTGCTTCGCTTCTCTCTCTTTATGGCAAAACTCCTAAAAACGTTAGGAATTCTGGTCCCTTCCAATTTCCATTCTCCCATTCTCCATTACACTCACTTCAACTGCGTTTTCACCCCTGGAACACCACCGAAACAACGGCCTCTGCTTTGCGAAGGTCATTCTTTGCCACTGGCTAACTGCATTTGTCAGTTCTCCAGTGTACACCTTGCTAGACCTATCAGCAGCCCTTGACCTGGTTAATGACTTCCTCCTCCTCTAAGCACTTCTTTTTTTGGGTCTAGGATACCAGGGCTCCCTGCAAGCTTTCCTCCAACCTTTCCTCCTATTCTTTCCCAGTCTTTGCTGGTCCCTCCTCCTCTCTGGATCTCTTTATTTTGAAGTTACCCCAAGGCTCAGTCTTTGGACATCTTCTCTATCCACTCCTGTCATCTCGGGGATCTCATGCAGTTTCTTGCTTTTAAATTCCATCTATAAGCTGTTGAATCCCAAATGTTTATATCTGACACATATACCCCCCTGATTTTCAGATACATATGTCCAACTGCTCGCCTGACACTTCCACTTGGATCACTAAAGTCATCTCAGACTTCACGTGTTCAAACCTGAACTCATCTGTGGGGCATGATGGCGCATGCCTGTAATGCCAGTGCTACCGGGCGCAGAGGCTGGGGGGGGGGGGGCGGTCCTTGCTCCCAGAGCTCCCAAGATGGCGGTGGGCCGCTTCCAAGATGGTGGCAAGCCTTGCATTCTCTGACCTGGGGTTCTTGGCCCCACGGATTCTAAGGAATGGAATCTTGGGCCATGTGGTGAGTGTTATAGCTCTATTAGAAGCCGTGGGTCATGGAAGAGAACCGTGGAACCCAGTGACTAGTGTTCAGCTTGATTAGGACGAACCTGGGCACTTAGCCGTGCAGGAACAATGGCGAGCCTTTAGCCTGATCAGGAGCGGCAATGTGCGCGCCTCGCTGGATCAGGAGCACAGCAGACAACCTGCTGGATCCAGAGGGATGGAAGTCAGCGGTGGGTCTGCCAGGGCGGCAAACAGCAGTGGTGGAGGGCCAGCCAAAGCTCAGCTCCAGGCGTAACAAACACAGACCAGAAGATAGTGCAGTTGCAAGATTATTTAATAGAGCGAAATAGAGTGAAAACAGAGCTCCCATACAAAGGGAGGGGACCCCAAGGGGGTTGCCATTGCTGGCTCGAATGCCTGGGTTTATATCCCGATCATTGTCCCTCCTGTTTTGCTCTCAGGCAATAGATGATTGGCTATTTCTTTACCCCCTGTTTTTGCCTAATTAGCATTTTAGTGAGCTCTGTTTACTATCGGATTGGTCAGGTGTGAGCTAAGTTGCAAGCCCTGTGTTTAAAGGTGGATGTAGTCACCTTCCCAGCTAGGCTCAGGGATTCTTAGTCTAGGAAATCCAGCTAGTCCTGTCTCTCACCAGCAGTTTGGGAGGCCGAGGCGGGTAGATCACCTGAGGTCAGGAGTTCGAGACAAGCCTGGCGAACATGGTGAAACCCCGTCTCTACTAAAAATACAAAAAATCAACCAGGTGTGGTGGTGCATGCCTGTAATCCCAGCTACTCGGGAGGCTGTGGCAGGAGAATCGCTCGAACCTGGGAGGTAGAGGTCTCAGTGAGCCGAGACTGTGCCACTGAACTCCAGCCTGGGCAACAGAGCAAGACTCCGTCTCAAAAAACAAACAAACAAACAAACAGACAAACAAAAAACTGAACTCATGAGCTGTCCCTAAAACTCATTCCTCCCAGTCTTTGTCATCTCAGGAATTGTAACTTCATCCTTCCAGTTCCTCAGGCCAAAGTGGTCACCCTTGACTCCTCTCATCTGTTTCATTCAGTCAATAAATCCTGTGACCTTTACCTTCAAGTTATCGAAAATCTGACCACATCTCCACCTCCAGGGCCACCACCTCATCCAAATCACTGTCAACTCTCACCTGGATTCCTGCAGTAGCCCTTCCAGTGGTCTGTCTGCTTCCACCTTTACCCCCTACTCCCAACGCAGCAGCCAGAGTGACCTCGATACGAGATGAGCCAGACCAGGCTACTCTGCTCTCAAAACCTTCCGATCTATTTCCCATTTCACTCAGGTCTGACACTGGCTTCCAGGCCCTCTGTGACCTTGCTCTCGTCACCTCTCTCACCTTGGCTTCCCATCTGCCCTTGTCCAAACATACCAACCTCCTGGCTCATCCTCAAGTGGAGACCAGACAGGCTCTGACCTCAGGGTCTTTGCACTCTTGCTCCTTAAATCAGCAAGGCTCACTGTCTGAACTCCTTAAAGACTTTACTCAAATGTCCCTTCTCGGCGAGGCCCTCCTTCACCACCCTATTTAAAACCACAGCCACTCTCCCAACAGAACTCCCTAACCCCCTTCCTTGCTTTATGTTTCTCCATAGCACCGCTCACCCTTCTGACATGCTCTCTATTTTACTGCCTTATCTTGTTTACTGTCTGTCTTCCCTCCCTCCACAACAAGATAAGTTCCATGTGGGCAGGAATCCTGACTGTCTGGGCCATTGCTATACCCTCAGGATCTAGAACAGAGTCTGGTGCATACAAAGGAATGGGAGAGGTACAATCAAACCCTGCATTTGGAAAGATCATCTTGTGACTGAGGAGTGGATAAATTAATGTGGGAAAGATTGATAGCAGCTAGAAGGCTGTTTCAGTGGTATAGATGATACGCAATGAGATTTGAACTAGAAAGTGGGAGTGGGGATTAAGAGAAGAGAGTCAAGAAATATGCAGGAAGCAATTTTTTTGGGGGGGCCGGGAAGAAGTCTTGCTCTGTTGCCCAGTCTGGAGTGCAGTGGGGCAATCTCAGTTGACTGCAACCTCTACCTCCTGGGTTCAAGCAATTCTCCTGCCTCAGGCTCCTGAGTAGCTGGGATTACAGGCGTCCTCCACCAGCTAATTTCTGTATTTTTAGTAGAAACGGGGTTTCACTATGTTGGCCAGGCTAGTCTCGAACTCCTGACCTCAGGTGATCCACCCACCTCGGCCTCCCAAAGTGCTGGGATTACAGGCGTGAGCCACCGCACCCGGCCGCAAATTTAAGTTATGAGTAATAGATTAAAGTGAGGGAGAGGGAAGCATCTAGCATTACTTCTGAATTTCTGGCTTGGAGGCCTGAGGGAATGATAGAGCCACCATTAACTGGAATTGGGAAGAGAGAAGGGAAGAAGGATTAGCCCATGAGTGGGGATAAACATGGGCTAATTGTATGCCTCTATCACCCAAATCACATGCACACATGCATGCACATGCACACACACACCCACGTGGAAACACACACCCACACACATCCATATAACGCACATTAAAATAAATGACCAGTCCCAAAATCTATGTCCCACCTGCCTAAGGCTCCAACCCCAGCAGAGCCATTCCACAGACATCTGAATCCAAAATTCCCTCATTCAGTACTTGCCTATGCAAATTAGAGCTTCATTTCAAAGTAACTGCTACACCCTCCAGATGGCCAGATTCTCTATTACTTTTTCTTTAAAGTAACAGCCTATTCAAACCTGGTTTATTCAGCATCGCTTTGCCAGGCCTTTGCATTCTGAATGAACAAAGGTTTATGATATTTCCTTCCAGCCCTCTTTGAATTACTCACTAGCCTATTCAGCTTAGCAAACATTTGCTTCTGTTTCATATGGACTTTGGGCCACTAGACTGCACAGGGTTCAGCTTTGTTCATGACATACAATGAAATTTTCAATCACTCAGTCTCATGATGCCTTGGGACTCCTAAATATCTAAGTCAGGGATTTGTGACCTTTGGTACTTATGGTTTTTAATGGGTGACGATAATGATTGTATATAATTGTGCTTATTCCTAGAGGCTTTTCACAAAGTTATTGTAATTTATTTGGGGATGATGGCTATTGGTCATGAATTAAATTAGATTTCTTAGTATGAAGGCAAGGTGGCCACATGTGGTCTTGACGGTGGTGGCCCACGGCACAAGGGCCCATGTCACGGGGTGAGTGGGAAATGAAAACCAACCCAGGTCTCTTGCCAAGCTGTGCTCCCATAGGGCTATCACCTAGAAGAGGTCTGTTTTTCAAATTCCCACAAAGGTGTGGTATGCGCTGCTGCTGACCGTGCATCATGCTGCTGAGTGGTGGGATATAAGAGGGGATGGAACAGGCGTGTCATGCGCAGCTTTCCAAGGGCCAATGAGCACAAGCCTGGACATGGATGATGGACATTGACCATTATTCTTTGAAACAGCTTGGCTTCTCGTGCCATGTTCTTAAACACCTCACAAACAGCAAAATTCTTCATGATGAATGAATAAAAATAGAATAAATGGCCATAGAGAGTGATTGTACTAAATTCTTCACCTTCTTTGGGAACCTTTCAATTGGGGCTTTTAGCCACAGGTCACCTGGCTTTGTACCACACACTGAATTTCTTGGTGCACATAGTTGCTTAGAAAATAAGTGGCACTTCCTTTGACTAGGACAAGGCCAATTGGCCAACCAAGAGCTCTTGTCTTCCAACAAAAGGATCTAAGAAGATCATCATAACTGCCTGGCATTCTTGCTTCCATTCTCTCCTCCATGTGCTCAGAGACACTGTTGATCAATCTTAGTACCCTCTCCCTTTAAACGTGGATTTGGCCTCAGGACTATCTTCAACCCAGTAGCCCAAGTGGTCGCTACCATCAGCTTTGGCAAACACTTTTAACCCTAATTGACTTCCCTTGTCTGGTCCTTACCAAGTATTTGGAGTCGAACATACATACTCAGAAACAAAAAAGATATGCTAGCAGTGATACTATATCACGAAGATTAAGCTCAAAACACAGCCACTTGCTTCAGCGTGGTAGATGTTTCCACTCCACACTCATCCCTTCCTTAACCTATGTCCACATAGCACCTATTCAGGCAAGAATAGGCAATTCCCACTTTCTTACCAGTGGATATTCCTGAAAACCACATAATAAGTGGATTGTATTTTCTTTTCTTTTCTTTTGTTTTTTTTTGAGACGGAGTCTCCCTCTATTGCCCAGGCTGGAGTGCAGTGGCACAATCTCGGCTCACTGCAACCTCCGCCTCTTGGGTTCAAGCGATCCTCCTGCCTCAGCCTTCCAAGTACCTGGGACTGCAGGTGCACACCACCATGCCTCATTAGTTTGGGTTTTATTTTGTTTTGTTTTGTTTTTTGTATTTTTAGTAGAAACGGGGTTTCACCATATTGGCCAGGGTAGTCTGGAACTCCTGACCTCGTGATCCGCCCACCTCAGCCTCCCAAAGTGCTGGGATTACAGGCTGTATTTTCTTGTAATAACAATAAGATAACTGGATGTTTTGTTTCTGATTAAGAAGTTGGCAGCAAATAAATCACAAAGGTGGTTAGCAGTATGTCACACCAGCAAAATTATCTACTGACAGCCCCTTAGCATTAAAGTGTGAAACGTTAAAGTCCCTTCAACTGGCCTAATCCACGTAGACAGTGGCCTGCACTATGTATGTGGCTTAGTCAGTGTAGTGCTCACGTGCCACGTAAGAGTGCCCAACTCTCCCGAATCACCAGTTTAGCCCATCTAAAACGAATCCAGGAACTTCAGTAAATGGTCATTAACTATTTAATTTAAAAGAATTCGATTTGCCTTCTTAGGAATTAAGAAAGCTTTGGGGGATACTTTAGATGATCCAGGCTTCTTTGGAGAAGAAAAGAGGTTGCCAAGAAATATCTGAACTATGGCTTTCTCTGTGACTTAAAGAGACAACATTGGCCGATGTTTCTTGAAGACTGCTCTGTGCCAGGCATTGTGCCGAGGGCTCCAACAAAGAAAACCATCCGAACTCACTCCACGGAACTCAGTGCCACATTTGGTGGGACCGTGCTTTCCAAAACAGCTGCTGCATTGTTTAAATACTGGAGGAGCTCACTACAGAGTTTAACTGCATCTTGAATGTCGCCTTTTGTTTATATTTTTCTCTCTCTTTGATATATATTTTAATGTCTTTACTAATTTTCCTTAATTTACTTCAGACATTTGAAATATTCTTTCCAAGGACCTGGAATCTAGAGGTATTTCTGTCAGTGCTTCTTAGTCCTGACTGTACATTAGAATCACCTAGGGGTGCTTTAAAGCTCGTGATACCAGGTGGCACACTCCACACTAGTTACGTCGGTGCCTTGGGGGTGGGACCCAGACATTGGTAATTTTTAAAGCTCCCCAGGTACTTCCAACGTGCCAGGTTGAGCACCACTGCCACTCTTTTCCCTAAGTAGAAGCAGCTTCCAACGTGCCAGGTTGAACACCACTGCCACTCTTTTCCCTAAGTAGAAGCAGCTTCCAACGTGCCAGGTTGAACACCACTGCCACTCTTTTCCCTAAGTAGAAGCAGCTTCCAACGTGCCAGGTTGAGCACCACTGCCACTCTTTTCCCTAAGCAGAGGCAGGCAGGCGTCCCTCCTGGCTGCTCAGTAAACACTTGTCATGCCAGAAGCAAAGCTCTTGGTGCTATTCTATTGAGTCAGCTCGGATCTCTAGGAAGAGCAGCCGTTTTTCCCAACTAAAAGTGATTCTAGTTCCCAGATCAGCTAATATGGAAATCAGGTAACAAAAGAAAAGCCTTCGTGGATGTTGCCTATTCTTGACTTCCAAAAGCCGCCACACTCCGTTTGGGCTCCGTTTTCTCGGCACTTGATGAAACGTGAGACTGCCTGGACAACAAGCACGTCACCCACATCAAGGCCTCACTCTCAAGGTCTCAGAAAGAAAGTCTGGGATAAGTGTGAGTCCAGATTCCATTCCAGATTCCCTTATGTGTTAGTTTCTAGGGCTGCTATAACAAAGTACCACAAACTTGGTGCCTGAAAACAACAGAAATCTGTTCATTTCCAAAATCTATTCGGTTCTGGAGGCTGGAAGTCCAAAATCAAGGTGTCGGCAGGGCGATGCCACCTCTGAAGGCTCTAGGGGAGAATCCTTTCCCTGGCTCTTCCCAGCTCCTGTGGTGGCCATGGATCCTTGTCTGGGCTTTTAGCCGCATCACTCCAGTCTCTGCCTGTGTTGTCACATGGCCTTTTTCCCTGTGTCTCTCTCTCCTTATGAGGACACCAAGCTTTGCATTTAGGGTCTACCCTAATCCTGTATCACCTCATCTTCACTTGATTGCATATGTAAAGGCCCTATTTCCAAGGAAGGTCACATTCACAGCTTCCAGGAGGATATGGATCTTGTGGGGACATATTCAACCCGGTACACCTCATAAACCACCTGCAGGGATTCTCAACCTCCATCCCTGGGAGGCAGATCATGGAGACATTTATACCTGTCTATCTGCTAATCTGTTTACATACGTCATCCTTCTCTAGAATACGAGAAAGAAAGCCACCTGCCCACAGTCAAAAGAAAATGACATAGCTAATTAGGTTGTCTTTTTTAATGTTTTTAAGACCAAGAGAGATGAAAAAGACCCTATGCTTGTGGGGTTGTTGTGTTTTTTTCAGACTTTATTCCACATTTTTAACATTAAGCTCATTTTATGCCTGTTTAGAAACAGCAAACATAGTATTTAAAGTGTAATCAGCCAGACAGGGTGGCTCACACCTGTAATCCCAGCACTTTGAGAGGCCAAGGCAGGCGGATCCACTTGAGGCCAGGGGTTCAAGACTAGACTAGACAACATGGTGAAACATTGTCTCTACTACAACTCCGAAAATCAGCTGGGGATGGTAGTGCGCACCTGTGGTCCCAGCTACTCGGAAGGCTGAGGCAGGAGAATCACTGGAACCGGGGAGGCAGAGGTTGCAGTGAGCTGAGATTGCATCACTGCACTCCAGCCTGGGAGACAGAGCAAGACTCCATCTCTAAATAAATAAATAAATGTAATCAACTAATATTTTTCTTCTAAAGAAGCTTGATAGATTATCTCACATACACGTACACACACACACAGAGAGAGAACTGAAAATTCCTTCTTTTATTTTTCCAATTTAGCATTGTAACTTAACATTTGTAACTATTAATTTAGATGGTCCCAGGAAGCACAAAAAGGAGCCCAGGCTGATGGTCCAATTCTGTAGGAATTCCTACGAGATGATCATTTAACACCAGTCACTCTCACTTCTTCACAACTTTCTTGTACAAAATCCGAGACAGGTTTTAGGCAGGTCTATTGCTTGTGTTACTCTTCAGACCCAGGCCCTAGGTGTATTTGCAAAATTAAGCCATGCTAGGCTTTGAGGAATAAGAAGAGGCATTTTTTTAAACTCCCCGAGTCCCTGGGGTCCCTGGGCTGACCTAGAGGTTTGGGTTGGGAAATTCACTATTCCCATTTCCATTTTTTCCTGTCATTTAAGCTGTTTCCTTGGAGATGTCACAGCCCATCCGTGCTTCCTTCTGTGAAAGGAGGCCTGTGACCATTGGCTGTGTACCATTAGGGGAGCTAGAGGAGCAGCCAGGAGATGTGAACTCATTCTCACCCTCGAGTCACACTGACTCTGCGCCTAGAAAGGCAGCAGGCAGTAGTAGCAGATCAGGCATGGAAGGCAACGAGGAGCTGAAAACAAAGATATCCCTCTGGAGTTGGACTGCCTAGGTTCAAATCTTAGATTCATTCCGGAGAGACAAGATAGTAACTTCTCTAAGCTGTTTGCTCATCTGTAAAATGAGGTTCACAGTGCCTGCCACGTAGAGTTACACAGAAGTACTGCGGCAGTGAAGGTCACAAGTGCCTGGCACATAGTAGGCATTCGGTGAGGCTAGGCCTCATTAACAGGAGTTCCAACTCTGCTGAATGTTCATGGTTGTCTGGATCAGACTCTTAAGAAGGCATGTTCAGGCTTAATGGGAAGGAATGTCCTGATAGATTACTGATGTCTGCCCTGGGTGGTTTCACTGAAGTCACATATTTGCCATTTCTGCAGGCACCATATTGAATCATATTTTTCTTCCCAAGACCCCCTTCCAAGCCCCTTGTATGGTAGACACACCTTTGCATGGTAGACATGCCTGATAGCAATAACTTCTTAAGCATACACAGAGAATGGCTCTGTATGGCAGACACACTTAAATATGTGTTCAGAGTTCTGAGTGTGGCCAACCCAGAGAGTCATTCCTTACCTATGAGGAACATCTGAGCCCCCGCCGTCCAGTGGAATGTGGACCACACAGGGGACCGAAGCTCTTTGTTTTGGGTTAAATGGAGGTTGCCAGGTGGAGGTCAGTCGGGGGAGCACATGAGGTGAAAATGTTGCGTAAACTGCCTGCTTCCTGGAGGCAGTGGCCGTTCTGTTCCACCTGCCGCCACTGCGCCCCCCGTGTGTAATTCCCCCTGGTAAAACCAGGTGTCTCATTCGCTGGTGCTGGGTCTCTTTTTTGGCTTGTCAAGCCCGGTGCTGTCCCTGTTGATGTTAACAGGGGTCCAGTATAACAGTATCCCCTTTTGTAAATCCTTGCTCTGAAACTCACCACATCGATGTGCCACCCTGAAGCGAAAACCTAGAGGGTCCAAAGCTGAGCAACTAGTAGAGAGGAGAGAGCCACAGCTAGTCCCAGCTTCTCTGACAACTCAGTCATAACCCTGAGCAGAAGCCAGCCCCTCTCTGATCCTCAGCTCCCTTATCCTTCAAACAGCAATGATCACCTCAGCTATGGGGTTCTGAAGCTCACATGGTGTAAGACATCAGAACATGCTATATAAAAAGTTGTTTTGCAGGAGTAGGGAAGCAAAGAATGAAATTGTACCAACCTAGCAAAAGTCTAACCAAATATCAAAATATATGTGGTCAGTTATACTCAATTTGTCAGTATCTTCCCCAAATTTCAGCCAAACTTCCTTCGTACTTCTGTTTCTCCTCTCTGTCTAAGATGCCTCCACTCCCATCCTGGGATGAGTATTCAACTGGAAATGAGCCTCTGCTTTACCTTTTGTAACCAGTTCTTAGCCAGAGGCTTGTGGAAACTTCCAGGGTGTCACCACCTTATTTCACTAGAAGTAAGACTTTAGCCATGCTGCTCATTGAAAGCTAAATGCTGTTGAGATAAGTGCGGCTCCAGACCCAACCTCCTAACCTAAGCCTCTAGACCAATGTGAACCAAAGCCAAGAATTCCAAGCACTGCCCTTCCCACCACACCATTTTCAATTGCTACGACCACAGCTATGTGATTTGGGGTCTCTTCCGCTGTCTAGGCTCCTCCATTAGCCTGGAGCCTGTACCTGGAATAGGGAGAAGCAGCCCAAGAGAGTCTGAGCCTCAGAGGATTGCTACGTCATGCACAGCTGGGGAGCCCACTGAGCCAGGAGGAGCTGCAAAGAGAAGGACATAGCTAAGGTGGAAGATTCCAGAAGGACCCTCAAGCCTATAGTGCCTGCAAGGGCCACAGGCCAGGGGCCACTCAAAATCTTTAGCCACACTCAGCATCAATGGCTTAGGAGACACAAGCCGAAAATAAATAGGAAATATCCCTTAAATACAAATTCTTCACAGTCTAAGATGATGGCTTTATGTAGCTGGGTTTAATTTGGGCTGTTTATTTCAGATCTGTGGTAAGAGTGAGCTCTATAGACAGGCGGGCAGCTACGTCCCAGGGCAAGCAGATCAGAAAGACACATCGGCCCTGGGAGGAAAAGCCAGTTCACCCTTTGAGACAGTCTGGAGGTTACTTCTGTTCTGCCTACCACACAAGTTATCCAAGGTGAAATTAGGGAAGAACTTTATGAAGAATGTGCAAATTATTAAATGTTTTCTTTTTAAACGTTTTCTCTTATATTTTAATAGGGACGGGTTTCATTATGTTAGCCAGGCTGGTCTTGAGCTCCTGGTCTTAAGCAATCCTCCTGTCTGCGCTCCCAAAGTGCTGGGATTACAGGCATGAGCCACCGCACCGGGCGGTGGCTTGGGAAAGAATTTGAGAAACGGAAACAAAGAAGGTGTGATAGCTCCTTCCCATTGTCAGGATGGTGGGGGGAAGCTCCCCAGGAGGGAGGAGCCCAAGAGGAAACTGTGCTGTTTACAGATCAGAGTCTTAGTGTAGACAGTAGGCTCACCTAATGCAATAGAAGGTAAAGAAAATACTATGCCTAGACCACCCCAGGTAGATTGAATGAATCACATTTCCTGACTCTGCGGCTTGGAGAAGAGGTGGTGTTGTTGTTGTTGTTGTTGTTGTTTTAAGCTCCTAGGAGATTCTGAGATTCTGCAAGTTTGAGAACTACTCTTGGACAATCTTATCCAGAGCTGGAGGCTGGTATTCAGGCTTTTCTGCAGGAATCTGAGAGAGGTAACCTGGAAAGAAGGGCTGGTAGTGAAGGAAGGAGGAGGGAAGGTAGCTTGGTGAGAAGAAAGAAACAACCAGAATCTGAAAGGTCTGCAACACTGTCAAATTTGACCCTAGGAAAAGGTAAATCAGTGCTTTATGTCTGTGCTAGGCGAACTCAGTCTGCCAGTTCTCAGGCAGACAGTGCGCTTGGAACCATGACAAATGATACATTATGCAACCATGACATCATACCAACCCGGTGAGGCAGGTATGGATGCCCCATTTACCAGAGGAAGAGAGGGAGATCTAGAGAGGTGACATGATTTGCCTAAACTCATCCGGGCACTTGCTGCATGAGCTAAGATTCCAGAGCAGGTCCCCTGGCTCCGGGACTAGACAGGAGCACTGGTGAGGAGGCTCAGTCTGGATTTTCTTGGAATGTTGACATAGACCTGAACTGGACACATTTTTATTAAGAATAAAAAGGACAAGACAGGCAGATTAATAAGTGCTATGACCAGGACAGTGGAGACTTCCATGAACTATCTGAGCACTTAGTAAAACCTGAGGAAGGCAAAATAAAATCAGGATCTCCAGGCCCCAAAGCTTCCTCCACCCCTTCATGGGAGGTGAACAAGAACTTGTAATGTTCTTACATTAGCCCTGGAGTACAAAGGCTGGAGCCAACCAAGGAGGTACTTAGGGCAGGCAGCACACCTTGGAACAAGGTAGTCCAGCACCAAAGCCTTGCTGCTGAGACTTTGAATTCCCGGCAGACCGCAAGTCTGAGAAGTACAGCCAGAAAAGGAAGGGAAAGAGGCACCACATGTTGTGGTTAGCAGGGCTGGGCACGCGCACCCCACAGGTCAGCTCTGGTGCCTAGGTCCCCTCCACGCCCTGTGTCACCACATCCAGACTCACCCCAGGAGGGCCCACCAGCCCACTCCTCCCCTGCGTCTTCTCCACCCGTCACATGCACTTTCTGAGTTGATGCCCTACTTTCTATTTTTTAACTTTATTTATTTTTTATTATGGAATATTCCAAGAACGTAGAGTCTAGAGAATTATATGTACCCACCACCAGACTTTGTCAAGTCTTAACATTCTTTTCCATATTTGCTTCAGATATTTTTTTTAAGACACAAGCCTCACAGATGCCACTGAAGTCTCCATGGACCGCTCCCTCATTTCATTTCCCTCCCTGTGTGCCCCGAGGAGGCAACCGCTCTCAGGAATTCCACGTTTAGTATTCTCACACATGACTTTTTACTTTTACCACATATGTGGACATCCACAAATAATCAATAGTATTTGAGCACATGTTTAACTTAATAGAACCATTGTGAATAATATTCATATAGTATCAACTAATATAATAAATTATAAACTAATATATTAATAAATTACATTTTATATAACAAATAGATAACATGAAATATAACAGCAAATAAATATAATATTAATATTAATGGAATCAAATTGTTATTTGCTGTTTTTTTGCTTAGTACTTTTGATGTGGGATTCATCCATGCTAATGGGAGTTCATTTATTTTGGTGTTGTTTCCAATTTTTCACTGTTACAAAAAAAACGCCATAATGAATGTTCATACACACGTGTGGGTTTGCCCAGGCGACACATCTAGCAGTGGAATTTCCGGGTTGTGGGGAATGCCTGGCCTCAGACTTATGACCCATTTTCTTTTCAGTCGCTTTGCCCATGCTTTGCTATCACAGGGATCTCCCCGGATCTAGGATGGAATTAGAAAGTGCTACTCACTTCAGAGGTTTTGCCTTGGGCATGTTAAAAATCAATTTTTTTGAGGAAAAAAAAAACCACAATGTAACCTGTTGAAATGGGAGTTGATAATCACAGGCACTCAACCCATGCACGAGGGCCCACTCTGAGTTGGGCTCTGCGTCTGCTTGCGAGCACGAGCCAGGGACCCTGGCCCAGATCTGCTCAAGGAGCCAAGGAAATCAAACTGCTGAGCCTGAAGACTAGATGTAATCCCCAGGTGACCCACCAGCTTCGTTTTGGGGCCCAATCTAAAATAGGCAACTGCCCTATCTTTTTTCCCCCTTTTTAAAATACTTAACGACATTTTCCCTGATTTTCAAAGTAACATGTTCTCCTTATACAAATTTTAGGGCCGGACACAGTGGCTCACGCCTGTAATCCCAGCGCTTTGGGAGGCTGAGGCAGACTGATTGCTTGAGGTCAGGAGTTCGAGACCAGCCTGACCAACATGGTGAAACCCTGTCTCTACTAAAAACACAAAAATTAGCCAGGCAGGGCAGCGAGCGCCTGTAATCCCAGTTACTCTGGAGGCTGAGGCAGGATAATTGCTTGAACCAGGAGGCAGAGGTTGCAGTGAGCCGAGATCGCACCACTGCACTCCAGCCTGGGCAACAGAGTGAGACTCTGTCTCAAAAAAAAAAAATAGAAAGTTTATACAAATATTTTTAAAATTATGTTAATCATCTTAGACAGCACTACTCAGAGACATTCACTATTAACATTTTAGGCTATTTCTTGCCAGTCTTTTTTCTTAGTGTTTTTTCCTTAAATCTGTAATCTACTGTATCCTGATATTTTACCCTAATATGTACATATTTTTCCATAGTACTAAAAACACGATAAACATAATTTTAATAAACTGGGATCATTCTTTCACTTAGTTTTCTATTATCTACTTATTTCTATATATTGGACATTCAGGTCATTCCTAATTTTTATTTTATTTATTTATTTATTTATTTTTGAGACAGGGTCTCTTTCTGTCACCCAGGCTGGGGTGCAGTGGCACGATCTCCTCTCACTGCAGCCTTGGCCTCCCTGGGCTCAGGTGATCCTCCCACCTCAGCCTTCCCAGCAGCTGGGACTACAGGTGCACACCACCACACCTGGCTGATTTTTGTATTTCTTGTAAACATGGAGTTTCGCCATGTTGCCCAGGCTGGTCTAATTTTTATTTTTACAGTTAAACTGCAGCGGGTATATTTGGGCGTAAATCTCTGATGGCCTTCCAGGTCCCAGAGATAGGATTCTCGAAGTGTCATTATCAGAAGGGCAAAAGACGTTTTTAAAGCTTTTGATACTATTACTAAACATGTGTTCTAGAAAGAGGACCATGTTACAGGCCCATCGACAAAGTGTACAGAATATGCCTTCCCTGTCTCCCTCTACCTGTCAGCCAAATGTGATGTCTCTACACGGGGCCTCAGATGTGGAAAGGGAAGCTTTATATAGCCAGCGTGCCCAGCCACAGAATGTCACGTTTGGTGGAGAAGAATGTCTGGCATCCTCCCAAGCCGTGTGTATTAAGTTGCTTCCTTCCACGAGAACTAACAAGACAGCAAAATGGATGAATCATACCGTGGGAAAGTCAGACTCTAAATCCGGGTCCCTGATAGTGAAGACAGTCTAAATAGGCCACTGGGCTGGGCGCCGTGGCTCACGCCTATAATCCTAGCCCTTTGGGAGGCTGAGGTGGGTGGATTGCCTGAGCCCAGGAGTTCCAGACCAGCCTGGACAACATGGTGAAACCCATCTCTACTAAAATACAAAGAAAATTGGCTGGGGATGGCAGTGTGCATCTGTAGTCCCAGCTACTCGGGAGGCTGAGGCAGGAGAATTGCTAGAACCTGTCTCAAAAACAAACAAAAAAGACACAAAACCTAAAGAGCTGTTGGTCGTGTTTTCTACAGCCCAGAGAAAGCCATTCTGCCATGAGGTTTAAGAGTACAAGAGGCAGACAGCAAAACATATGGGAAATGGAGAATCCAGAGGTATTTGATGGCCTCATTCTAGTTGTGCTAAGCACCTGATTCCCTCAGCACCTTTGTGGAGTTTAGACAATCTACGATTGCTTCTCCAGCTGTGGTCTGTGACCAGCGCCCTTTCCCCAATGATGAGTTACTAGTTCGTAGTGAGGTCAGTTCAGAAACTGAGTGCTTAGTCACTTTTAGAATAATTGCTGGGACATCAAGTGAAATTTTGTTTTTCAAGTAATTCATATTTGATTTACCAAAGTCTTGATCTACAATGGATTTGAATAATAACATTGACACTAAAAACTTGGTCCTTCAGCACAGATAGTTTGAGAAACACTTCTGTGAGACGCTGCTGCAGAACTACTGCATGTGGTGTTATAGGCAGTGTACTGCACAACTTTAGGAGATGCAATTCTACATAGATGAAAGAGTGAACAGTTCTCCCACCACCTGAATTGTGCAGTGCACAACCTGCCCAACAGTAGACACAGTATCCTTCTGGCAAATTTCTTTTTGTTTTGCTTAAATCGGCCAGAGTTTTTTTTTTTTTTTTTTTTTTCTGTTGTTGTTGCTTTCAACCTAAGGCAATTTAAATAATACATCTTCTACTGTCCCAGTAGCCTACGGAGTCTTTCTCTGTCACCCAGGCTGGAGTGCAGTGGTGCAGTCTTGGCTCACTGTACCCTCTGCCTCCCATGTTCAAATGATTCTTCTGCCTCAGCCTCCTGAGTAGCTGGAGTTACAGGCTCATATCACCACACCTGGCTAATTTTTGTATTTTTGGCAGAGACGGGGTTTCACCATGTTGGCCAGGCTGGTCTTGAACTCCTGACCTCATGTGATCTGCCTGCATCGGCCTCCCAAAGTGCTGGGATTACAGGTGTGAGCACCGCGCCCAGCCTAGGTTTTGTGTCTTACAGCCTCAACCACCAGAAAAAGAATTATTGGTCCCAAATTCAAAATTTCCAGGGAAGGAACTTAGTGGCTGGGAGGTGGATCACTTTGGCCAAGGGATGGCACACAGAAGAAAACACCAGTTTCCTGGGAGACCACAGGAATGGAGCTGGGAGTAGTTCTTGGAAGAGGGGACGTGCTATCGGAAAAAGTGGATGTGCCAGGCGGACTCGGCGGACTAAAGAATAGGTTTCCAATTATTGGGTCTACACTTTCCTATATCTAGATTCCATTGAATACTTATTCTGAACTATAGTCTTCCAAAAACAGGGTTTGTGGTTAAATAAATGTGGGGGAAACTATAGATTTTATCACTCATAGAGATTCATGAGACATTAGCATATGAAAGGCTCTGACAATTTCTTTTAAAAAGAAACATCTTCAACAATATTTGATCCAGTGTTTCCCAAGCTCATTTGATCATGGAAACCTTTTTAAATGCCATGCCTAGTAACATTCCATGGGATTAGTGTTCTAAGAACATATTTTGGGAAAGCCATTCTAGGTGATAGAGGTTCTCCAGAAAGACATGAGTCAAATTCTTGAAAATAAGAAAGCAGGCTGGGCATGGTGGCTCGCACCTGTAATCTCAGCACTTTGGGAGGCCGAGACGAGTGGATCACCTGAGGTCAGGAGTTCAAGACCAGGCTGGCCAACATGGCGAAACTCTGTCTCTACTAAAAATACAAAAAAAAAAAAAAAAAATTAGCTGAGCATAGTGGTAGGCACCTGTAATCTCAGTTACTTGGGAGGCTGAGACAGGAGAATTGCTTGAACCCAGGAGGCAGAGGTTGCAGTGAGCCATTGCACTCCAGCCTGGGTGACAGAGAAAGACTCTGTCTCAGAAAAGAAAGAAAGAAAGAAAGAGAGAGAGAGAGAGAGAGAGAGAGAGAGAGAGAGAGAGAGAGAGAGAGAGAGAGAGAGAAAGAAAGAAAGAAAGAAAGAAAGAAAGAAAGAAAGAAAGAAAGAAAGAAAGAAAGAGAGAGAGAGAGAGAGAGAGAGAGGGAGGGAGACAGACAGACAGACAGACAGACAGACAAAAAGCCTTTACACAAACCAGAGAGCTGGGTATTTATAGAAACTGGTAAATTATTTTCAAAGAGTGTTTCATAGCATAACTTAAACGCCATCAACACTACCAGTTTCTAGGCTCAAGAGTTTTACGTGCTCAGAGTTACGTGTCTTATTAACATGGGATACATCTCTGCAGCCCCAGACCTTCCCTATCTGGAGCATTCCTCTCCCAGGCACCCTCAAAGGTTGTTCAGAAGCCTTTTCAACTGTTTTCCAATACCCTGTCCCCTTTGGGGCAAAGCACATCTTTATGCCATTATGGGGCTGGCCACTGCAGTTTGCAAAATCAACTTAATAGCACGGGGACATCTGTTCCACCCTGTGTGTTGGTGTCATAAAATTCCCCACGGGGCTGAGCAATGCACCTGAGAGCAGCGTTAACAGCACCTCACATCTGGGGGAGCCTAGAGGCTGGGCCAGCATTAATACATGTAATGAAGGTCTTCTCCTCTCTCACAGGAGATTAGAATCTTACACCAGATCAACTACCTGGATTAGAGGTATAACTAAAGAGCACAGCAAACTGCGTGGACATTCAGGAACACAGCACTAATATAGGTTGGCTATTATATCTGGAAACATAGGTGAATATATAATAAACGGTTTGTTGGTATTACCTTATGATGCATGATAATATAATATCTGCATGTCCAGACTTCATGGCCACTCTGTAGCAGAAGCTATTATTTATATCAAGCAGTTATTAAGTGTCAGGAGGTCCTCTTCTAAATGCTTCACCTGAATTAGCTAATTTAATTCTCACAATGCTATGAGGAGGGTACTGTCATCATTTCCACAGTAATAGGTCAGGAAACCAAGGCACAAAGGGCTTCAGCATCTGGCCCAAGGTCTGCTGTTGGCAAGAGATGAGGCTGAGCCCAGGGAGCCTCGCTCTGGAACCCATACTCTGACATATACACTACGGCCGCCTCTCCAGGTGTCATGAAAGTCTCCTATGCTTTGCTGAATAGCAGTCAAAAAAAAAAAAAAAAAAAACTGGGATTTAGCATTCTGTATCTTGTATTTTTTTTTTTCCATGGGTGGCATAGGAAAAATCATTGTAATTAACATCTGTACCACTCTTTGTAGCTTGGTTCTCATCACAACCCATTACAGCAAACCAGGCAAGGCCTACAGTTCCATTTCCAGATGAGGAAGCTGAGCCTTTAACAGGATCCCTACCTACCAAATGGCAGAGCCATGTCCTCTGACTTCAGGAGCTTCATGACTTTGACTTATTGCTTGTGTTGGGTTCTGTGGTAGCCAATATCCAAGACGGTCCCGAGTGATCTTTGCCTCTTATGTTCTTTCCTCCCATGCTGAACAGGACTCACTTGTATAACCACTGTGATATTATGGAAATGATGATGTGTGACTTCTGAAGTGAGGTCATAAAAGGCATTGCAGTTTCTACCTTGATCTCTTCTGGATCATTCACTCAGGAGGAAGTTGGCTGCCATGTTGTGAGGACGCAGACGCAGCCCCATACAGACTCCCTCCTGGTGAGGAACTAAAGCCACCTGCCAACAGCCCACGAAGAACTAAAGCCTCTGCCCACAACCAGTGCTAATTTGCCAGCCTTGTGAGTGGGGCCCGTTGGAAACAGATCCTCCAGCCCCACGCAGGTGACTGCAGCCCAAGCTGACATCTTGACTGCAATTTCATGAAAGACCCCAGGTCAAATTCACCGAGTTAAATCACTCCTGCATCCCTGACTCACAGGAATTGTGAGATATTTATTATGTTGTAAGCCACTTAAAATGATTTTTTTAAAGCCAGGCTTGGCGGCACGTGCCTGTAGTCACGGCTACTCAGGAGGCTTGAGTCCGGGAGTTCAAGGCCAACCTGGGCAACATAGTTAGAAACAAAACAAGGCCAGGCACAGTGGCTCACACCTGTAATCTCAGCACTTTGGGAGGCCGAGGCGTGCGGATCAACTGAGGTCAGGAGTTCGAGACCAGCCTGGCTAACATGGTGAAACCCCATCTGTGCAAAAATACAAAAATTAGCCAGGCATGATGGCAGGTGCCTGTAATCCCAGCTACTCAGGAGGCTGAGGTGGGAGAATCACTTGAACCTCAGAGGTGGAGGTTTCAGTGAGCTGAGATCATGCCATTGCACTCCAGCCTGGGCAATTGAGTGAGACTCTGTCTCAAAAAAAAAAACAAAAACCAAAAAACAGTTTTTTATTTTTTCTTTAAGTTTGGGAGAAATTTGTTATGTAGCTGTGGATAACTAATACAAGTTCTAATTCCAAAGTTCTAATGCTGATGAAGGTTTAACTGACTGTGGTCTTAAGAAAGTCACGGAAGCACTCTCTGGGATTCGGTTTCCTCCCCTGCTAAATAATAATCTAAGCTGATTTCTGAGTCACCCTTAAGGTGAATAATGAACCATGGCAGCTGGGTGCAGGGAAAGCTCTGTGTGAAGCTGAACTCCTGGCACACATAGGCAGGCTCTTGGCAAACCGGCACCATGTACCTGTCAGGATTTCAGGAACATTTCATTGGTGCATCCAATCTACCAACACATAAAGACCTAATGTAGGTAACAATAGCCCACGATCGTCACTGAGTATCACTTAAGTTCCCTGCTCTGTGCCAAGATACCCCCGAAGTAGGGGGACCTCTGCTCATACCATTAGGTTCACCAGAAATGCCTTCCTTACCCCACAGCTACCACACCTATCCCTTACCCAAACCCATCTCACCTGCCTCTGAAGCTTCCTCAGGCAGCTCCAGCTAACACTGCCCTCGGGACCACCCACAGCAGGAGAAGCCTCAGGTATTTTGGCAGAGGCGTGCTGGTCAATGTTTAACAATGTTTAATGTTTTCTCTGCAGAGAAAAGGCCTTTCTTGACTTCTGTGGTGTTAAATACGTCTGCCGTAGCTGGTTTAAAGCTACCAGCATTGCATCCCTAAGAGCAGAATTGGACAAAGATACGCACGATCAGTCTCCCGAGCCAATACCAGCTGCTGCAGCGCAGCCCTGCGCTTCTGACTCTTTCTTTCTCACTGTCCTCGTGATTCCTTTGAAATATCCCTGGAAGCTGCCCTTTCCGCATTCCCAGCATCTCTCCCTCAGCCCAGGCCTTCATCCCACCTGGACTATTGCAAGAGCCTCTTTCACCTTCTGTCTGCCTCCAGATCCTCCTCACCCCCATCCTTCCTCCACACCACACAGCAGGAAGTTCCTATACCATCGCCTCAGGGCACCAGGCCCTCTGTCCTCAAAATCCTTCAAACCCATGGTTTTCAATGGGAAGGTCAAAGTTGTTGGATATACAAGTTCTTAATGACAGACCCTTGTTTATATCTCATCATCACACACACACACTTGACCCCAGGGGACTCATCTGATTCCTGTAGCCTAAATGCCTTCCCCAGTCTCTAATCCCACTCTTCCCTCTGGGCTCATGGGCATTATCCTCTTCCCTGCTAAGCATTCCTCCCCCCTCCCGCCCCTGCCCATCTCCACATTCCACTGGCGTTTTGCCGAGAGTTCACTCCCCATGGGGAAGCACCACCAGTCCTGCGCAGCGCTGACCTTCTCTCCTCTCCCTGAGCCACAGGCTCCTTGAGGACAGGACTGTGTGGCAAGTCGCCCATTCTTCAGTGCCTGGCACAGTGTCCTGGCAGTGGAAGAGCCTTTTGGGATTTAGAGAGGGGGAGGGTAGTAAGGAGGTCAGTGGCGTGAGGCCGTGGGAATGGGGCAGGACCAGAGACTTATCCCACCCTGACGCCTAGGATAAGGCTCCTGGCAGAGGGGAGTACAGGTTATGGAGGCAGGGGTGTGGAAAGAGGGGAGCAGGCAATGGAGCCTTCCAGGACCCTCTGGAGTGGCTGAAGTTCCCGGGACCACCATGAATGCCCCACCTGTTTTCTCTGTCCCTCTCGCAGGACTGAATGTGCCACCCTCAATAGTTTGGTTCTATGTCTCTCACGTTGCTTTAAATTGGATAATTGTGGGCTCAATACAACCCTGGTGGTCACATGTTAAAGGCTCCGGGCCAGGCTGTGACCCCAAGGAACATTCAAACTGAAGCCACTGATCACATGGACAGTGTCTTAGATTTCAGGTGGCTTTCTTCAAATAATTGCAAAAAAATGCCCTTGGCATGTCAGCTCTGCTCCAATTATTAGGAGAACTGGGCAAGCCTCTTTGTTCCAGTTGGGTTTTCCATCTGAAAAAGACAGTTTGTAACCAGACGATCAGCTGTATCTTTGACACTATGACTCTAAGCCAATGCCCCCTCTCTGTGGCTTAATTTCCTCACCTATGAAAGGGAGCTTATAACATCTGCCCACCTCAAAGGGCTGTTTAAGATCAAATGAGATCATGGACATAAAATTGTTGTTCTAAGCTGTAACTGTGAAATATGGGTTATTATTTGTGAAATTCAATTATTGCGTTATAAGTATTTTATAAACATTCCTGGGTGATTTAAGTAGATTGTAACATGATTGTAGGCATCACGGTGAATGCTAATTTAGGAGAAAAGCAAGAATACATTAAAGGCAGGTCCTCCTAAACAGGGACTTTCCCATGGCTGAGCCAACTCAGAAACCAGACATCTGTGGGGGGAGCTGTGGACAAGCATGGCAGGCCTGGCCTGAATCAGTAGTTTACATGATTGTGTTTAATTCTCCAAGATTGACACAAAGGATTGGACATTTAAATCCAGGCATGCCTGTTCTACGGCTTGTCCTGAATGTTCAGTCAGCCTTTCAACAGATATGCTGCAGAGAATTAGAGTTACTCACAGCTGTTTGCCTTTCCCAGGTAGAGCATAACTAGGCCACTGTAATACTTAAAAGCCTCTTCTTTCCCTCTTTGCTATTATTATTATTACTATTATTCAGCTCTACAAAAATAAGGTCAAGATCCAGAAGTAAGCCAGATCTCACTTTGATCTTTAAGATCATGGCCGCACTCTGCCCAGCAGCCTTCATCCTCATGTCTCCAAGCACAATAAATGTCTAATTAGGAAATCTTTATAGCATCCTGGAGAATTGGTATACCTGGAGTGACTGAAGCCACAGGCAGCATGAGGAGTCCAAGTCATGCCATGGCCTTTGCCTGAAAATGATTGCCGACCTTCTCCAAGCTGCCAGTCGAGGAATGGCGTCCCCTGTAACTTCGCTTCAAAGGTAAGAGTGACATAGAGATAGACCAATCGGCAAAGGCGCTTTTGCAGGTGATATAGGACATGCAGTTTCTATTTGCCATTCTATTTGATGTTTAGAATCACAAGTTACATCCTGAGCAACTCACTTTTTCATCACTGTACAATGACGTGATCTATACAGGTGAACAGAAACAGACGGCCTATCCACAGGTTGCCATCTGTGTTGCAGTAACATCAAAACCCTGGTGACTGAGATAATGAGCAAGAAAGAACCACTTTCTCCTTTTCACCATCCCAAATGCAAGAGTTAGCCTAGGCTTCCTGTCCACTGACCACAGGTCAGGAACATCCTCTGTATATCTAGAAGGGAGCCCGCTGGAAAATAGGCATGAAAACAAAGCCCCCAGTGCTTCTGTGAAGGGATTAAATAGTATTATTATTAACAATAATATAGGCCGGGCATGGTGGCTCACACATGTAATGCCAGCACTTTGGGAGGCTGAGGTGGGTGGATCATGAGGTCAGGAGTTCAAGACCAGCCTGGTCAAGATAGTGAAACCCCATCTCTACTAAAAATACAAAAATTAGCCAAGCACAGTGGCAGGAGCCTGTAATCCCAGCTACTCAGGAGGCTGAGGCAGGAGAATTGCTTGAACTCAGGGGACAGAAGTTGCAGTGAGCCGAGATGGTGCCACTGAACTCCAGCCTGGGTGACAGAGTGAGACTCTGTCTCAAAAAATAAAAATAAAAATAATAATAATATGTTGTCATTATTATTACTGTAAAGTCATTGATATTTGTATATTAATTTATCTAAAAAGTCCTTTTCTAACGATTGATAATCTGCTACTATAGCCACACTAATTGGTAAAACATTGAATTACTTCCATATCTATTAAACAGCCACCTGTTTACCCAAACCTCACTCCAGTACTCCTTCTTGTGTCACCCAGCTACCAAGGGTCTCCTCTGGGAGCGCCCACTACACACACCTGTCCAAGATTCAGCAATCAAAGAGTTAACAGCTGGCTAAGCAGTGGCCCCAGGACCCATTGGCCAGTGCCATCGCCAGTGTCCACTCAGACTGGTGGGTGTCCACGCCACGCTGGTCATTCCAGGTTTCACCGCCTCCTCTCCCTGTCTGCACTGACAGGCTGAGGGTGGAACACCCTGCAGAGCTCCTCTGTGCCCCGCACGCTGTTCTCCGGCTCTGCAGCGGCCTCAGTGTGTGCACACAAGTCGGACGGCCCCAGAACAGCCACGGGGCAGACGCCGAGTGCCCTTCTTCAGTTGTGAGGGAGGAGTGGGGAACCTCCTCAGTGACTAGCACTTAGATGTGACCTCCTTCCCCTTGGCTGAGCCCCAAAGCCCCATGTTGGGTGCCTCTTAAAAACCAGAAATCATAACACCTAACAGCCATATGGGCAAGTATTTAACCTGCCGTCTGTATCAGTTTCCCTCTGTTCAATCCAATGGAGAGGGATAATGACCTATCTTAGGCTTAATTAACATCTGGGCCCTGCTGCTGGGAGATTCCCAAACCCAAGTCTCCCTGTAATTGCAAACCTTTATTTCTTTGGGCACTTTGATGACAGCCACATAATGGGAGCTGTGGCCCCAACCCCACCCACTGCCTCATACTTGCCAACTGCCAACCTCCCTCTCCACCTCCGCTGCCTCTCTCTGTTACTCTCCTGTCTACCCACCCTCCCCCAGGACTGCTTACCCATAATCCCCTCTGCCTTGTGCCATTCTGCAATACGCAGAATCAGGAGACCAGGACTCCAGCCCCAGTTCTACCTGTTACTCTCCGCCACCGGAAACCCACACCTTTGGCCCAGCACTTTGTTTCCATACGGTAGGTTCTAAACACTTAGTGGTCGCTTTCCTTTCTCCTCCATTTCACCCATTAACCCCCAGATCTCTCAAATCTGGAAACTGAGTTACTAATACTGCTCTCTGCCTGCCTCGTTGGGTGATTATGAACATCAGGAAAGAAAGCATCTGAGGGCATCCTTCAAAAGTTAAAAGGTACCACATACACAGAAGAGCAACCTCAGAAGAAAGGCTTGGAGGCCAGACTATGTGGCTCACGCCTGTAATCCCAGTACTTTGGGAGGCCAAGGCAGGCAGATCACCTGAGGTCAGGAGTTCAAGACCAGCCTGGCCAACATGGCAAAACCCCATCTCTATTAAAAATACAAAAAAATTAGCTGGTTGGTGGTGGGTGCCTGTAGTCCCACCTACTGAGGCAGGAGAATCTCTTGAACCCTGAAGGTGGAGGTTGCAGTGAGCCGAGATTGCACCACTGCACTCCAGCCTGGACAGCAGAGCGAGCCTTCATCCCTTCCCCCACAAAAAAGAAGAAGAAAAAGAAGAAGAAAGGCTTGGAGGGCTGGTGGGATCACTGGCTAGACACAGCCTCCCAGGGTGACAGTCCCTTGGCGAGGCTACCAAGTCGAGAGTCTGGCCTTTCCTAATGCAGGTCCGAAGGAAATACTTGGTCTCCATCTTCAAGATGTTTTGGGGGAAGTAGGAATCCCAAGAAGCAATTAGAAAAGGAAACAGCAGGCTCAGCTGCTGTGTGGTTAGAATCTATCCCTGGCATGCTCCCTAATTCTGCTGAGACCCAATCCAAGCCTGACCTCCAGGCTCCTCCAGGAGGACAGCAATGAAAATTCCTCACATTTGTACACTTTTCCGTAAAAGGTGACTTAGCTGTATGATGTCCTTTGAATTGCACTATGTCTTAAGGTAGTATAATTAGCCCTATTTACAGTTGAGAGCATAGGACCTCAGAGAATCACACCACCTTGTGCAGTGTCACAGGAGAGCCTTGTAGGACGGGGGTGAGCCCAGCCTCTGAGTCTGAATCCTGCGCTTCTCCTCCAGCTGCTGGTGAGCCTCCAAGAAAGATGCAGCTTGCCTCCTTTGCTTTCTTTTGTCTTTCCTCCCTTCTTTTTGTTTCTTGATAATGATATCTTTATTTCAACTATTAACAGATTTATTCCTAATGTTATCAGAAAATAATAATTATAATAAAATTACGCTGTATTCCATGAAAACCCATACCCGTAAATTTCCCAGATAATCCTGCTAGGTACCATAAGCCTTTCTAAAAACACCATTTTGAATTGAAATATCTCTAAAAACGCATTATGCAATCCTTTACTTTTTAATCAGGTTAGTTTATTGCAAATGTAACATGCTAATAAACAAAATAAAAATCCAAGCCAGGTGCAGTGGCTCATGCCTGTAATCCCAGCACTTTGGGAGGCTGTGGCAGGTGAATCACCTGAGGTCAGGAGTTCGAGACCAGCCTGACCAACATGGTGAAACCCCCTCTCTACTAAACATGCAAAAAATCAGCTGGGCATGGTGGCGGGTGCCTGTAATCCCAGCTACTCAGGAAGCTGAGGCAGGAGAATCTCTTGAACCTGGGAGGCAGAGCTTGCAGTGAGCCGAGATCGTGCCACTGCACTCCAGCCTGGGCGACAAGAGCGAAACTCCATCTCAAAAAAAAAGCAAAAAAACACAAATCCAAATATTACCATATATTATAAAGCAGGTAAACTTCTTGAGGATGGAAACCCAATATTTCCCCAGGACCCTCATAACCGAAGGCCAGACTTTGGACCAGAGTGGCCCCACCAAGCAACTGTAAAGGTCCACCTGCCCTGCCCACCTTCCAGGCCAGCATGAAGCATTAGCTAGTCCATAGAAGTGTTTCTGACAGCGGACAGTGGCTCCTCTGTCACGCATCTCAGTGGGGCCATGGCAGGGGGCGGATTCACTTAGAGGCTTCCTAGAGCGTGCAATGAGCGCTCACACCTCTATGCAGGTCTCCCTGTCATCTGGAAAGCAGGTGTCTAGGCTCCCTGGCAAAAGGCAGCTGAGGCCTCCGGGAAAGAAGAGCACAGGCAGCTTCCCTAGGGCGGCTGGGTCTGACGAGGAAGTGGAGTGGGAGGCCTGTCATGGCCAAGTTTCTGATCTGCCCTGCACACCGGAGAAAACCAGACGACCCACTCTGCAGCTCACAGCGCAGACGGAGGAACGGTGCAACGGCTCGCAGGAAGACAAGTCTCAGAAGAACTTTCCAAGAATCACAGCTGTCCTTCCAGGGGCTGGGCTGTCCCAGGAGAAAGAGAGATCTGCTCCTAAGGGCCGTAAGAACTGAGGGACCGCCCCTCCTCCCAGTGGAAGACAGTCCAGCTCCAGCGTTCCTTCTAGTCTCGAGCTCACGTGATTTTCAGCGTGTTTCTGAGAAGTGACTTGGGCTCTGGGCACCGACCTATATTTAAGCAGCCCCTGGGACCATGTGCAAGCTGAGTGATGAACACCGACACAAAGCATAAATAAATGATTTCCCCATGACCCTTCTAAAGCCTTCGTCCATATAAACCTGAGCCAGTGGTCATAAAATGAAGAGAGGACAGGAGAGTAGGTACTTTTACTGTTTCGGACAAGATTTGAATCTCCAGGCCTGGCATGGTGGCTCACAGCTGTAATCTCAGCACTTTGGGAGGCTGAGGCTGGAGGATTGTTGGAGCCAAGGAGTTTGAGACCAGCCTGGGCAACATAGTGAGACTTCCATTTCTACAAAAAATAAAAAATTAGCCAGCCATGATTGCACACACCTGTAGTCCCAGCTACTCAGGAGGCTGAGGCAGGAGGATCACTGGAGCTTAGGAGTTCAAGGCTGCAGTGAGCTATGATCACATCACTGTACTCCAGCCTGAGTGACAGAGCAAGACCCTTTCTAAAAAAAAAAAAAAAAAAAAATGAATCTCCAGTGTACATGCAGACTTGGATGAGTAGGCCTGCCCCTCCACCTGTGGCAGAGTCTGCACACTTCTTCTCCAAGCCCATTTCTCCATTTTTCTTTCCTTCTGAGCACACAGCTAGACTACATTTCCCAGCTTCCCTTGCAGTGACATAAAGCCAGGAACTGAGTTCTGGCCAATGGAACGTGGGCAGAAGTTCTGTGTATCCCTTCTGGACCTGGCCCATTAAAATGTTCTAAATGATAATACACATTCTCTGTCCACTGGAGGACATTCTTTGGCCAGATGCAGATGTCCCAGAGAGAATTCCAAGACCTTAGAATAGAGATAAACACATTTTTTCTGTAAAGGGCCAGATGTAAATATTTTAGGCTTCTGAGCTACACAGTCTTTGTTGCAACTGCTGTCAGACTGCAAAAGCAGCCATAAATACATAAGTAAATGAGTGTGACTGTGTTCTAGTAAAACTTCATTTACAAACAGCTGGCATGCCCAATCTGGCCCATGACTCTTACCCTAGGAGATGGTGGAGCCACAATGTAGGAGCCTGGGTCTCTGAATGAATGCCTGGCAACCAAGAGTATTCACATTGACTCTTGCATAAGTGAAAACTAATCTTTTATTATCTCAAGCCAGTAAGAGTATGAGATTTATTAAAGCAGCTGGTAATCTCTACCCTAGTTAATTATACTCACCATATTCCATTTTTTTTCTGATGGCCAAGTGCGCAGGTCAAGAAATGGACCAATGAGGAAGAAAACTTGAATGTTTTTCTGAAATGGCCTTTAAAAGTACAGGGCTGGAGAGAGGTTGCAGGTAGGAGATTTCCAAAAACACCTCCCCACCACCAAAAAAAAAGTTCTGGAGAATGACGCTTCCTCTAGAACCTTAGTCAGGCAGCTTTGTGACTCCAGGTAGAGCCTTTGAAGAGACCCACTTTGATGGTTAAAGAGAATGAGCATCTCCTCTGTGAAGCCCTTTGTAATCACCCTCCTTCCCTCCCTTGGGTGGGTTGGCTGCCCCTCCACTAGTTTCCTTCAATACTTTCCACATAAACTGACCACGCCTTTATGTTGGATTGGTCTTACACGCTTTGTCTTTTTCTGCTGAATTACAAGCTCCATAAAAGCAAGGACTGCATCTCGTCTCCCTGTCCCCTACCTTATCCCTTAATCTTACCCCTTCCCCACACTCTCCCACCTCCCTCCAGAACCAGCACGGTGCTTGGCACACAGTAGACCTTGGAAATGTGCCTTCAGTGAAGGAGAGAACAGAAATGAATGAATGAAGACACACGCAGGTTGACAAAATTGCCTAGGTTATAGGGAGGTGGCTATATCATTTATCATTTATCATCAAACTGGGACACCCTGAGAGTGAAAGGCAGCTCTCCTGTAATTATGTGAGAACATCAGGCATAAACCAGGACTGTGCTGAGCAAATGAATCCACAGTCATCACAGCAGTAGGCATCTTTGGACCATGGTCTCCAGCAATACAGAGCATTCCCAAAGGGAATCAGTGGTTTCGATTTGTATAATCACATTTAATATTAAAAACAAACAAAGAAGAAAACTCAGAGCACAATGGAAAGGAAAGGATGATTGATCTGAAGGGTGTTTTGGCAGAGATCTGGGAGGATCAGCATAGCCCTCTCATTGCGCTATGAGTTTTCACTGATCATTTCATACCAACGCCAAGCACAATAGGTTGAGTTGACAATACAGCTCATATCCACCCTAGAGCACAGTCCCAGGCATACCCACAGAAACACACACACACACACACACACACATACACACACACACACCACCGTTCTAGCAGGATAAGAGGATTCCACATGTTCTTGTGTATACTCTCTCTGCATATGTCTCCAAGAAAAACCTCAGAACCTCCACATTTCTAGAAAATAATCAGTCTGAAGAATTACTTTAAGAGGATGTGTGTCCATTTCAGGGGCATCTAGGCATCTATTTGAGAGGTAAATGAAATCACAATTGCAAATATTTGTGGAAAGTTTTGGGCAGTTGTGCGTGTGTGTGTGCTTGAGTATAGAACACTAATCACATCAGTAACACTGATACGGGCTGATAATCAAATGCTGACTAAATGAATCCCATTATATGGAACAAATAAAAATGCAGCCAGAGAGCACAGGGCAGCTGTTGTGCTCTCCTGCCACAGCTGAGGGAGGAGACTGGGCTGGAGATGGCCATGTAGCCCATGTGGATATTGAGCATTTCGGATGGAAAGTTAGCCCACAATCTTTCCACATGAAGCCTGCCATTCAAATACCCACCTACTGCTTCCTACTCTTAATAGATTACTTCATTTTTTTCGGGTTTTCCCACCTTGGGCCATGAGATATGTTTCTGAAAATCTTCCTACCCGTGGGCACACTGGCAACGTGGGCGAGCCTCACTGAAGCTCACTCAGCCAGACTGTATTCTTTCCGTGTGAATACTCCAGCAGCAACCACTCCTTTCCTGTACCGCACTTTACGAGGCACCTACTGGTCCAACATTTAGATTTTGAGCCTAAACACCACCTGAGAGAGAGTTTGATTAGGTACTACCATCTCTATTTCACAGAAAGAATTGGTGCCAAAAGGAAGCCTGCCCAAGGTCAAAGAGTTAATATGTGGGAAAACCAGCGCGGGAACTGGGTCTTAAGTGCCTTTCTCCTTAGCTGTACCTTACAGTCTCACCCACAGGAATATTTCTCCCCTGCTCCTCCGCCATCCAGCCCCCAATTCCATGTTTGTCAGGTAACGTTGGACACTTGCTAAGACCTGGGGCAGAGGAATGGAGTGGCAGATTTATCGTATATGACTGGAATCTGTTTTGATCTCATCAGTGTGGACACCACCAAAAGGATCTGACCGGCCATGGACTCTATAAATTTCCTTCATCTGCAACCACTGCTGCAGACATAAGAGAGGGAAAGCCTCATATACCTGGGTGTGTCTGTGCATCTCTTTCAGACAAGCAGCGTGGTTTGGTGCAGACACAAACAGTAGCACTGAATCACATGCTGGTCTTTCGAAGAGATGAGCTCCTCTACTGGAAATCAGGTGGTGAGCACCAGTGAGGGTTCCCCTAGGAATCAGAGCCACTGCGGGCAAGTCGACATACAAAGATGAAGGCAGGTTTCTCCACAGGGGAAGCCTTGGGGGAGGACAGACAGAAGCTGCGGGTAAGGAACTGCTGATGGTTTTGTAGATCTGTAAATGGTACCTGGGAATCATTGGCAAGCCCTGAACTGGAACACAGAACTGAGAGAGTGCTGATGTAGGACCCAGCGTCCCTACCCACCCTCCCTCCTTGAACTCATGTGACCTTGGAAACTTCATCTTCTCTTTCTCTGAGCAGGAGTTCAGCTGCAAGATTGGAACCCTTAGGAATGTGGCTTATGTTGTTAGAAGAACATCTACAAAGTGATTAAAAGTACTCCCTGCACTGAAATATTTGCTACTGCCCACTCTGGCCTCCTCCCATCATGGTGCCTAAAAATAGCCTTAATATTTGGCCTTTTAGATCTCAAAGACTTTTAATATTCAGGAGTCCCCTACTAAACTGTCAGGTCCATGGAAAGGTCATTTAGGCGAGTGTCTGGGATATTCACTGTAGACTGAGGAACAATAGCTTGAGGTGGCAAAAGTGGAGACTTTACCAGCGTGAGAACGGGGAGAGACCTGAGATTCACACACATACAACTGACCGGTGTCCCCAGGGCAGTGGGGCTCCCTGCATTGTTGCTGAGTGTCTGAAAGAGGGCAGTGTGGCATCTTAGAAAGAGACTGGGGAAAACAAAACCTGGGTTCTAATCCTGGCTCTGTTGTAAGCTTCCTGTGGCACACGCATAAGTCCTTTCCCCTCTCTGGGCCTCAGTTTCCCTATCTGTAAAATGAAAGGATTGTAACCAAGGGGTGATGAGGTTGTGTCTGGCTCTCAGGATGAAAGAGGGTACAAGATTTTGAAGTGAGCTGGTGAGTCATGATTGGCTGATCCTGGAGCAGAGAGTAGGGAGACTCCCCAATCATCAGCCAAGACCCAACTGTTTTAGAGAAGGAATCCAGGGTGGGGGTGAGTCCTGGAGCAGGAGGAGCCTGCTGCAGGACAGACAGGGAAGCATTCCCAGGCCAACAACTCACTCTTCTTCCCAGACTTCCTCAAGTGGGTCTTGGTCTCCCTTGCCAGAAGCCCCAAACACCCGGCTGCCAGATGCCCTCGTGGCCTTTGATCAGATGCTTAGGTTCTGCCAAGTTTCCTTGGACAGCACCTGGGTTGCCTCCATACTAACTTATCCCCACCGTAAAGGATTCAGGGAAAAGAGTGTAGGACTTGGAGTCAGGGGACTGTGAGTTCTGGTCCCAACTTGCTGAGTAATCTTAGGCAAGTGATTGCACTTCTCTGAGCCCTAACTTGGCCCTTGGATTCAGTGCCAGTTCCCGTTTCAGAACCCACCATGGCCTCTAAGTTTTGAGGTAATGAAAGGGATATCTACCAGGTGGTTCCTGGCTTGGCCAAGGGAATGTCACTTCCAAACCAGACGTTGGTGAAGGTCCAGGAACGTAGGTCCCGAAGACTAGCTCTGTCCTCAGTTTCTAGCCCATAGTCAGAGGCTTCTTCTGTTTTGTCCTGCTAGGGAAAGGGGGAAGGGAGAAACACTCTTGACCTTAACCTTGGCTTCTTTACGTCACAATAGTGAAAGTCTTGCTATTGTCTGACACAAGGCGCCCATTTACCTGTTAGGATCCAGGGGATGGAGAGTGGAAGTGACTTGACTGACTCACACACTGAGGAAGTCTGGGGCACTCCAGGCCTGGACCCGTATCTCCCTGGCTTTCTGCCACACTGTCACATTGTTTGAGTCTTCACTGGGCACAATTTAGGGAGATTTGGGCAGTTAATTTGGGGCTGGGATGAGCAGGGATAAGACTCCAATTCCACTCAAAGTCGACTCCAAATAAACCATCCTTCTCCAAACCAGAACCACCCCTCCCTAGAAGGTCAGGGACATTCCAAGGAAATTCTTGGGAATTAAATATACCTCATGGAGAGTTGAGGAATTGAATGATTTCCAGTCTTCCCTCCTCACCAAACATATATCCTTGAAACCTTGGTTCCTACTTCTGGACAGTGACCTTGAGCTTGATTAGACCTGTTCTCCTCTCCTGGAGTGGAATCACTCCTTTACCCCTTCCTTTGCATTTCCTGAGTACCTACTAGGTGCCAGACCCTGTGTTAAGTGTGGCAAATCAGAGCTGCCTGAGACATACGCCTGTCCTTGAAGAATTCAGCCAACCAGGAAGGACACAGATGATTCATAACAATGATACAATTGCAAGAGCTTCTCCATGCACAAAATAGACCCACTCTTCTAGGATGGGGTCTCACCACACCAGATCCCAAGGGTGGGGGCAAAAGAGGACAAAGTTCCCCTGGGGGCTGCCACCCCACCCACCAGCAGCGTTCTCCCCAGGAAGACAGACGCCCAGCCTCCTCACCTCCAGCGTCATGCATCCAGTACATATTCATTCACACTTGGTTTGGGGAATGGGGGGGTTGGTGAACAACATCAGAAATAGTTCTCATCAAGCATCTACCGTGTATGAAATGAGGGAATACAAACAAGGGGGAAAGTAAGGAGAAATCCAAATGCCAGTTTCTGCCATCCCAAAGCTAACAATTTATTTATATGCCATAAAAACTGGAGGCCTAGGCTGGGCGCAGTGGCTCACGCCTATAATTCCAGTACTTTGGGAGGCCAAGGTGGGCAGATCACTTGAGATCAGGAGATCGAGACCAGCCTGGCCAACACAGCGAAACCTCACCTCTACTAAAAATTTAAAAACATAGCTGGGCGTGGTGGTACACACCTGTAATCCCAGCTACTTAGAGGCTCAGGCAGGAGAATCACTTGAACCCTGGAGGCAGAGGTTGCAGTGAGTGAAGATCACACCACTGCACTCCAGCCTGGGCAACAGAGAAAGACTCTGTCTCAAAAAATAATAATAATAAAATAACTGGAAGCCTATTAAACGCGCATCAGTCTAGGAGTTTGGACCCATGGGTCTTGGTCCCTGAGCATGCCCTGGAATTACAGGATTGGTGCTGGCTGATGCCTATGTGTTTGGTTTGATTTTCCCTTAAAGCCTGGGCTATCTTTTCTTTCAGGCAATATAAGATCTCAGCTAGGTTTGTGGAAAGGAGAAATTCAGGTGGGGAGCTGGGCCATAGGGGAATGAGGTGTGAAATGGAGAAACGGGATGGGCTAGAGATGAAGAGGAGGGGAGAAGAGGAAGCCTTCAGAAGTGTCACTCCCCGTGGGGGTTAGAAACAAGGTCCTTTTCTGGTACCACCGAGCAGCTCAAGAAAGAGGAAGGAAGGAGTGCCAAGTTCCAGGGCCATCTTCTCACCATTCAAACCACCAAGACGATGGTTAGTCAAGGCTGCTCCAATTGGGTCACAAGAGCTTTGGAGCCAGCAGTGGAGGTTTGGTCTAGGGGACACTGGGCCTACGCACAGGGATGAGCCAGAAGGAACAGAAACGGCCCCGGCTACTGGTAAAGCCAGATCCAGGTGTGGCTGCTGTAGTTTGGATGTGTGTTCCCCCAAATTTCATCTTGAAATTTGATCCCAGTGTTCGAAGTGGGGCCTAATGGGAGATATTGGGTCATGGAGGTGGATCCCTTATGAATAGATTAATGCTCTCCCTATGGGGAGATGGAGGCAATGAGTGAGTTCTCTCTCACTCACATGACAGCAGGTTGTTCAAAAGAGCCTGGCACTGCCCTTCTCCCCTTCTCTTACTTCCTTCCTCTTGCCATGTGATTTCTGCTCCAGTTCACCTCCTGCCATGAGTGGAAGCAGCCTGAGGCCCCACCAGAGCAGAAGCTGGCACCATGCTTCTTGTACAGCCTGAAGAACCTTAAGCCAAATAAACCTCTTTTCTTTATAAATCACCCAGCCTCGCTGGGCATGGTGGCTCATGCGTGTAGTCCCAGCACTTTGGGAGGCCTAGGCGGGTGGATCACTTGAGGTCAGGAGTTCAAGACCAGCCTGACCAACATGGTGAAACCCCGTCTCTACTAAAAAAAAAATACAAAATTAGCCGGGTGAGGTGGAGGACGCCTGTATTCCCAGCTACACGGGAGGCTGAGGCAGGAAAATCACTTGAACCTGGGAGGTGGAGGTTGCGGTGAGCCAAGATCATGCTATTGCACTCGAGCCTGGGCAACAAGAGTGAAACTTTGTCTCTGAATAAATAAATAAATAAATATAAATAAATCGGGGGCACCCAAGATGGCCAAATAGGAACAACTCCAGCCTCCAGCTCCCAGCCTGAGTGACACAGAAGATGGGTGATTTCTGCATTTTCAAGGTACCAGGTTCATCTCACTGGGGTGTGTCTGACAGTCGGGGCTTGTCAGTGGGTGCAGCCCAACCAGCGAGAGCTGAAGCAGGGCGAGGCATCGCCTCACCTGGGAAGCACAAGAGGGAAGGGAATTCCTTTTCCTAGCCAAGAGAAACTGAGACACGCAACACCTGGAAAATCGTGTAACTCCCACCCTAATACTGTGCTTTACCAAGGGTCTTAGCAAATGGCACACCAGGAGATTATATACCACACCTGGCCAGGAGGGTCCCACGCCCACAGAGCCTCCCTCATTGCCAGCACAGCAGTCTGAGATCTAACTGCAAGGTGGCAGCCAGGCTCGGGGAGGGGCGCCCGCCATTGCTGAGGCTTAAGTAGATAAACAAAGCCACTAGGAAGCTCAAATTGGGTGGAGCCCACTGCAGCTCAAGGAGGCCTGCCTGCCTCTGTAGACTCCACCTCTGGGGACAGGGCATAGCTAAACGAAAAGCAGCAGAAACCTCTGCAGATGCAAATGTCCCTGTCTGACAGCTTTGAAGACAGCAGTGGTTCTCCCAGCACGGAGGCTGAGATCTGAGAATGGACAGACTGCCTGCTCAAGTGGGTCCTTGACCCCTGAGTAGCCTAACTGGGAGACATCCCCCACTAGGTGCAGACCAACACCTCACACCTCACACCTCACACGGCTGGGTACACCTCTGAGACGAAGCTTCCAGAGCAAGAATCAGACAGCAACACTCACTGTTCAGCAATATTCTATCTTCTGCAGCCTCCACTGCTGATACCCAGGCAAACAGGGTCTGGAGTGGACCTCAAGCAAACTCCAACAGACCTGCAGCTGAGGGTCCTGCCTGTTAGAAGGAAAACTAACAAACAGAAAGGACACCCACACCAAAACCCCATCAGTATGTCACCATCATCAAAGACCAAAGGCAGATAAAACCACAAAGATGGGGAAAAAGCAGTGCAGAAAAGCTGGAAATTCAAAAACTCAGAGCGCATCTCACCCTCCAAAGGAACGCAGCTCATCGCCAGCAACGGAACAAAGCTGGACGGAGAATGACTCTGATGAGTTGAGAGAAGAAGGCTTCAGTCGATCAAACTTCTCAGAGCTAAAGGAGGAACTATGTACCCAGCGCAAAGAAACTAAAACCCTTGAAAAAAGAATGGAAGAATGGATAACTACAATAATCAATGCAGAGAAGACCATAAACGAACTGATAGAGATGAAAACCATGACATGAGAACCACGTGACAAATGTACAAGCTTCAGTAACCGACTCGATCAACTGGAAGAAAGAGTATCAGTGATTGAAGATCAAATGAGTGAAATGAAGCAAGAATAGAAATGTAGAGAAAAAAGAGTAAAAAGAAATGAACAAAGCCTCTAAGAAATATGGGATTATGTGAAAAGACCAAATCTACATCTGATTGGGGTGCCTGAAAGTGACGGGGAAAATGGAACCAAGTTGGAAAACACTCTGCAGGATATCATCCAGGAGAACTTCCCTAATCTAGTAAGGCAGGCCAACATTCAAATTCAAGAAACACAGAGAATGCCACAAAGATACTCCTTGAGAAGAGCAACTCCAAGACACATAATTGTCAGATTCACCAAAGTTGAAATGAAGGAAAAAATGTTAAGGGCAGCCAGAGAGAAAGGTCGGGTTACCCACAAAGGGAAGCCCATCAGACTAACAGCGGATCTCTCAGCAGAAACTCTACAAGCCAGAAGAGAGTGGGGGCCAATATTTAACATTCTTAAAGAAAAGAATTTTCAACCCAGAATTTCATATCCAGGCAAATTAAGTTTCATAAGTGAAGGAGAAATAAAATTCTTTACAGACAAGCAAATGCTTAGAGATTTTGTCACCACCAGGCCTGCCCTACAAGAGATCCTGAAGGAAGTACTAAACATGGAAAGGAAAACTGGTACCAGCCATTGCAAAAACATGCCAAAATGTAAAGACCATCAATGCTAGGAAGAAACGGCATCAACTAACGAGCAAAATAACCAGCTAATATCATAATGACAGGATCGAGTTCACATATAACAATATTAACCTTAAATGTAAATAGACTAAATGGTCCAATTAAAAGACACAGACTCGCAAATTGGATAAAGAGTCAGACCCATCAGTTTGCTATATTCAGGAGACCCATCTCATATGCAGAGACACACATAGGCTCAAAATAAAGGGATGGAGGAAGATCTACCAAGCAAATGGAAAACAAAAAAAAGCAAGGGTTGCAATCCTAGTCTCTGATAAAACAGACTTTAAACCATCAAAGATCAAAAGAGACAAAGAAGGCCATTACATAATGGTAAAGGGATCAATTCATCAGGAAGAGCTAACTATCCTAAATATATATGCACCCAATACAGGAGCACCCAGATTCATAAAGCACATCCTTAGAGACTTACAAAGAGACTTAGACTCCCATACAATAATAATGGGAGACTTTAACACCCCACTGTCAACATTAGATCAACGAGACAGAAAGTTAACAAGGATATCCAGGAATTGAACTCAATTCTGCACCAAGCGGACCTAACAGACATCTACAGAACTCTCCACCCCAAATCAACAGAATATACATTCTTCTCAGCACCACATTGCACTTATTCCAAAATTGACCACATAGTTGGAAGTAAAGCACTCCTCAGCAAATGTAAAAGAACAGAAGTTATAACAAACTGTCTCTCAGCCCACAATGCAATTAAACTACAACTCAGGACTAAGAAACTCAATCAAAACCACTCAACTACATGGAAACTGAACAACCTGCTCCTGAATGACTACTGGGTACATAACGAAATGAAGGCAGAAATAAAGATGTTCTTTGAAACCAATGAGAACCAAGATACAACATACCAGAATCTCTGGGACACATTTAAAGCAGTGTGTAGAGGGAAATTTATAGCACTAAATGCCCACAAGAGAAAGCAGGAAAGATCTAAAATTGACACCCTAACATCACAATTAAAAGAACTAGAGAAGCAAGAGCACACACATTCAAAAGCTAGCAGAAGGCAAGAAATCACTAAGATCAGAGCAGAACTGAAGGAGATAGAGAGACACAAAAAACCCTCCAAAAAATCAATGAATCCAGGAGCTGGTTTTTTGAAAAGATCAACAAAATTGATAGACCGCTAGCAAGACTAATAAAGAAGAAAAGAGAGAAGAATCAAATAGATGCAATAAAAAATGATAAAGGGGATATCACCACCGACCCCACAGAAATACAAACTACCATCAGAGAATACTATAAACACCTCTACGCAAATAAACTAGAAAACCTAGAAGAAATGGATAATTTCCTGGATACTTACACTCTCCCAAGACTAAACCAGGAAGAAGTTGAATCCCTGAATAGACCAATAGCAGGCTCTGAAATTGAGGCAATAGCCTACCAATCAAAAAAAGTCCAGGACCAGACAGATTCACAGCCGAATTCTACCAGAGGTACAAGGAGGAGCTGGTACCATTCCTTCTGAAACTATTCCAATCAACAGAAAAAGAGGGAATCCTCCCTAACTCATTTTATGAGGCCAACATCATCCTGATACCAAAGCCTGGCAGAGACACAACAAAAAAAGAGAATTTGAGACTAATATGCCTGGTGAACATCAATGCAAAAATCCTCAATAAAATACTGGCAAACGGAATCCAGCAGCACATCAAAAAGCTTATCCACCATGATCAAGTGGGCTTCATTCCTGGGATGCAAGGCTGGTTCAACATATGCGAATCAATAAACGTAATCCAGCATATAAACAGAACCAAAGACAAAAACCACATGATTATCTCAATAGATGCAGAAAAGGGCTTTGACAAAATTCAACAGCCCTTCGTGCTAAAAACTCTCAATAGATTCGGTATTGATGGAACATATCTCAAAATAATAAGACCTATTTATGACAAACCCACAGCCAATATCATACTGAATGGGCAAAAACTAGAAGCATTCCCTTTGAAAACTGACACGAGACAGGGATGCCCTCTCTCACCACTCCTATTCAACATAGTGTTGGAAGTTCTGGCTAGGGCAATCAGGCAAGCGAAAGAAATCAAGGGTATTCAGTTAGGAAAAGAAGAAGTCAAATTGTCCCTGTTTGCAGATGACATGATTGTAAATTTAGAAAACCCCATCGTCTCAGCCCAAAATCTCCTTCAGCTGATAAGCAACTTCAGCAGACTCTCAGGATACAAAATCAATGTGCAAAAATCACAAGCATTCTTATACACCAGTAACAGACAAACAGAGAACCAAATCATGAATGAACTCCCATTCACAATTGCTTCAAAGAGAATAAAATACCTAGGAATCCAGCTTACAAGGGATGTAAAGGACCTCTTCAAGGAGAACTACAAACCACTGTTCAGTGAAATAAAAGAGGACACAAACAAATGGAAGGACATACCATGCTCATGGATAGGAAGAATCAATATCGTGAAAATGGCCATATTGCCCAAGGTAATTTATAGATTCAATGCCATCCCCATTAAGCTACCAATGACTTTCTTCACAGAATTGGAAAAAAAACTGCTCTAAAGTTCACATGGAACCAAAAAAGACCCTGTATTGCCAAGACAATCCTAAGCAAAAAGAACAAAGCTGGAGGCATCATGCTACCTGACTTCAAACTATACTACAAGGCTACAGTAACCAAAACAGCATGGTACTGGTACCAAAACAGAGATATAGACCAATGGAACAGAACAGAGCCCTCAGAAATAATACTACACATCTACAGCCATCTGATCTTTGACAAACCTGACAAAAACAAGAAATGGGGAAAGGATTCCCTATTTAATAAATGGTGCTGGGAAAATTGGGTAGCCATAAGTAGAAAGCTGAAACTGGATCCTTTCCTTACTCCTTATACGAAAATTAATTCAAGATGGATTAGAGACTTAAATGTTAGAACTAAAACTATAAAAACCCTAGAAGAAAACCTAGGCAATACCCTTCAGGACATAGGCATGGGCAAGGACTTCATGTCTAAAACACCAAAAGCAACGGCAACAAAAGTCAAAATTGACAAATGGGACCTAATTAAACTAAAGAGCTTCCGCACAGCAGAAGAAACTACCATCAGAGTGAACAGGCAACCTACAGAATGGGAGAAAATTTTTGCAATCTACTCATCTGACAAAGGGCTAATATCCAGAACCTACAAAGAACTCAAACAAATTTACAAGAAAAAAACAAACAACCCCATCAAAAAGTGGGCAAAGGATATGAACAAACACTTCTTGAAAGAAGACATTCATACAGCCAACACACACATGAAAAAATGCTCATCATCACTCACCATCAGAGAAATGCAAATCAAAACCACAATGAGATACCATCTCACACCAGTTAGAATGGCAATCATTAAAAAGTCAGGAAACAACAGGTGCTGGAGAGGATGTGGAGAAATAGGAACACTTTTACACTGTTGGTGGGACTGTAAACTAGTTCAACCATTGTGGAAAACAGTGTGCCAATTCCTCAAGGATCTAAAACTGAAATACCATTTGACCCAGCCATCCCATTACTGGGTATATACCCAAAGGATTATAAATCATGCTGCTATGAAGACACATGCACACGTATGTTTATTGCGGCACTATTCACAATAGCAAAGACTTGGAATCAACCCAAATGTCCATCAGTGACAGACTGGATTAAGAAAATGTGGCACATATACACCATGGAATACTATGCAGCCATAAAAAAGGATGAGTTCATGTCCTTTGTAGGGATATGGAGACAGCTGGAAACCATCATTCTCAGCAAACTATCGCAAGAACAGAAAACCAAAAACCACATGTTCTCACTCATAGGTGGGAATTGAACAATGAGATCACTTGGACACAGGAAGGGGAACATCACACACCGGGTCCTATTGTGGGGAGGGGGGAAGGAGGAGGGATAGCATTAGGAAATATACTTAATGTAAATGACGAGTTAATGGGTGCAGCACACCAACATGGCACATGTATACATATGTAACAAACCTGCACATTGTGCACATGTACCCTAGAACTTAAAGTATAATAAAAATAATAATAATGTTTGGATAATAATGGTTAAAAAAATAATAATAAATAAATAAATAAATAAATAACCCAGCCTCGGGTATTCCTTTATAGCAATATTAAATGGACTAAGACAGTGGCCATGTGCAACAAGCCTGGAGCAGAGAGTGCAGAGCGCCCTGGGCCGAGCACCCTCCTGGCTGCCTGGAGCCCTGAGTAGTTGCCCATGTGTCAGCCATGGCTCCTACCCCAGCAGTCCCTGCACATTTCTAGCTCTGTCATGCATCACTCACCAGCAGATGCTGGACTACTGATGCATACCACACAGAGGAAAGAGTTCTACTTATTAAATTACTAAATCCTGTTAGAAAAGACAGCAACTTGCTCCTAATAGAATTTGCATGTTTCTCATAATCCTTGGCAACTCCAGTGAGATTTTTAAATCTCCAATGTGGTGCCAGGGGTAGATTCTACCAACCAGTGGTCTCTCTCTTCACAGGCAGAACCCTCAAAAACAGTTCTGTCCCCTGGGAAAGCATTGTGCTTTCTTAGTGTAACAGAGCCTTGTTAATTTGTTTAAAATCTGTTCTGCTGACTGTGGGGCAGCGAGAGCTGTTTCTTTAGGGAAACCATGTATGTGCACACTCACGTGTGTGTGGAGGGGGTTCTCTGAAGCTGTAATAGTTGGGAGGGTATGAAACACTACTGTTTATTTTATGCCATTTTATTCCTCCCACCTTCCTGCTCACATATGCAACAAATGGTAGAAGTGAACCTGGGATGTTTGTGCTGTGAGAAGTGGATGAATGCCTCCTCCCCGACTCACACTGCCTCCCCTGGGCGACTGCACGCCGCCGGAAGCCACTCTGTTTCTCATGCAGTCAACACTGCATTGTTGAACATGGAGCATGACCTAGGCTGGGAAAGAATGTGGAAAGTGTCTCACTGCATTTAAAGTACCATCAGGTTAAGTCATGAAGAAACAAGAGCCTCACTTTGCAAGAAGGAAAAGCTAAATTTGATGAGTAAACCAGACTTCAGGTGTTTTCTGGAAGGTGTATTTTAGCTAATGACTTAGCTTTGCTTTTGTTGCTCCATTCTTTTCCCTCTGAGCTCCAAGAGCAAAGTAGTTTTAGGGTCTTTCTTTTATTTTCATTCAAAACATCTCTTCTTACTCTAGTGATATCATCCCTGGAAGACTGAGAAGCAAGAAGAGGTGAATCACGTGTCACCTTCGCATCTCTTCTAGAATTACATCAGTCAGAGCTCCGGGGTGCAGTGGGGATTGATGCCAAAAAGCAGAGGGGAGGAAGGAGAGATGGGGAGGGCACAGACGGAGGAGGAAGGGAGCTGGCTCTTTCCAGCCTGCTTATTTTCTTCTTCCTCCTCCTCAGCCTTCAAGCCCCCCTTCCTATTTATAAATCACGTAAGAGGAAATGTCAGACTTTAAAGAGATGGCTGCTTTATATTTATTGATGGTGTTGGTTTCAATGCCATTTGCCTGAACTTTTGGACCAATCACCACATGCCTATCAGTCACAGATGAAAGCCAACACTGGTATTCTCACAGGACACTGACACTAGATAAGAATGAAGATGCACAGACCCTGCCTGCCTCCCAAGTATTAGCCATATTATCTTCACTCTGTCTCACCTCTTCATTGGTTTCAAACAGCAGAGGAACTTGGCTATGCATGGGAATAATTTCAAATGTGAAATATAGTCACACAGGCTAGTGATGGCCCACACAGCCCTCTGCGTATCAGGTGAGTGCACTGGTGTGGAAGGGCTGGGATGGGTGGAAGGGCTGGGATGGGTGGGTGGGCTGAGACTGGACTTTCCTGGCCTCTCTCTAGCTGGGGTTTTTAATGTCATTCAATGATGTGTATCTGAGGTATCAGGGAGAGGGATCGGGGCTCACAACCAAGCCAAAATACAATAGATTCAAAGGCCTGGACCTTGTCTAATGCCCTTAAGAAGAGACTGAATTTTTTTTTTGTAATGTTTGTAATGTTTTCCACTCAGCCGGGTGCAGTGGCTGACGCCTGTAATCCCAGCACTTTGGGAGGCTGAGGTGGGCAGATCATCTGAGGTCGGGAGTTCGAGACCAGCCTGACCAACATGGAGAAACCCAGTCTCTACTAAAAATACAAGATTAGCCAGGCATGGTGGCGCATGCCTGTAACCCCAGCTACAGGAGAATTGCTTGAACCCAGGAGGTGGAGGTTACAGTGAGCTGAGATCGCGCCACCAAACTCCAGCCTGGGTGACAAGAGCGAAACTCTGTCTCAAAAAGAAAAAAAAAAGATATATATATATATTTTTTCCACTCGCCCCCTTTGCTTTTCTTTCTTAAAGATAGTTCTATGCCTGAACCATTCCCGTTAATTAGGAAAAAAATCTTTCACCCCACTTTCCTCTATGGTTCAGTGAATTCCAGACTCCTTAGGATTTCTAGGTCTAGCTGCTTGGAACATATTTATGATGAAAACAAAGCAAAGTGGCCTCAGGACACCAGGGAAGGCCAGGAGTGAGATCCATTTCTGCAACACAGGAAGAGAGGCCCGAAGGGGCAAAAGGAAAATATAATTTGCAGAAGGCACAGTTTTGGCAGCATCTTATTACAACTTCCAGCTGATCGGGTGTAGCCAAACTAGAGACATCTGTTTGGAGTTTACAACAGAAACAAACACACAGAAAGCATGAAAGCGCTGAAACATGCACACCCAGACTGCGCTCTAACAGCTCCTCTCCACCTCGACCTTCGCGCTATCCCCCCACTGGGTCACGCTGGGTTGTAGAAGGGAAGGAAATGGGCTCTGCAGCCTGCCCAGCCACCCGCCCACCTGCACCATGACTCACTCACACCAGGATCGGAACTTGTCAACTTTTCTCTCTACTTGGTTTTCCTCCCAGGAAAAACAGAGATGGCCCCACTCCTCAGAGAACTCCTCTTTAGGTTTCTAGTTCATCTTTAAAGCTCCCTGAGCTGTTTGTAATGGAAAAGATAAGGTAGTCTCCTTACGCTTGATTACTAGCATGGCCCACAGAAGGAGGTGGTAAAATCTCGGCAGACCTGGAAGTCACTCCTCCAAAAATAATCTCACAGGTCTGAGAGTGTGATATGGAGCTCACTCTGGCCTCTCCAAAAGACCAGAAAAAGACCACACTCCCAAAACTTAAATTAGTGAAAAATACAGGATAATACATGAAAAGGCTGGTCCCAGACCCAGCACCCGGAGTTGTGGAGGTCCAGGAAGGCCCCAGATGGCGCATAAAGTGGACCTTCCTTTCCTAATTCTCTCCAAGCACAAGAAAGGCCAAAGACTGTCCTATGACACCATCCCAGGGTAGGACACAGCCTCTCCACCCCAACGCAGCAGTTCCAGACGCTCACCTGTTCTGTTAAATTTTCCTCTTTATTCTCTCCCCACTGGCGTGCAAACAGAACCAGAACAGTGCTACTTTTAAAAAATAACAAAATGTTTTATACACATTTCTGTATATACAACTGAACAACATTTTACATGTTTCTTTTGCACAGCAAAAGATATAAACATTCAGCTCTGAGAACACAGTTATGTACAGAAAAAAGTCAAAAATACTTCACAACAGTGCAAAAATATTTTACACAGTATCATGGAGTGAGATCGTTTCAGCAAGAGGAAGGGCGTGTGTGTGTTTCTAAAGGAAAACTCCTTTTTAAGATATTAGATGTCTTTAACTGTAAACAAAATGCAATTCTCCTTCATCTCCCCCCACCCCCCAAACAGTTATGTGAGGAATTTGGCAAAATTTCAGGGGTCTGAGTCTGAGGTAAACAGCCGGAGTTCTTACACCAAAAAGAACCGAGGGCTAAAGGGTTGCATAAAGCCTCAAACACCTTGAGAGCAGTTTTTTTAAAATGAGATGTCAGTGACAGCGCAGGGCCTCTCCCAGGGGGTAGGAGGAGGAAGTGAACCCCTCCTCCTCAGGCCCCAGTGCCCCACAAACAGGAAACTGGCCAGGCACCTACGGCCTGAGACCAGCAACTTCAGCCAGCCTTCCCTCACCCGTACCCCAGAGGGCTGCCTCTCTCTCCCTCCTAGCGGGGCTTTCCCCTCTCACATCTCCCCGCATCCCCATGCGCAATAGAGCCAGAAGTGCTGGGGCGCGAGCGGGGGCGGGGAGGTAGGGGGAAGCGGTCAGGGAGAACGCCGGGCCTGGGCTCCAAGTGTAGGTATGGGCCCCAAATGCCCCATTTTCCCTTTCCTGGGGCGGGCAAGGGACAGGGAGGTTGTCGGGACCACGGATGGGTAGCCACGTTGGAGCGCCGGCGACGCGCGGAGCTCAGCCCGAGTGGGACTCGTCTGCACTGGCGCCGTCGGCCTGGCCGGACGAGTCCCCGGCGGTGGCGGAGGTGGCGTCAGGGCCCCCGCCCTCGATGGAGCTCTCGCTGCCCGTGCTGTCGCCCGACAGCAGGCGCGTCACCCGCAAGTCGGCCTGCAGGGTGCGCACGTCGTTGCCGAAGCTGAGCTCGCCCAGGTCGCTAATAAGTTGCGACAGCTCAGCCTTCATGTCGGAGGCACTGCCCAGCAGCAGAGGCGGCGGCCCGGCCCCCGGGCCCAGGGAGCCCCCGCCGCCCCCTAGCGCCTCCCCACGGCCATTCTCCAGAGTGTCCAACAAGTCCCCGCACTCAAAGTGCATGGCGACCACCAGCGCCTGCTGCGCCTCGGCCTCCTCTGCTGGATCTCCCTCTGCCGCATGGTTCTCCTCTTCCTCCGGGCAGCCCTCGGGGTGCTCCTCTTCCTCTTCTTCCTCCTGCAGCTCCTGCTCCTGTTGTTCCCCGAGCAGGTCCTCGGTGATGGAGCCGAGCTTGGGCGCACTGCGGCTGCGCTCCACTGGCGGTTTATAGCAGCAGGGTCCGTGCAGGAGCAGCTTGCGCAGCGGTACTAGCGGGATGGTGTGTGCGCCCACCAGCTCCTGCTGCTGGTGACGCGCGTCGTCCCGCCGCTTGAGGCGTTTAAATTCCGCCAGCGCGTTGGCCGACGTCTGGTAGAGCAGCAGGGCCATAGCCTGCGCCTTTTCGGGCTTGGACACCAACACGGCGTGGCAGCGCAGCATCACGGCCTTGTGCTTCAGCTCGTGCCGGTACACCCAGGCGAAGACCTTGGGCAGCCGCGCGTCCGCCACGCAGTAGGTGACGCGGTGTAGCAGGTAGAGGTGGCCCGGGCGGCGCAGCGCGCGCTCCTCGGCGTGCACCATGCGGATACCCTGCGCACTCACTGTCAGCTTCATCTTGGTGCCCTGACGGCCTGCCTCGCTCTTGCTCCAGATCTTGCCCACAGCAAGGTCGGTGCAGCCGTCGCCGCGCGCCTGGATGGTTGTGGCATTACCCAGGTAGAGCACGGTGTAAGTTGGGTCCTCGCTGGTGATGTGCAGCTTCTTGCGCTTGGAGCGGAACATGCTGCCCACCCGGCTAAGCGCGCCTTCGGGGCACGCCCGCGCCAAAGAGCTGAGCGTCGAGTAGTGCAGGCTCACAGCGTAGCCCTTGGGCTTGGACGCCTGCCGCGGCGGCGCCTCGGCCAGCAGCTCGAACTTGTGCTTCTTCCACGGTAGCATCTCCGGAGGGCGCCCCGGCGCAGCTGGGCGGCGGCGGCGGAGCGCCGGGTGCGAGGCCCGCTGAGCCACCGGCCCCTGCCGGGCTCGGCCCGGGCAAGATCGAAGAATAAAACTACTGGGAGCGGCCCAGTGGTAGGGAGTTGGGGGGAGGGGAGGAGACAGAGTGCTTAGGAACCCCGCAGGGGGTGGGGGTACATTTTCTAAAAAAAGAAAATATTCAGCTTCGAGTGTGCAAAAAAGGTTGAGGGGGGGAGGGACACACGCGCACACAGAATTACCCCAGCCTGGGCAAGGGCGAGGGCAAAGAGTCTCAGGCAAGCAACAAAATGCGAGGGAGAGAGAACGAGCGTGGAGTGGAAAATGTCAGGAAAAAAGCTAGAAGCGCGCGTGCAAATAAATAAAGAGAGCCCCGTAAACAGCACCCGGGATGGTGCGAGAATAATGCGGGAACTCCTCGGCGAACGTGAAGAGGATCCCCTAACACACACAACCCCCAGGACTGGGGCCAAAACCCGCGGAAACTCTACAGTGACTGTGCCCAGGGGCCGGTGCTCCCCACCTCCGAGGGGTGCTGGAGACGGAGAGCCCCTCCGCTGGGCTGGTCTCAGAATCAGCAGCTCGCCCAAAGTGCTGTCGGATGCTGGGTCCGGCTGGCCGCGGCTGGCCCCGCGCAGCAGTCCCGCAGGGACTCACTGCATCTTCGCTCTGCCGGGGACTCGCGCTCGGCCCGCTCACTGTCCGGGCTGGTTTGGCCGAGACAGCGCTGGGCTCCGAGGGCAGGGGGCGAGCATGGCCGGGTCCGGGGACCACCGCTACCTCATTTCTTCCCTCGAGGCGGTGTCCAGCTCCGCTCCTGGGCTCTCCACGGTCTGCTGCCCGCCTTTGCAGCGCGCCCTCTCCGGTGCTGCGAGCGGTGGTGGCCGGCTCGCCTGCCTCACATCCTTGCCGTCCGGGAGGAAGATCTCGGGTAAATATAGGCCGGCGCGAACCATTCGCCGCGCGGGGACAGGGGAGGAGCAGAGAAGAGGATCTGTTTGGGGCTCAGACGCCGGACGGATTCCTGGTCTCTTAAAGGGACCGGGTGACAGCCATTGGTCAAGGGAGCGGGGAGACCGGTCCAATCCGGCAATTACATCCCAAATTTACCAGCACCTCTTTTGTCTACGGAAATCACTGGGACCTGGGGTTACCCCGCAGCAAAAAGACTTGAATCCTGACACTCCACCCCCAGGCTGAATTGCAACTCGCTGAATACATGTACGTCTAGATCGAAACTTCTGAGGGAGGTGGCAGAAGATGAGACTACAGATTATAATTTCCTGTGCAAAAAGTTTGGGAAAATAGTGGTTTCTTCCTTGTGTGGCGGCTTTCTGAGAATGACTGGGTGCTGTTTAATATTATTTTCAGAATTGTGTTCCATTAAAGAAAAGAGAGGTGCACAGAAAACACAAGGCTTATCTCTCACTATCTTGAGCTCGTATTCACAGGTAAGCAGCAGACAGTGTAAAGTGAGGTGAGTGGTAACATGACTGGGGAGACTACTGTAGAATATCATCAATGAATAAGGCGCTTCCCCATCCGAACCCCAGCAAGACCCACTCCTGCTGTCGGGCCTCAGGGTAGAGCAATTTTCTGAGATACACACAATTTCTAAGTAATGCTCGTGTGTAGTTAGGACTTAGTTTACTTTGGCAAGCCGGTTGTGTGGTGTCATTATATCATGGGCATATTTTGGATGAGAATTCCTAGTAAAAATTCAAATGCTATTTTTTTATTTGAGTGACAAATAATGCCTGGCCACCCTCCAATGGGAGTGATAATTGCATCAGTATTGCTTTTATCATGTGCCAACTGGACAGTGTAGTTGTCCTCTGACCGGCTTGACCCTTAGCCAGTAACTCGTTTCTGGGCCCTTGAAACAGCCCGCTTGCCTCTATAGTATGGTCAGTCAAAGCAAAAAGACTTATAGCTGGAGTGGGATAAATGTCCGAATGATCCTGCATCAAACTCCCAGCCCGGTCCTGGAGGAGGACAGCGATCCCTTCCCACCATCCCAGTCCACCGGGGATCTTTGAGGTCTCTGGCTTCCACGCCACGTCTTCATGCCAGAGTCACTGCAACTACTCCTGGAAATTCCCTTGGGATATTCCAACAAAATAAAACTGATCCCTGCCCATCCTCTACCTTTGCCAACTTTTGACCTTCCTTTGAACTCTGAGTTTTCTCAAGAGTCACTGGTGCTGAGTTTCCATTTAAGTTACTTTTCTGACTACCTTTTGGTGCCAGGCCCTGAGCTAGGAGCAGACGGGATTCCTGCCTCCTAGTTCAATGAAGGTTGTAAACTCTACCCAACTCTGGGCTTCCACTGGACTTTGGGTTCTCTGCAAGTACCCTGTATCCCCAGTGTGGTACAAATAGGCACTCAATAACTAGAATTAATGAGCAAGATATGCATGTGGACAAGAAGACAGAGTGGGCTGAACGCTATGAGAAAGACTCAAAGCACTATGAGAAGCTGGAGGAAGAAAGCATTCATTGTGACTAGGAAGATCAGAAAAGGCTTCATGGAGGTGGTGACCTTTGAAAGATGAACAGAATTTATCCAAACAGGAAAAGACTGAAGGACTTTCTGGGTATAGAGGGCAGCAAAATTACAGAAGCATGAAAATGCATGCATAAGGCCAGGCACGGTGGCTCATGCCTGTAATCCCAGCATTTTGGGAGGCCGAGGTGGGTGGATCACTTGAGGTCAGGAGTTCAAGAGCAGCCTGGCCAACATGGCAAAACGCTATCTCTACTAAAAATACAAAAATTAGCCGGGCATGTTAGTGCATGCCTGTAATTCCAGCTACTTGGGAGGTTGAGGCAGGAGTATCCCTTGAACCTGGGAGGCGGAGGTTGCAATAAGCTGAGATGGCGCCACCGCACTCCAGCCTAGACGACAGAGTGAGAAAGAAAAGAAAAGAAAAGAAAAGAAAGAGAAGGGAAAAGAAAAGAAGGAGCATACACATGTAGTAATTAGGATGGAGCTTGTAACAATGAAAGAAGAAAGCTTCCTGATTGTGTTTTTTGGCTCTCTTAGACTCCAAGGGAAGGAATGGCCTCTTCATGGCTAAGTGGCCCCACAGGGTCCTTCAACCAGAGCTATAATGCCTTACTCCTCAGCTGCACTGATGGGTTAATGGAGGGATACCAGACACGCTGTTGGAATGAGGTAGTTAGTACTATAATAAGCCATTTAAGCCAATATTAATCCTTAAATTTCTGGACTGCCTTGTAGTGGCAATGAAGGAGATAGTACACACTCTAAAGAACAAGAAATTCTGGTAAAAACATAACAAATGAGGCTGTGTTAAGTGACCTTTAGTTGGTCCATAATCTTGATCCACAAAAGCAGACATCACATTCAAGCAGTGATCATTTCCAAATGGCTCAAAGTTCCAAGGCTCAAGAGGGTTTGGGGAAGAGGAAGAGGGAGCAGTAGCAGGAGCTAAGGCTGGTCTCAGACTCAGCGAGAGGCACTACTTTGCACTTCATGCAGTGGCATGGACACCAGTGGCCCACAGAGGCAGGGAGGAGTCCACTGGTGGGCGGGCTCTTCAGCAGCAGCCAGAGTGCCAGTCCCAGCGGCCCAGGCCCACAGAGCTGCTCCTGTTGGCGAGGCTATGTCACGCCTTGACCGCCTTCCTAATAAGCTTGTTTTCAACCTTGGGAGAACAGAAAGGTTCTAGGCCAATGTGAACACCCCGATGTGAGTCATGCCCTGGAGGAGAACCCGCTGTTCCCTTGTGGCCTGGACCTGTGCCAGCCTCTAGGGCCTGCCTCACCATATGAAGAAGCTGGCCACCCCACCTGAAACACACATCACAAATAAGGCTGCATTTCTTCAGCTGGGAGAGCTGGCAGCGCCACGTAGGAGTCTACATCACAGATCTGAGACGGGGCAACTCCAGAACAGACGTCAGCAAACTGGAGCTGGGCAACAGGTGAGAAACTGCAAAGCGTGCTTTTTTAATGACACTGCCCCATCTACTGGTAGCAGGCAGACATGCTGCTTGGTGGATGGTTTCTCATCAAACCGGATAAGCCAGTGGATGAAACTACACACAACCGGGTCACAGCTGGAAGGAAACGCTGCGATCAGGAGTCCCAGCCCTAAACTTGACATCCAGGAGTCAGCCTTTCATCTCACAGAGGATTTGGGCCAGCTTCCTCCCACCTTATGTCTTACATAATGCTCCTTCCTCTCTCCCCCTCCTCCAACACCCCACTCAGTGGACATTGACTTCAGAGGTAACACAGGACGAATCTGGAATCTTCAATGTCATCTAGTAAACACTTGTGGAGAGTCTCCCGTGAATGTCACATAGTTGCTGGGGATCTAGCACTAAAAAGGACAGAGAGAGAGGTCTTTGCCTGCATGGGATTTATAGCCTCTGGTGGAGGCGGGCAGGCAGACAGTAAACAAAAATCTAATGAAATAGCAGATAGTGAAAAGTCTCTGGAGAAAAGGAGGCAGTGCTAGGAGTGGAAGATGGCTCTGGGCAGAGACAGGAATGAGATGAACCTGCAAAGAGATGGGGAGAGCATGGCAGCCTGTGTGGCCCAGTACGCAGTCACCAGCCACGGGTTGCTGCTGACACTTAAACCATAGCTGGCCCAAATTTAGATGCACTACAAGTATGAACTACACACTGGATTTTCAGGACTTAGTAAAACAAAAAGAATGCAAAATATCTTGATAATATTATATTAATTAATTATCGAATGATAGTATTTGGCCATGTTGAGTTAAATAAATTATTAAGATTAATTTTACCTATTTCTCTAGCCTGGTCAACATGGTGAAACCCCGTCTCTACTAAAAATACAAACATTAGCTAGGCATAGTGGTGCATGCCTATAATCCCATCTATTCGGGAGGCTGAGGCAGGAGAATTGCTTGAACCCGGCAGGCAGAGGTTGCAGTGAGCCAAGATTGTGCCACTGCACTCACGCCTGAGCGACAAAGTGAGACTCTGTCTCAAAAAAAAAAACAAAAAAAACTATTTTTTTTTTTTTGCTTCTTTAAGGTGGCTACCAGACACCTTGGTTTTAGCGCAGTGAGGCCCGTGGTGGGCTTCTAACCTGCAGCACTGGGAATTTGTGTTGATTGAGGCCACTACGTTCGTGGCAGTTTGTTCCAGCAGCAGTACACCTCCCATCCAGCCTTCTTTTCCCTTGTCCCGCCTCTCTTCCCTCTCCCACTCTCTTCAACACGTGCCCTAAATCCTCACTAGTTTCCCAAAGCCACCTGCTCCCCCAGAGCTCAGCAGAACTGACCGGGTGCTTCCCCCGCAAAGATGCAGTTAGAGCAACCTCCAGCCCCTGCCAACCTACAAACAGCACATCCACACCACAGCCAGCCTTCCTCCTCCAGGCTCCGAAGCCTCTCCTCCCTTCAACTTGCCCCTCCAACGCCACCTTCAGGATTTACCAAACCAAACCAACATCTGACCTTTTCCCTCTTCCCGTTTCAACCTTCACAGTGGCTTCGCATCAGCCACAGGGTACACTCCCTCTCCTCAGTATAATGTGAGAACGTTCAGGTCTGGCACCTGCCTATGTCTCCAGCCTCATTCTTTTCTCCTGGACTCCTAATTTATGAACCAGCCACAGAGAATAGCCTATGCTTCTCCCCATGCTGGTGAGACTGGTTTTTCCCTTCCTGCCATGACTTATGCGGCTCTATCTACTGATGTGACCTCCTCCTGCCATTTCTCCCGGCCAAGTCTTACTCATTCTTAGACAGCCAGCTTGGATACCATTTTCTCCAGGTAAACCGCCTAGGCCTACTCATCGCCTCTCCACACTCCCTTGTGTGTACCCTTACCTCTGCACTTGCCTTGTTATAATATTGTCTTTTTTTAAGTCTTGCTCTGTTGCCCAGGCTGCAGTGCATGATCTTGGCTCACTACAACCTCTACCTGTCAGGTTCAAGTGATTCTCCTGCCTCAGCCTCTTGAGTAGCTGGGATTACAGGGAACCAACACCATGCCCGGCTAATTTTTTTTTTTTTTTTTTTTTGGAGACAGAATCTCTGTTGCCCAGGCTGGAGTGCAATGGCACAATCTCGGCCCACTGCAACCTCTGCCTCCTAGGTTCAAGTGATTCTCCTGCCTCAGCCTCCTGAGTAGCTGGGATTACAGGCACGCACTAGCACATCTGGCTGATTTTTGTATTTTTTTAGTAGAGACGAGGTTTCACCATGTTGGCCAGGCTGGTCTCAAACTCCTGATCTTGTGATCTGCCCACGTTGGTCTCCCAACATGCTGGGATCACAGGCGCGAGCCACTGCGCCCGGCCTGTAATATCGTCTTTAACTCTCTGCCTCCCCCAATAGACTACAGGCTCCTTATGGCTGTTGACTGTATTTTATTCACACTTTGTATCCCCAACTTCTAGCATAATGCCAGTCACCAAACTAATGTGTGACAAGTGTTTGTAGAATGAACATTAACCATGTGTTTATTTTCAAAGTCATGGGACCGTCACGAGCACAGACTGTCAGAACTGGAAGAGCCTTGTCTGGAAGGCCCTTCAAGATAATCTAGTCAACCTCCCCTGGCTTTACAAATGAGGAAACTGAGGCCCTGACAGCACAGGTGCATGGCCATGCAGTAATTTAGTGGCCACACCAATATGAGGACCCATGTGGCCTGAATCTCAATCCAGGGCCCTTTCCTGTGGCTAAACATAAAGCCAGAAGCTTCTGGGTTTTTTTTGTTGTTGTTGGTTTTTTGTTTTTTTTTTTTTGAGACGGAGTGTCGCTCTGTCACCCAGGCTGGAGTGCAGTGGCCCGATCTCAGCTCACTGCAAGCTCCGCCTCCCGGGTTTATGCCATCCTCCTGCCTCAGCCTCCCAAGTAGCTGGGACTACAGGCACCCACCACCTCGCCCGGCTAGTTTTTTGTATTTTTCTTAGCAGAGACGGGGTTTCACAATGTTAGCCAGGATGGTCTCGATCTCCTGACCTCGTGATCCACCCGTCTCAGCCTCCCAAAGTGCTGGGATTACAGGCTTGAGCCACCGGGCCCAGCTAAGCCAGAAGCTTCTAAACACATATATATGTAGAACGCACATCCTTCGTTTGCTCCCCCTCTAGGAAGAGCTGCTTTGGGGCTCATAGGTTCATTTGATGACCTGAACAGGAGCAGAAAGCCAAACATACTTCCCCCTGTGACTTGACTGAGTGGCCACTCGCTGGACCCCTTAATGAAAAGTGCACTTTGCTAATGGCTCTCACGGCCCCCAAAGACGTTAGAGTCAAGCATGACTGTCACGGGACTCCACCAGTGAGACAGCTCTCTGTAGTGGTGGAGATCGCACTTGGGTCTCTGAAAGTCTGGCAGCCCATTTCCCATTGCAGGAGAAATAACTTGTAGTCAACCAGTGCCCAGACCAGGGCCCTCTTGAGGAAGGAAGTGGACTTGGAGCATGGAAGGACGGGCAGACTGCTGTAGACGGAGGCAGGAGAGAGTGGTGCAGAGGAGGAAAAGGGCCCATGCAGAAGGCAGTTAGTGTCGAACATCCAACAACCGGGCAAGAGGAGGGAACGCAAAAGTACCGAGCTCCCACTGCATGTCACACACTGTGCTGAGTCAGATCCGTCCAAAGATTTCATGCTCCTAAGAGTGTTGTCAGGTCTGTGCTAGTCTCTTCATTTTTCCGGGGGAAAGGACCACGGCTTGGAGGAGTTAAGAAATTTGCCCAAGATCTCCAAAGCCTATGTTCTCTGTGTTTGGGTCAGGCCAGGGCCTGACTCCTGATGGCCCTGAATGGCAGGCAGAGGCATCTCATAAGATGTGGTGAGTCACTGGAGGCACTAGAGCAGGCACGTGCCATGATCAGAGCCAAGGCTCAGGTATACAAGATTGGCCAAGAAGGAATCCTGACCCCCACCCTCCAACCCTGACTCACCGAGGGTCCCGGAGCACGCTGCTGCTCTTCTCTGCCTGTTGGGGAGCTGAGCAAATTCGCGTTCATTTCTAAGATCACAGGAAAGCGATAGGTATTTCCTACAGCTGCCATAACAGATTACCATAAATGAGGGGGCTGAAAACAACAACAATGTATCCTCTCACAGTTTTGGAGGCTGGGAGGAGGCAGCATCCTTCCTTGCATCATACTGGCTTCTGATGGTTGCCTGTCATCCTTGGCATTCCTTGTTTTTTAGACATATCGCTCCAATCTCTGCCTCTGGCCTCTCCTTTGTCTTCTGCATATGCAGCCACATGTTTCTCTTTCTAAAACAGAAGTTACTGGATTAGGGCCCATCTAATCCAGTATGAGTTCTTCTTCACTTGGTTACATCTGCAAACACCCTTTTCCAAACCTGGTACAATGAGCGGCTCATGCCTGTAATCCCAGTATTCAGGAGGCCCAGGCAGCAGGGTCATTTGGGCCCAGGAGTTTGAGACCAAGCCTGCACAACACAGTGGAACCTCATCTCAAAAGACCTCTTTCCAAAGAAAGACACATCCACAAGCACTGGAGGTTAGGTCTCACTCTGTGGCCCAGGCTGGAGTGCAGTGGCGCTATCATAGCTCACCACAACCTCAACCTCCTGGGCTGAAGTGATCCTCCCACCTCAGTCTCCTGAGTAGCTGGAAAC